>NC_135327.1:207071303-207376043 GCF_023851605.1 Tamandua tetradactyla
AGCATTTAAGAGTTTCCATTCTCGCAGAGTATCAAGATGAACAAACATGGATGAGCAGTCCCCACTGGCTTACCCAATGAAGATGTAGAGCATATGCACAAATATAATAAATTCTACAGATATACAGACCTGTCACCTCTACCTCAGATATTAATGGCTTCATAAACACTTCACAGAGTATAGAGAACTTGAACCGGGCAGAAAATGAACAATTACCTCTTATGACTGCAGACCATTATCAGAATTTAGGACAAGATAAGTAAATCCTAGCCTAAAGAAACTTCCAATCTGGATATAAGCTTGACTAAATAACATGCACAAAATATAGTGAGGTATGCCTCATTTTAGTAGATAAACACCTACAGATTGGACAATTACATTCAGTAAATAGCATTCAAATACCTGTCAAGTGCTTTTATTCTCGCCCCGTCTCCCACCAATAGTCACTGAGTGAATAAAACCAAGATTCACAATCTTATTTTGCTCCAGAAACCATAGTTTAGGTGTCATGATCGTAGCTCTGAAAATTTATCAAGATCTGGCAATTTACTAAAATTGAACCAGTAAAATTGAACCCTGGATTTAATTTACACAGATTCATCAAGACTAAACTAGAAACCTCTAAATCAGCAACACCCTAATGTTCTTATAGTTTATCAAAGGCCTCACCAAAGTACAACCTGAAAAGAATATTTAAAACTAAAAAATACAGCATAATAAGTTTGTCAGAGTATTTTAATTATCAATGCACTACCTGCAAGATCCAATTAGAATAAAGACCTGAGCCCTTAAAGAATGAAATTTACACTTAAGTCCACCTAACCACCACACTGAAACACTGGGAGATGTGGGTGGGGTAGCTATATGTTTGTTTTCCAATGAATATTTCTAACTGCCAAGTAAAAGAGAAAGGCAACGTGCTCAGCCAACAGAAGAGAGCATCTCCAAGTGTCCTAAAAAGGCTCAATGAAATGACGCTCTCAAAACACAGTGTGGCTAATAAGATAAAAATAATTAAATCACGATAGAAATGGCCCTATTACTTCAATAAAGGCTCACAGTTAATAAGCACATCTGTGAGAGTACAACAAGGTCCACCACAGAATTCTACACTCACATGGGGTCTCTCCCATGTTTTCTAAGTTTTTTTTTCTTAATTCTCAAAATGTCTCTAGAAGAGAAAAAAAGTAGATTGTTAAACCTCTTTCAGCAGGTACAGAAAATAAAAAGCAAAGAACGTAAGTATCTGTAAAAGCTGAGACTAGGAACCTGGTTACTATATTATACAGTTACATCTCTGGATTGTCTTACAGATTGACAGTAACTGACATGAAAGTAGAATAACAGCATTTATGAGACCCGTGAAACCAAGGCTTTAAAAAATTAAGTTGTATTCGTGATAATGAGCTCTTTATTCAGAATGGGCTGTTTCAGAACCTGCAAAGACGTGCTTCTGCATCCTGCACTGAGGCTCTTGCTGGAGGGCGATCTTATGGATCAATGACCCTCATAAACAATGTCCCTCCACTACGAAAGAAGTAAATCACAGTAAGTGAGGCCCAAGACAGACCAACTTTACTGTGAACGGCACTTTATGCTGAACTCTGTCCAAGCAAATTCCAATAAATAAAACCAATCTCATTCATCAATTCACTCACTTGTGTTGAAGTAGGATAGGCCAAGCTCTAAAATTTGCACTTGATTTACTTTGGTGGCTTTAAAGAAAAATAAAATAAAACCCAGAAAATCTGCTCCTGCTTACGTAGTATTTTGTAAGCACATCTCTGCTAATGTATGGAAAACATGATTTTCAGGAGTCCTGATCAAATACCAAACACATATTCAGTAAAATATTTTAGCTAACCTTTTGACATTCCAGCCGTACCAATTACATAGAACATTACGGATCTCGAAAGAAAAATAAGATCTCATCCATTAAAAGAAGCTGGGGGTGGTGCAACAGTGGCTCAGTGGCAGAATTCTTCCCTGCCATGCAGGAGACCTGGGTTCGATTCCCGAAGCCTGCCCATGCCAAAAAAATAAGTCTAGGTCCTTATCATAGAAGCTATAAAATGCTGCCAAGAAGTAGGGAAAAAAGCAAAAACAACCATTCATAGGGTACGGGAATAGTTAAAAATTCTACAGCCAAACTGCCTGGGTCTCTACTGACAGTGCAACTCTAGGCAATTTACCTAAACTTTCTAGGCTTTCATTTCCTTATCAGTAAAACCGGGATGACAGTAACTACCTTCATGGGGTTACAATGGGGATAAAAACACAATAATAGGGTGGGCCACAGTAGCTCAGCAGGCAGAGCTCTCGCCTGCCATGCCCAGGATTCGATTCCCAGTGCCTGCCCATGCAAAAACCAAAACAACAAAAAAACCCACAATAATAGCTATATAAACACTGAGCCCACCAAAGGGAATATAATAAGCACTGTTAACTATTATGATTACCAGCATAAAATCTGTGTATTTTACAAAAAACACAAAAAGACTCAATTCTATAAAAAAAAATCACTGATCTTAACTCTCTTTAACATGTCAAATAAATACTCATTGATCAGTTATGTGCAATTGAATTCTGCCTAATCCCTCACCAACTTTTTAGGAAAATCTCCCCTTTCTACTTCAAGCTTTCTTCATGAGAACGCCCACCTACTTTTATTTAAGATAAGGTTGGAATATATAACTGGGAATCTCTGTTAGAGTTTAAAACACTATAAAATGTTTCTCAGGCTTATAGTGTATATGAACTAAAGGACCATGTTAAAAGAAGATTCTGTTCCACTGGGTATAGGAGGGGACCTGAGATTCTGCATTTCTAACAATCTCCCAGGTGATGCTGATTTGGGATGATGATGGGTGCTTGAATTAAAGGATAGGGCAGAATGGAAATTAAATTTAATGTTGCGGAAAATGGCTACAAGCAGCTCAGATCTCCCAACCACACCTCCTTCCCCACAATCACCCTCCACCCCTGACCAGAGAACTCTATGCCCAAATTCTTTTCAGGAATGACCTTGATGTACAAAGTTCTAAACTAAACTGCGAACTCATCCCACTAGATGAAGCATGCCACTAAATTGTAAACTCACTGAGAGACGGAATCCCATCACTCATCTTTAAATTCCCAGCATCAAGCATAATGCTGGCACATAAAAAAGACTTCGCCCCTCCAAAAAAAAAAAGGACTAAAGGACATGGCCAATGTCTTCTGAAAAAAATATACACGGAGTCTTTCTCTTGCAAAGTTAAAGGAGCTCTGAAATTCAAGATTTTCCGTAGAAGGTCAACATACTTTATTAATAAATAGAATCACAGCAAAATAATGGTCTCAGGAATCATTGCCAACCAACTTAAGGATTTGCCAATTGATTTTTCTATAGTTCAATTATCACAACTCATTTTAACAAAGTAGCCTTATTTAAGTCCATAAAAGCATATGTATAGTTACAGATAACTAGAAGAGCTGATAACATATAGTAATGTAACTTAAAAAAACAAAACCTTTTGATGCATTGTGTAAGAGATTATATCAGAAATATATATAATGAAAAGCATAAAGATTATATATCATGTAAACTTTTTATAAGTAACATTTTCTTCCCACTAACAGCCCTTCCTTATATAAACAAATTTTATAAAATTATTGCATTCAAAA
The DNA here is from genome assembly GCF_023851605.1 of Tamandua tetradactyla. Taxonomy (NCBI): domain Eukaryota; kingdom Metazoa; phylum Chordata; class Mammalia; order Pilosa; family Myrmecophagidae; genus Tamandua; species Tamandua tetradactyla. Next base: position 207,074,970 of record NC_135327.1, read on the forward strand.
CATTTACATGGGGGAGGGGAGCTAATGGATTGTACAACTCAGTGTGTAACCTCCCATTTTATATTCACTTCCCCACCCCCAGAATGGTCTGTTATGGCCTATTTGAGTAAAATTTTTTCTAAACTTAAGAAAATTGGAAGGCAAATGGTATTACTGCTGAGTACTTAATGTGTGTTAAGTGCTCTTTTACATGGCATTTCCCAATTCATCTTCACCTCATTAGTGAAAGGCAAACAATATTGTCCCCACTTAAGAGTTAAGAAAGCTGAAGTTCAAAAAGATTATTAAACTGCCAACTGTTTGTGCTTCGTGAGAATCTAATACTTGAAGGAAAACTCACAGGCCTGGTTATCATGGAGAGATGTCTAGGGGCCTGGTGAAAGGTGCTGAGGAGGTGGTAATCAATGCCTTCTTAGTGAATGGGACCCAGGGCTCTACCAGGTACTAGCTCTTGCAACCTGCTATTGCAGGAACTGTAAGAGAAAGAGGCATGTTGATGACCCTGGTCAGGTAGCGAGAATATCTATGGCTCTTGTACTGTGTACTGTGGGTGAGTTGTAGTTGTTTTGAAGGGCTTCCTCTCAGAAGAGATGTAATTGATGGATAAGGCAGGAACAGGAAAAGGTTGTTCATTTTCTCCAACCTGACCCAAACAACTGTGTCTCCCATACAAGGGTGCATTAACGAAATGAGGAGCAAGGCACCTGACCCCACCTCCACTATCCAACAGAAATAAGGAAATCAGAAAACTAGAGGCTGGGTTGAATGAACAGCTCACAGTAATACTTCTTCCGTCTTTGGAGAAATCATTTGAGTGAAAGGATAGTAAGTTTTACTGAATCCTCTGCAATTTTAAGACTGATGTTTTATAATTATCCATGCCAAGTACCAGCATGCATACAGGATGAGACAGGAATCCAAGAAAGTCTACATTTTCACCAAAAAAAAAAAAAAGTCTGAACAGACAGAAGGCTCTCATAGCTTGTTCCTAAAATGGCTCATGAGTGGAGCTGGATGTGAGCTCGCTGCAGCAGCAACACCTAGACCCTGCTGCCCAGAGCATCTGAGCCAATGGCCAGTAGAAACACACAGCAGATACCGAGTCTGGACCCAAGAGCTATCAGTTCCTCCCTCAATATTCAATTTACCCAAGGCCACAAAAGAGATGAGCCTTGGGCGGAGCATGTGTCTTGGCCCACACCTCTGCACAGCAATCCTAGGCAGTTAAAGGGGACTTTGGCTTTGACCCAATGGATACTAGACACTAAAATGCGGTTCACAGCTAGATTCCTTCCAGCACTGACAACTGACGAAAAAAGAAAAAACCAAAACAAAAACTGGCATTCTCTAGTTCTTTTACTATGTGGCACTAAACCGCAACTCTCATTTCTTCCTTTACCTCTGCAAACTAATTCTTTATATGGTTTTAAAATTCCTTGGAACCAAAGAAGGTCCTAATGCCATGATACTAATATATTTTAAATTCAGAACCATTCAGACTTTTATTAGTACTGTCCATCGTCTAGTGGAACAGAGCCCAGAACTCACTTTTTTAAAACTACTACAACTTTTCACAGTGAATAGGCTATTGGAGAGTAATAAGTTAATATAATATTACTCAAAAATCAAAACGGAACTTAACAGGAAAAAAAAAACTGGAAACCCTGAAATCTCTTCCATAAAACAATAACTTTTTAATCTCAAAGCAATTTCTTATCACCAGCAACACACAAACTACAACTGTTCTTTTCAGTATGCTCTGATCCGAATATGTGAACTTCCTATGAAGTGCTTTTATTCATGACAGAAACTGGGTGCACATCAAAAATAATGGGGCTGTGAATAATAAGCTCATTGTAAAATAGTTTTCACAGTCTTAATAACCTATAAAATCCAGCAAGGAAACCTGAAGCATAGGCAGCTCTTCCTTTAGGTCTTCCAGGTCCCACAATGTCTGGCAGTAATGAAGACTTTCTGCAGAACATCTCAAGGAGGCACTAGGTACTGCAATCTGTGCCAACATAAATGTGCCTTTCAAAACCGCAGCATAATGGATCTCTCAAAAAGGCAGTGATGGATGCATGTTCAAATGCATCTTACTCTGGGAGAGGGAAATGCAGCATGTCCTTAGCTTTCTCCCTCCCCTTAGTCTCAGGAGATGCCAAAACCCACCTGGGTTCCTTGGAATAGAGAAAGGCCTACATTTTGGGGTGGAAGACTGATGTTTCAAAGCTAATAAATTAGATACACATTTTAATTACACCCATCAAGAATTATTACAGGTCATGATTTCTGGGCCTTCATCCACAAAGGCAGGTGGAGATATCATGAGCTTCCTGTTGCTACCTAAATTTTTTTAATGTGCTACCAAGGCCCCATTACTTTTGTACTATCGCAGAGCCCTTTGTTTCTGAGCTACAAAGCACAGCAAAACTGATTGCAATATAAAAGTAAAGTAGCTCCTGCTTTCCTATTTGGCCAGACCTTAGGGAATCTATAATTTAATTCCTTTATTTTATAGATAGGAAAACTAGGTTAAAAACCTTAATTTTTTTTTAAAAAAAAAGAAAGGAAAAAAATCATACTACTATTGACTGGCAGAGCAATGATAAAGTCCAGGACTCTTCTAATGTCAGCGCCAAGAAGGAAATAAGACAGTATTGTGTAGACCTGGAAAAGCAATGGCTAAACAATACCACCTTATTTTCTTCTTGGCACTGACACCAGAAAACAAAGCCCAGGAGAAGTACCAGACACAAAAGGAAAAAACTTGAGAAACAGCAAAGGCTGGGCTGTGTTCATAAAATCCAGGGAAATCTTTTATGGAAACCAACACCAAATAGCAGTTTGGAATTTTGTCAGTGTGTCTCTATGGCTTCTTAAAAACGGAAAGTTTATCATTTAAAATGATGAATGTTACTGCAGCATATGAACAGCATGGAACATTCTGTTAGCTTTCTCAAACACTTTTTTGAAAACTCAGATTTTGTCAAAAGTACTCACTAATTTTACTACCCAGGATTAATTTCACACAGACTAGCCAAGATTGAGAGGCGCTGAGAGGCAGAGAGAGAACGTAGCATAATAAAACAACTGACAATGCAAGCTGGAGCCAGGCCACAGTACCAGGAAACTGAACTACTTAATAATTAGACACACATCATGCAATTAGAGCTTTCATAAATACAGGTGACAATGACTCATTTTTACAAATAATATAGTGTCTCCCTACCCCTTGTGATCATATTGTCACTCACACCCAGCATCTCGCACTGCCCTTCACTAACACATACAGGCATTTGCCTCCACTACCACATAGACTTATTTAGAATTACTAGCCTCCCAAGTGCTTTAGTTATAAGAGTTAAAAAGGGAACTGCACTTTCCAGCAAAGGTTGGGTAGGTGGGAAATGGGAGATGAGGAGATACATACTACTCACTAAGTATCTGTCTGCCCTTCCCATTTCCCAGATCCCTCGCAGTTAGCTGCAACTAGTGACAACATCTGACCAAGAGACTGAGTGGAAAGAACAAGTGCCACTTCCACGCTAAGGCACTTATTAGCCAGTCATGAGCCTTCATCTTTGTGGAAACCTCACAAAGAAGATACATCCTGAGACTGAAGCAGCCTGGTACTCTGTCTGAGTCACTGCATGGAAAAGAACTGATCCAGAGATGGCATGAGTAAGAAATAAGTATTTTTTATATTAAGCTGTGAGGTGTGGGAGCCTATTTGTTAAATAGCATAACCTAGCATTTCTTCTCTTCACCAAAAGTAGGGGTAGGGAGGTTGAAAGAAGAAACTGATAATCTCCTCTAAAATTTCAGCAGCTTCTCCTAATACAGAGGAGGTTAAGGAACTCAGCCTCAATCCTAAATACAAAGAAGCAACCTGAAATACTAACTCAGCTAACAAATTGTCTGCAAAGCAAGCAAGCAATGTGAGCATAATGATTTGGACCCAGGCATTTCTTGCTTTACTTAAGTTCTAGCATCCAATAAGCATATTAGAGATTTGATGCATGGGTATATGGGGAAATGACAGTAATATTAAAGACAACAAAAAGTTAAATGCCCACAAAGATACAGAGCTCTTTAAAGCACAATGTAAAGAAACAGTATATATAAAGGCAGCAAAGATTTGTCCTTAAAAGCCCATAGTTCTCCTACTTTTCTCGGCTTCAATACACATGAAAACGCACAGGACAAATGTTGACATGCAAAGAGACTTACCTACAGAGAATCCTCAGCCAGCTATTATCCCAACTTTTTCCTTCTCAATTAAGAATACATAGTGGAAGGCTCTGAGAGTGATATCATTATAGAACTGACTTTAAAACTACTGTAAATTTTAATTTAAAGAAATCATTTGCAAACTCTTAGGCTTCTTTTTTATTATCAAATGCATTGTCATACACATAACTGAGGAAAAGATACCATGATCTCAGACGCTGAAGACAAAAATCAACCCTCTGAACCAAAACCTAGAATCAAAATCTTTGTACCGACTTTTGAAACTGTCCAAAGACAAGAGAGTTGAAAGGCAGCGGTGAGAGAATTAATTACTGTTCTAGTTTGCTAGCTGCTGGAATTCAACACACCAGAGACGGATTGGCTTTTAATAAAAGGGGATTTATTTTGTTGGTTCTTCAGAGGAAAGGCAGCTAACTTTCCACTGAGGTTCTTTCTTACGTGGAAGACACAAGATGGTCTTTACTGGTCTTCTCTCCAGGCCCCTGGGTTCCAACAACTTTCCCCAGGGTGACTTCTTTCTGCATCTCCAAAGGCCTGGGCTGAGCTGCTAGTGCTGAGATGAGGAATGCCGAGCTGCTTAGCTGTGCTACGTTGCGATCTCCCATTTAAGCACCAGCCGATTAAGTCAAATGTCACTCATTACAGCAGACACGCCTCCTAGCTGACTGCAGATGTAATTAGCAACAGATGAGGTTCACGTACTGTTGGCTTATGTCTGCAGCAACAGGACTAGGTATGCTCACCTGGCCAAGTTGACAACTGAATCTAACTAACACAATTACCATCTGAGGATGACATGTTATACTTGAAAATATGACCACATTTGTGACAGAATCTGCCACCGTCAAACGGATTTCATTAAACCTCTTTGGCTCCATACATCCACAATCATTAAAGATATCTTTTTCAAGAGGGACTGCAAAAACCAGTCTAAAGAAATTAAATACAGACCCAAGCAAAAGTAGATGGTGAGCTTAAAAACAAAGCTGAATCTCTTCTTTTTATAACTGTTTTTCATTTTCATTCATTTCTCTGAGAAAACGTTGGTTTATTTAAGTATAATCTTCCATTTCCTACTCCCTCCAGGGCCCTATTTCTCAGAGGGGAAAAAAATGCCACTATACCTATATCTTGTCAGCCTGAACGTCTACACTCCTATTCTATATTCATGTATCTATGTATATATTGGAAATCACGCAATAAATGATCAACAAAAAGCCAGGGAAGGCTCACATGCACATAAATCTTTTTAAATACACACTAATGGGAACAGATATCAGTAGGGCAGGAAAAACCTTTGAGGAACAACAGTGTATCTTCCAGATATCATTCTGATGATGTTTATTTTCCAACCTAAAACCACAGAAATCAAGAGGATTCTCCCAACAAAGCAAGTGAAGTTACAAAAAGCATTTTATAGGAGTGCATCTCAGAATACTTTCTAGTGAAAAGTACTGTGTTAACTATGTCATATAGATTCATATAACAGAAAATAGGGGCAGGCAAGGGCTTGAACCATAGCACTGGGAAGCTCTGGGTGAAGGTATAAAAGTTTTTTAAGGGCTAAACTTTGAGCCGCATGCAAAGAAACAAAAACTCAAAATGTTCTTTCTTTACTCTATTCACTTTGATAGGGAAAAGTCTATGTGCCAATGGAAACCCACGCATTGTTCACAGCATGGGTTAACAGGCCTTTTTTATAAAGGACCAGATAGTAAATTATCTCTCAGCCTTGGAGTCCATTCAGTTTTTTTGCTGCTATTCAACTCTGTTTTTCATTCAAAAATAAAATTATACGTACATGAATGACCACGTCTGTGTGCCAATAAAACTTTATCAACAAAGAGGCACGGCACCAAATTGCTGATCCCTTATCTATAGCAAGGAAAGCACACTGGGAGAGTCTTGAAAACCCAGCCTCTTATGGTGAAAGCACTGCATTAATCTGTACCCTCTCCTAGCACAGAATTGGGAGGAAGCCAAAGGTGAGTGAGGCATGTCCTGAGGAAGATAGGTATCGTCTGGTCAGCTAGCAGACCTTAGGAAAGGTACATATTTTCTTTTAATTTTGATTCAGATCTTCCTGAATTAAATCAATGGCACTCCAGAGTGGTCCTGTGCTCTGTCATTTTATCTTCACCTACAATATCACATGAGAATACTAACATGCTACAAAGCCAACTGGAAATGATGCTAATTTTTGCCATTTTATAATCCCTAAAGCTTTACCTAGCTTTACTAGGAATCACAACAAATACCTAGTGCAGCATGTACTGTCTAAACCCTAACTAGAGGCAGAGCTGCTATCTACGCAGAGAACACCCTTTAGAAGGGTGATCTGAATCTGAGCCTATGGGAGATAGGATAACTGACAGCAATGTAAAATCACTGTTGCCTACCCCCAAGTAAATTCTGTCCAGTGGAGGAACAACCCACCTCCCCTCTGGAAGACTTTTCTGTCCATCTGCATGCTTATTTCAACATTCCTTCATTCCATATAAATTCGTGCTTCTTTGACTTCGCCTCTGAACCACTTGTAACAGTCTCCTTATGACTTAAATAAAATCAATATGTGTTCATTTTACATTATTCAAATCCACAGTGAACCACCTTCTCTTCCATTTGACTCCCAAATCCATATATATGACCATCACATGATGCTGCTGCTTCCCCAAAGGCTATTAGTGAATCACCAAATATATATAACTTCAAGCATATATAAGTTCATTCCATGATGCAAGCTAATTTTTCATTTCAGATGATTCTATGAAGGTTCAAGCAAAAGAAAAGAAACTTTATCGGAGGATTCTGAACCTACTGCATTTTATAGTCACCATCCTGTTACACATCACAGTAGCTCAGACAAACAACTTCCCTAAAAGTAGTTCCTATTCAGAGTCTATCACATTAGAGGAGAGTCAACTCTGACATTAGTAGAAAACAGAAGAAAAAAATATCTGTTCAACTGAAATACTCTGGTCTTTTTTTGCCCAGCAGTTCTAAAACAATAGGAAAATACCGTATAATTGATTCCTCTCTTACACAGATTTCTGCGTCTTAGACTGTCATTACAAAAATACTTGAACTTCATCAATTCCTATTTCCCCCACTTAGAAAGCAGCCTTTCGCCCCTAGTATCACACAAGGTTAAGTATATGAAATTGCTATTTTGCAGGTCAAAAACAGTTGTTGGCAATTTCATATTGTCCAAATAAAAAGTGATCAAGAACCTTTATGAAACCAAATGATAAAGGCTGATATTGCAATATATACTTGTATGTAGATTAATAATTTCTTATTGAAGCACTAGCTCATCTTTATTCACCATGATTTTAGGCACTAAAAAGAATAAAAGTCAACATTCTGTCAAGAAAATTAAAATAATAATTATTTAGCATCTACCCCAGATCCTTTTTAGAACAAGGCAGGATGTTGTAGTAAGTCTGAAAGCAAACATTTTTACATCTTATATTAATTGACTATATTTTAGTTAGAAGGGGCTGGGGAAGTTTGTATTTGAAATGACAACAAAAGAGTGAAATCTGTTATTATGGGAAAGGTACAAGCTAGTCATCAATTACCTGTTGCGCTTGGAGTTATAACTTAAGGTCTGACAGGGAAACTGAGATACAAAGTACCTTCAATGACTGGAGAATATTTTGTAAGGATTCAAGCAATAAAGGTTTTGGAATGTGAAAAAGTCAGATTCATTTTAATGAACCCATTCTATCAGCATGAGTGTTTATCAAGTCTATTATAATCATATAATAGCTGGTTTAAATTTACCTCCTTACAAGAATATTTACTCACTCATTTACTCTATAAATATTCATTGAATGGATTAAGAAATATCCCTCTAGGATATATAACGAGGAATAAGACAGTTTCTCTTTAAAGGAAGATTAAACCCTGGATGAAAAGAAATAACATTCGGAAGCATATCAACACATAAGGAATTCTAATAGAGATTTAATTTGGTATATCTATGCCAGCTCTTCTATCAGAACAGTAACTCTTGTCAGTGATCATTACCAGCAGTTGATAAAGATACCTAAGAACCACAACTGACAAATTTACAAATAGGAGAGAGGACAGAGTAAGAACACAACCATATGCAGAGACCAAAAACAAAATCCTGAAGAAAAACTTTAAAATGTTTTCACATAAAGTACCTCCTTCAATAAAAGTCACCTTTAAAAGTCATCTTTAAGTTTCCTTCTAGTCGTAAGATTCTAACACCCTATGCCCCCTCACCCTTCAGCTACTCACATAATTCTGGCACACAACAGTCATTTATTAAACAAGAAATTGATAAATGGAAGTGCATGCATCAGGGTCAGCAGAGCCTAAGCGAAGAGGAAACAGATAAATGGCATTCATTTAAAAGGAAAACTGCTTAGAAAAGGGGAGCTGGCATATAAAGTCTACGATAATTTCTGCTTCATGGAAGTGAAACAAGCTCCAGTAATTCATGATGGAGAATCTGCCCCAACAGCTAGCATTCATCAATATTATCATCCTATTCTGCCAAGAAGATAAGCAGTTCATCCTATCAGAGTATACAATTTGGTACACACAATAAGTATTTATATATTCTCTCAATTATAACCAGCCACCTCTTAAGTGAACTTTCCAGTACAATACAATTCTCAAAGTTACAGCAACTCTTGTACCATCTAAGTAATGGCATGATTAAAAAAAAGAGGTATGAAGGCGAAGTTAGTAAACAGGCAATTAAATGAAGTGTTGGGATGGGAGGGTGGACCATTTGGCCAGAACTGCATCATCATGATCACTCCTAATGAGAAAGGAGGATGGGAAAGTGAGGACAGTGATTCCAGGTGCTACAGTAATAGGTAGAAGGGAAGAAGGAATTGGGAAGAACTGTTCTGTCCTTCTAAAACCCTGTTCACAACAAATGCCTCATTTGAAATGCCTTTTCCCATTGAAATATCTAACTGGTCTCAACGTCAGCACACACTCAGTGTACACAATACAACAGTTACCCAAATGCCTCACTCATAAAAGTAAAGCGATCGTAACAAAAGAACTTCTGAAAAATTTTAACTTGCCAAAGAGTTCAATCCATCTTAATTCAATTCTGTCCTGGTTTCTTATCAGTCACTCAAGTCTTCCTCTAAAAATTGTGTCATGGTTTATCTGACCAACATTCATTTAGGTATTTTTTGTTAGAATGATTTTCCTGTAGAGGAAGGACTATTAAGTATTTTCACTAAGCCAACTGTTGCTTGTCACAAAATTTAAGTTTGTTTTGCTCTTTTTCAAACAACTTAAATCAGTTTGTTCTATGATTTGCTCATATACAACTAGGCCTACTTATTAATATTTATATACGGATGAAAATGCCCTTGAACTATTTCTGTCTGTTCATATTTTAATACTGAATAAGCCAAAGGTTAGAAGAATATAAATTATACTGACAACAGCTGCAACTACATCAGAAAATAATTTATACCCAAACTTACTGACTGACCCCAATTTCTTTCCCTTCTATATATAAATGTTTGGAAGAAACTAGAAGTTGAAATAAAGACTGAGTATGAAACTGTCCCCCTCTTACTAATACAGAAGTAGATACCATCTGTCCTTTAATTTCAAAGGTGCCTGGAGGATTGCTTCTGTTTCTAGGCCATACACATTTTCTTCAACTACATATAATCTTCTTTTAGCAATCACGTGTTACCTCCTCCTTCCCCTCTCCCTTGGCTTGCACTACAACAGAAAACAATTTGAAATGGTTCACTAACTGACTAAAGCACTATAATTAAATGTTGTGCTTTACGTTATTACTGAAGAATTTAAGGTAGATGTTATCATTTGATGTTAGAACCTACAGCCAAGTCAATGCCACAGGACACTTTTATATAGATAAATCTGATTTGATAATCAAATTTCCTTGGACAGCCTTAATACAGATCCCATTCCATAATGAATAGTGCCATTATGTTCTTACCCAGAAGGAACAAAAGGTGCCAAGGGGAACCAATTTAAGAGTTAAGTGTTTTATTCATATGTGCAAAGGAAGTAGGGAGAGGGAAATATTAAAGCAGCATCTATTCAAGGATGTAAATGTTGAACCCCACAGGGTCTTACTTAAGCTTCCTTATCTCTTAAGGGCATCTATGAACACACTTTTTTTACCTTACTGGAAAGGCTCTTAAATTGAGAACAGACCTTTTGGTTCAGGCATTAAATAAAAGAATGAGAAGGGAGAGTACAGGCACAAAATGGCAGAGTAGGGAGTTTTACAAATCACTCCCCAACACACACACTAGAAAAATGAAAGAGCTGAAGAGAGAGACTGAAATTGACTAGGTGGTGATCCTGTAACCAGAATGGATATTTAGAAGAACCGCAGGAGTGCCAGCAGAAACGAGAGGCTGCCGAGAGTTCAGATTTTGTAAGTGAAAGTAAGAACCAGTGACCAGCTCACAGCTACCACAATGCACCCAGACTCTAGGTGCAGTCTATTAGGGCCGGGGCTGAAACCAATTCCTCAAAAACCTGAGGTTGAGTGTTGAGGGTCAAAGTTAGCCAGGGGAATCCTTGAGGGACCAGCTCAAAAGGTGGGTTCATCTTCAGCCCTCTGGCCAGCAGCACTTTCAGTCTCCCACCAGCATCTCTCCTGGACATCAGGAGCTAGTGTTTTGTTTTTCTCCTGAGTATGGGCATTTCCTGGTCTGGTAGAGCCCTGTGGGCATAGCATAGATTCTGGCCTTGGTTTCAACCCCTTCTGCAGCAGGATTTCTGGCCTCTCATAAGCATCTGTCAAGATATAAAGATCCCAGGCACTTCTTCTTTGGTTGAGTTTCTTCTTTCTTTGTTTTGTTTAGTCTGGAAGGGCCCAGAGGGATCAATGCATACATCAGCCTTGATTTCTCTCACAATCAGGGTCTTCTGGCCTTACGAAGCATCTATAAGGACATAAAGAGCCAGTGCACCTCTTTCCCTTTTCAGTTCCTTGATTTCTGTTTTTATTTTGGGGGGTCTGGCAGATTATCCCTGAGGGACAACCAGAGATACTGGTTGTACATTCTGGCCTCAAAAGCAGCAAGTTTCTGGCTTCCCACCAGCACATAAGTGTCTTAGAGAAGCAGTATACTTCATTACATATTCCTCATTTTTTGTGGGGGCGTTTTGCCTGCTTATAGTCTCCCCTTTCCTTTCCTCTCCTCCTCCTCTTCTTACTCTGCCGAACTGAAGAGGGAGAACTCGATTTTCAAGGTGACCATAACATAATAATCAGAGTGACCAGCTCAACAACAAAAACAACAACAAAACTTAAAAACATAGAAGGAGGAAGGAAAGTACATTCCAGTCTCAGGAAATAAAGAATTTGATAGAAAATATTCTGAAGGAAGCAGAGTCTCTGGAATTACTAATTAAAGATGTTAAAACTCTCAAATAGAATCAATGAGCTAACAAAAAACAACAACTAAAGGAAATCAATAAAACAATATATGAACAAAATGAGAGAGCAATTATAAAGAACACTAAACAGAAACATTGGAACTCAAAAGTACAATAACAGAAGTGAAAAAGTCCAATAAAGGGGCTCAGGAAGAGAGGAGAAGATGCAGAAAAAGATAAAACAATTAAAATAGTTCAGGTTGAGTAACAGAAAGGAAAATGAAAAAAAAAAACAAACAAAACCAAAACTAAATAGAACCTGAGGATCTCACAGACATCAAGTTTACCAAAATATGCATCATAGGAGTTCCAAAGGAGGAAGAGACAAGGGGCCAGAAAACAGTATTTGAAGAAATAATGGCAGAAAACCTCTGAAACTTGGAAGATACTAACTATGAATATATAAGTACAAGATGCTCAACAATGCCAAGCACGATGAACCGAAACAGATCTACATCAAGACACATCATGATCAAACTGTCCAATGTCAAGGACAAAGGCAGAATCTTAAAAACAGCAAGAGAGAAGCAACACGTCACATATAAGGAATCCTTATCAGGAGTAACATCTGAGTTTTCAATGGAAGTTGAGGCAGTGGGAGGACAAAGTGCTGAAAGAAAAAATCATTACCCCAAAATAACACACCTAGAATGACAGAGAAATGAACACATTTCCAGACAAACAAAAACTGAGTTTGATACCATTAGAATTGTCTTGCAGTCCTCTATCTTGAAAGGAAAACACACTGGGCAGTATCTCGATGCTGAATGAGAAAATAAAGCTCTCTGGTATAAATAACAATATGGCAAACATGCCAGTATTATTTCATTTGTAATGCTGTCTTATTTCTCAAAATGCTGGAAATCCGAAAACACAAAAAATATAAGTGTAAATCTTTGGTCCTGGGCACACAATGCAAAAAGGGATAATTCGTGACATGAACAACAAAAAAGGGAGGAATGGAGGGCCCTAGATACTGTGTAAGTGTAGGCTATTAAAGTTGGACTCAGTGCATACTAAACTGTAATGGATTTAGAATGCTAAATGTAATCCCTATGGTATACAAACTGTAATGGATTTAGTATGCTAAATTTAATCCCCACGGTTGCCACAAATAAAATATATTTTTTCATGTACACAAAAGAAAAGGATAAGTGATTCCCAATGACTTATTAGAAAAGATCTAAAGAAAGAGGAAACCAGTAATGAAGAAAGGGGCTGGGGGGGGGGGGGGGGTCAAAAAAGTTTATTTAAAAAAGCAAAGAAAGAGAAGTAAATCTTGCCTTGGGACTGACTGATTGAATAAACATGACCCAGCTATATGCTGTTTGAGATCCATCTTAGTTCCATACAAACAAACAATTTGAAAGTGAAAGGATGGAAAAAATATTTCATGCAAATAGTCAAAAGAGAGCAAGGGTGGGTTAATATCTGACAAAACAGACTAAATCAAAAAAGCGTTACAAAAGACAGAGAAGGACATCAATAAAAAGGGTGAACTCAACAAGAAGATTTAACAATTATAAACATAGGCACCACACAGCAGAGCACCAAAAATAGATGAAGCAAACACAGACAGAATTGAAGGAGAATCCATTCTCCACCAACAGATAAAAGTCAATACACCACTTGCAACACTAGACAGAACATCTAAATAGAAGATAAAGAAATAGGACCTGAATGACAGGTACATAAACCAACCAGATCTAACCAACGTCTGTAGAACACTTCACCCAAGAATAGCAGAATACACATTCTTTTCAAATGTACATGGATCATTCTCTAAGATAGACCATGTATTAAGGCACAAGAAAAGTCTAAAGATTAAAATGTTGAAATCATTAAAAGGTAACTTCCCTGCACTATGGAATGAAGCTAGAAATAAAAAAGAAGTAAAACAGGAAAATGTGCAAATACGTGGAAAGTAAATAGAACACTGTTAAGCAAGCAATGGGCTAAAGAAGAAAGTACAAGGAAAGTTAGAAAACACTTACAGACAAAAGAAAAAGATATAACATATCAAAACTTTTGTTTTGTAAGCAAAGGCAGTGCTCAGAGACAATACTCAGTGGAAAATTTGTAACTACAAATGCCTATATTAAAAGAGATCTAAAATTAGTAGCCTAACTTTATGTCTTGAGAAACCAGAAAAGCAGGAGGAAAATAAACCCAAAGTTAGAAGAAAAGAAATAAGATTAGAGCACGGCTAAATGAAAGAGAGAATAGAAAACTATTGAGAGAACAAAAGCAAAAGCTGGTTCTTTGGGAAAAGTTTTTAAAAATTGACAAATCTTTAGTTAGACTGAGAAAGGGAAAAGATGCAAATAACTAAAATCAAAAGGGAAATGGTGACATCACTTCTGACCTTACAGAAATAAGGAATAAGAGAAAATTATTACACCAAACTAGATAATGAAAAAGTTCCTAGAAATAAACCAATTAACCAAATTGACTCAAGAAGAAATACCCCAATTCAAGTATAGAGATCACATTAATAATCAAAAACCTTCCAAAGATAAATCCAGGAACAGATAGCTTCACTGGTAATTTCTACCAAACACTGGTCCAACTTCATTCTATGAGATCAGCATTTCCCTGATACCAAGGCCTGATAAAGACATCACAAAAAGGCCAATTTCCTCTATGAATATAAATGCAAAAATCCTTAAATTACTAGCAAACTGAATGCCATAGCATATTAAAGAGATTCTAAACAAACTGCGGTATATACATACAATGGAATATTATACAGCTATAAAATAGATAAACTTATGAAGTATGTAACAACATGGATGGATCTTAAGGACATTATGCTGAGTGAGATTAGCCAAAAACAAAAGGACAAATACTGTCTGGTCTCACTAATATGAACTGACATTAGTGAATAAACTTGGAATATTTAGTTGATAACAGAGACCATCGGGAGATAGAAATAGGGTAAGATATTGGGTAATTGGAGCTAAAGGGATATAGACTGTGCAACAGGACTGAATATAAAAACTCAGAAATGGACAGCACAAACTACCTAACTGTAATACAATTATGTTAAAACACTGAATGATGCTGAATGTGAGAATGATAGAGGGAGGAGGGCTGGGGGCATAAATGAAATCAGAAAGAAAGATAGACGATAAAGACTACGATGGTATAATATAGGAATGCCTAGAGTGTATAATAACAGTGACTACATGTACAAATTTTAAAAATGTTTTTCATGCGGAAGGATAAAGGGATGTCATTACTGCAGGGTGCTGAAAATAGATGGTAATTAATATTTTAAAATGTCACCTTCTGTGTGAGACTAAAGCAAAAAATGTTAATTTGGTACAAAATTTATATTTTGACTAGTGCATTTCCTAATATAACTTATGTAGATAGCTTGGTTGAACACCATAAGTACATGGAACCTTGGGTAGGACATGAAATTTTGTTGGTTTGTCCAGAGTGATGCCCCAATGAATCCCAGAGTGATTTGATGGGTGAGTGGAAAAGTATCTGCAAAGTCCCCTTCGGAGAACGGTGAGAAAGGGGGGAAAACTCAACTTCCCCAAGTTGAATTCCTGATATTCTCACAAGCAGTGTGGACAACCAAAGCTATAGGCTGAGCCCCTAGTCTTGGGGTTGTTCATATGAAGCTTAACCCCACAAAGGATAGGTTAAGCCTACTTAAAATTTAGGCCTAAGAGTCACCTCCAAGGGAGCCTCTTTCATTGCTCAGATGTGGCCTCTCTCTCCAGCCAACACAACAAGCAAACTCACCACCTTCCCCCTGTCTACATGGGGCATGACTCCCAGGGGTGTGGACCTACCTGGCAACGTGGGACAGAAATCCTAGAATGAGCTGAGACTCAGCATCAAGGAATTGAGAAAACCTTCTCGACCGAAAGGAGGAAGAGTGAAATGAGACAAAATAAAATGTCAATGACTGAGATATTCCAAACAGAGTCGAGAGGTTATCCTGGAGGTTATTCTTATGCATTAAATAGATATCACCTTGTTAGTCAAGATGCAATGGAGAGGCTGGAGGGAACTGCCTGAAAATGTAGAGCTGTGTTCCAGTAGCCCTGTTTTTTGATGATGATTGAATAATGATACAGCTTTCAAAATGTGACTGTGTGATTACGAAAACCTTGTGTCTGGTGCTCCTTTTATCTACCTTGTCAACAAAGGAGTAGAACATATGGAATAAAAATAAATAGTAGGGGGAACAAATGTTAAAACAAATTTAGTTTGAAATGCTAGTGATCAGTGAAAGGGAGGGATCAGGGGGATGGTATGTATAATTTTTTTTTTCTGTTGTCTTTTTATTTCTTTTTCTGAATTGATGCAAATGTTCTAAGAAATGATCATGATGATGAATATGCAACTATGTGATGATATTGTGAATTACTGATTACATATGTAGAATGGAATGATCATATATATTAAGAATGCTTTTGTTCGTTTGTTAAATTTTTTTTTAATTAGTAAATAAAAAAAAGAGAGATTCTACACCATGATCAAATGGAATTCATCTCAGGAACACAAGGTTGGCTTGACATACCCCCCCCCCCCAAAAGAAATAAAACTACATAAATAGAATGAAGGTGGGGGGATACCACATAATTATTTCAAGAGATACAGAATTAAAATTCTGGCACCATTTTTGCAGAAATAGCAAAATCTGATTTTCAAATTTATACGAAACCCCAAATAGCCAAAACAATCTTGAAAATGAAGAGCAGGGTTCTTCCTACTTGCTAATTCAAAACTGTATTACAAAACGGTAATAACCAAAACAGTGTAGTTCTGGCAAAATGACAGGCAAATAGATGAGTGGGACAGAATTAAAGTCCAGAAACAGATCAATATAGCTATAGCCAATTAATTTTTGACAGAGGTGCTAAGTACATGCAATGGGTAAAGAAGAGTCTCTTCAACAAATGGTATTGGAGAAAAAACAGATATCCACATGCAGAAAATGAAGTTAACTCGCCACCTCACAGAATATACAGAAATCAAAAGAAAATGGATCAAGGACCTAAATATACTGGCAAGAATGATAAAACTAAGATTACTATAGGGGAAAATCTTCATGACCTAGTATTTGGCAATACATTTTTAGATATAAAACTAACAGCACAAGCAACAAAAGAATAGATAAATCTGACTTCATCAAAATTTAAAACTTTTGTACATTGAAGGAAATTATCAAGAAAGTAAAGACAACCCACAGAATGGAAGAAACAGTTCCAAACCATATATCAAATAAGAAAATAGTTTCAAACCATATATCAAACCATATATATCTAGAACATATAAAGAACTCCTTGGGCTGGTTTGAAGCTGTTAGGTACTCCAGAAAAGGCCATGCTCTTCTAATCCATTCCTGTGGGTACAGATCTGTTGTGGATGGGACCTTTGGTTAAGTTATTTCAATTGAGATGTGACCCACCCAATGCAAGGTGGGTCTTTATCCTCTCACAAACGACTCCAGTAAAAAAGGACTAAGGACAGAAAAAGCCCAGAGAGCTGAGAGAGAAACACCCAGAGAAGTTTAGAGAGAACTGAGGCAGAGAAACCCCACAGGATTGAGGCAGAGACCCACAGACACCAGCCATGCGCCTTCCCATGTGACAAAGGTATCCCAGATGCTGGCAGCCTTTCTTCAGAAGCCAGGTATCACCCTCTTGATGCCTTAATTTGGACATTTTCATGGCCTTAGAACTGTACATTTGTAAACTAATAAATCCCCATTGTAAAAGCCTACCCATCTCTAGTATGTTGCATTCCAGCAACTTTAGCAAATTGAAACACTCTTACAACTCAACAAAAAGACAAATATTCCAAATAAAATTTTTTTTTTAATGGGGAAAAAAGACTTGAATAGACATTTCCCCAAAGAAAATATACAAATGATAAATAAGCACATGAAAAGATGCTCAACATCATTAGCCATTATGGAAATGCAAAACAAAACCAAAATGAGATTTTATTTCACATACACAAGGATGACTTTAAAAAAAGAAAGATAACAAATGTTGGAGAGGATGCGGACAAACTGGAACTCTAGTGCATTGTTGGTGGGCGTGTAAAATGGCACAGTCCCTGTGGAAAGCAACAGGACAGCTCTTCAAAAAAAGTTAAATACAATTTTTTAGCTTCTAGGAATATACCAAAGAGGGTCAGAAACAAGTATTTGCAAACCAATGTTTACTAGAAGCATTATTCACTATAACAACTGAAATTTCCATCAACAAATGAATGGATAAACAAAGTATGGTATTTACACACAATGAATATTATTTGGCTATAACAAAAAGTAAAATTATGACACTGGCTGTGTGCTGGTTTGAAAAGATGTATGTCCCCTAGAAAAGACATGTTTTAATCTAAATCCCATTTCATAAAGGCAGAATAATTCCTATTCAATACTGTATGTTTGAAACTGTAATCAGATCATCTCCTTGGATGATGATTTAATCAAGAGTGGTTGTTAAAGCCGGATTAGGTGACAACATGTCTCCACCCATTTGGGTGGGCCTTGATAAATTTCTCGAGTCCTGTAAACGAGAAAACATTTTGGAGAATAGGAGATTCAGAGAGAGAGCAGAGTAGAACGACATAGCCATGAGAAGCAGAGTCCACCAGCCAGCGACCTTTGGAGATGAAGAACCCTTAAAAAGCAAAACAAGTCAAATTCTATTAAAGTGTAATCATATCACCTGCTTTATAATTAACGGAAGTAGTAGTGATTCTACTGGTCATTCCACAGCAGCCAACCAAACAAAGCTGTTAAATAGGAAGAGTCGATGGAGTCAAAAGGGGTGCAGTTAAGGCAACGGTGATATGAAAACAGAAAAATTTTAGAGACTAAAGGATAATCTAATACAACTCCCTCATTTGAAAGATAAAATAATTTGTGGGCCCACAGTCTTAACTTGCCCAGACTTCAATGTTAACTAAGAACAAACCAAGGACGCTAATCCAGTTGTCCTAACTCCTACCCTACCTGACATCCATTTTTCTTTTCATATCAGATAGTTTATGAATGCTAAAGAAATAGAAAGCATTATGTTAAAAACAATGCACTGATTCCTAGCATGAAATGGAAACTAAAAAATTAAAAAAGAAAATTAATGAAATTACCTATTCATAAGCAATCACTAGTTATTAAGTTCCTGAATGTATAGAAATGGATCCTTATACATATCATTTCCCTATCTGTACCTGGCAGAGTAAACACAATATTTGAATAATCCAATAAGCAGTTCTTTCATTTCAGAGAAAAAGATTAAAATCATTGTTAATAATCCTCCCACAAAACACTACATTCTTTTCATCTTTCTGCTTGTAAAAGGGTATTCAGCTTTATGATTCTACAACAGTTTTTGTTTAATAATATTTGTGTACAGACAAGAAAATGTCAAGAAGCACTTGATCAATGTTCCTAGAATCCACAGAAAACATATTTTAAACAGAAAAGGGAAAAGAAACCCTCATACAGAGCTTTGAATAGTCTGTTCCTGTCATTATCCAGAAGATGCCAAATAAATGCCTGGTGTCCAAAAAAAGGATGGGGGTGGGGGGAGAATGAGTATTCCTTAAATAGTTGTGTGGGGTTTGTTTGTTTTTTTATTTTTGTTTTTTAATTACTTATTCATTACTATTGCTTAAAATCTGTAAAGCAAATTTCAACCTATCTACTCTGATTCTATTGAAATAAGTCGGAAGAGCTCTACACCTTTAAAGTGTTCTGTGTATTTTTAAAATTCAGGTGTGGGACTATAACCGAAATAAGTGACTTTTATCATTAACGATTATTCTGTTCCCCACACACACAATTTTTAAAGATATAAAATCCATAATGTCAGTTAATCACACAAAGTTTTTAAATAACTTTTCCAGAATGTAAAATTTTCACAAGATTAAAAAGATACACACACAAATATATGCATATTACCTGAAGTCTCCACTCCAAAGAATTAAGCCTTTTTTTTTAGAACCCCAGATGTGAATTTACTATCTAGCTCTCAAAAGAGAGGAACTTTTTAAAAAACATAATTAAACTTTATTTTCCCTCATTCAAGAATAGCAATACTTCATATAGAATAGTGCTACTGACTTACTTTCTACCATCCCATCCAGTGTGACATGCCTTAGCTGCATCCCTGACCAGTGCCAGGAATAGAGCAGGAAGCTCACGGCCACAGCTGACCCCTCAATAGGGTACATTAACCAAGAAACAGTACCCAGGAAAGGTACTTTAATAAGACTTGTTCTAGTATTGTGCAGCAGTACCACCATGTACATTTGAGCTGGTGGGGTTTCCAGCCAAAGAGGCAAGAGTAGCTAAAACACAGTCTGTGTTTCACTCATCTGGCTACTGGCTCGTAGGCAGGGGTACCCCAGAAAGGGTGCACACTTTTATCTCAATTACACAATGGCATGTTATGGGCAAGCAGTGACCTTTTAGCACAAGATGTAGAACTAGAAGCAATTAGTAGAAATTAAACAATTTGATTCAAAATGATTAACAGAATTACTGACTACTGAATGTTACTTATTTAGAAATGTTAAGCTCCAGAGCAGAAGAAAAACTACCTACTGAATCTCTCTTACATGAGTATCAGACAGAGGCAGGATAGTTATATAACTAAGCAAATCAGCTATGGAGTCCAAATAAAGACTGGATCCTGAATTCTGCTGTTTAGTAGCTATATATGCTTCCTTAAGTCACTTCATCTTTTTGAGCCTTAGTTGCCGTATTCAAATTGCAATAATGCTAATAAGGTTGTTAGGGTGATATGAAATAAAAAGCAGAGAGAGTAGCAGAGTGCCTGGCATACCACAGGCTTTTAGCTATGGACTGTATGTATCAGAACAGCTGCATTGAGTTCTTTAAGGTCGTTTCAAGTCCACGGCTTGCCTAAAGCTTGCTTGTCGAGTTCTCACACATGCTTCATCGCAAGGTGTGAGAAGGCGAAATGTACTAAAGACAATGTTTTGTGAGGTCAGAGATAGGGAAGAGCCAAGGAACAGAATGCTTTATTTAAGAGCAAAGTAGTACTCTAGAGAAGGACAAACCTCAATCGTGTGACCCAATGAGAATTTTGAATTACTTGACTGAGGATGGAGAATGGGGGGTGACATACAGAGGAAGATCTGGAGTATATCCTAAAAGTAACACCCATTGAGTGTGACCACAAATCAGTGCAAGCTTTGGCACAGAAGGTCTAGATAGCTGATATCAACTTTATAGCTTTGGTCATAATTTTTACTCTGGTACTTTTAGTTCCTAAGTAAAACAGCTTACCATAGAGTTATGTAGTTATATAGTGATCAGAACATTGCAATTTGGTAACATGCAAGAGTATTAAACATTTAAGAATTTTAGGTAGAGCTATTATGATGAAATCATTTTTAAGAGATACCATTCCTGCCAGCAGTGTGGAAGACAGAAGTGTGACTGTAGGCAATAAGACTATTTGGGAGAGTGTTCCGATAATGAAAGGCAGTGAAAGACACTGAGAGAGAATTTATCTATCAGGATGTATGGGGATAAGTAATGACAGAAACCAAGAATGACTCCCAGATTTTTAATAAGTGACAAAGTACGTCATTTTAGGTCATTGAACAGTGTTAACTATTCAAAGACATGGGGTGGTAAGAAGTTGGGAGGTAGCTCAGGCCATAATTTCTCAAAAGTTTCAGAATCCTGCATATATATGCCCAAGGGCAACTGAAATAAATGGGAAGAGCTTTGGATAGTAGTTAGAAGACCTCAATTCAAGTCTTGGCCGTACTTCATACGAATTATGTGAACTTGAACAAATCTAGCCCAGCGCTGCCCAGCAGTGCTTTCTGCAATGGGGGAAATACCTGTGCTATCCAATATGGCACAAGCAGCTACCGAGCATTTTAAAAGTGGTTATTGTACTTGAGGAATTAAATGTAAATTCAAACTCATATAAATTTAAAACACATGTGGCTACTAGCTACTGTATTGGACACAGATCTAGTTCCAGTCAAATTTTCTAAAGTAGGTTTATTTGTCTATAAAAAGGGGATAAAATATCAGCCCACTGTATTTCAGAGGGCTATAGTAAGGATCAAGATCATGAATTTTTTTTTTAGTGAAGTAATTTTAACAGAAGTGTATTATCTTCATCATGTTTGGAGCACATGCAATTAGCAATTCAAAGGTTGTCTGGTTAGACAGACTCGGAGCTTCCATCATTTTGTCTTTACTTCCACTCCTCACTCCCACTGCTAGAAGGTTCTCCGCTCTACTTCAGCTGTCTCCCTGTCTATCATCCCGCAGGTCCACGGAGCTTCTCTCCAGGATTCGAGGAAGACTTCAGATTCTTTTTGCCCCAGAAACCATGGATATGAGAAAGTAAAACAAAGAAAGGAATATCAGCGATTAAAAACCATTAAAGCAACGAATTTCTGTTTGAAATACTGGCAGTTTTTAGGGAAGAACGGATTTTGACTGTGAGGTCACCTGAGGGAGCAGACTGGAGCAAAGATCACCACAGTCAATCCCTGCCTTTTCAGAAGCCATCAGGAGGCAGATCTCCCTGGACGGAAGCCTGGAGCCCCGAGCCTTCTGCCAAGACCTCTCTGTAGGGAGGCCATCTGCTCCAGCTGAATGGGCGCCTCCAGTGGCCTTCACAGCGCTGGCTACTGTAGCACCTCTCATGCCAAGAATGCTCATTTACTACAAAAACTCCACGTGGGGTCATTCTTTTCTACCTTCTTCAACTAAGTGTTCAGCAGAACAGTAAGGAAAATCCTTTTTAGCTGAGATTTAGCATCATCTCCTCCTTCCCCTCTTCCTTTCCAATGCTGGCAAAGTGCTGCTAATAAGAGAAATGGTCTGTAGCCTGGCAGAAGAAAATGAAGATGACTCAGGATAAAAAGGATAGCACTGATTATCATCATCATCATATTCTTTAGCATTTGTACAGCTCTTTCTACATTAAGGGTCTTTCACGTACAATCTCATTTTAGTCTCACAAGTAATTGGTGAAGTCAGAAGAGTATTTTTATCCCCATTTTACATGCTGACAATAATAAAACACCATGATCTGTGTACAATAAAAGCAACTTTATAACTAAATCAAGATTACAATACAATCTAAGTCTTTGGACTTCTCCTAGTCAAAGCCCTTTCTGTAATAAAGTTGGATAATTAAATTAAACTGACAAATGTTTTTTCCAAGGCTCAAAAAACTCTCGTCCAAGTGTGACTTTCGTCTGTGATGAAACACATATTGATAGCCAGCTTTGCCAGAACGCATAGCATGTTATATATTAACATGAAAAACTGTGCACTGCTAGAAGACTATTCATCCAAGTATTCTGATGTACTCTGAGATGAATTCACTGTAGTCTATACTCATTTACTTGTTTGGTTAGAAGACAACCAAAAAGTCGGCTTTCTTTTAGCCAATTATCTACTTCACTGTTAAAAATAACACTGATTGCTTCATATAAAAAAGTCATGCAATTATAAACTAGTGCCATCACCACTCCAGAGATTCAGTACATTTTCAGATAATTAGGCAAAAGCAAAAAAACAAAGCTAGACAGAAAAGCTCCAATGGATGTATGATGAGGTCAAAAGCCCCGTAAAGAGGAAAAGTTAAACTTAAAGAGAAACCTAATGGACAATCTCCACAACAGATGGTAACAAACAATAATCCAGATGGGGTGCAGGTGCTGTAAATGATTCAAAGCTATCTCTTTGATCCAGTTCAAGTACCCTCCCCTGGCTCTGTCAACAAAGTAAACAGCTTCAAGTTAGATGATGATGCCACTGTTAAACTGAAAGGCAAGCAGAACAGTGATGTCCTGTTGCATAAAACAACCTTCAGAAGGAGGGTTTGAAGAGAGCCAAGAGCAGAAGCAGGACAGCTAGTCTGCAGGTACCCTGCTGACTTCCCCGAGGAGGTGTCTGTCAGGGGACCAGGGCGGGGTGGAGGGGGGAGCCTGCATGGAGAAAACTGATGATGCCATCAATGGCACTGACCCTGCTG
The DNA here is from genome assembly GCF_023851605.1 of Tamandua tetradactyla. Taxonomy (NCBI): domain Eukaryota; kingdom Metazoa; phylum Chordata; class Mammalia; order Pilosa; family Myrmecophagidae; genus Tamandua; species Tamandua tetradactyla. Next base: position 207,098,678 of record NC_135327.1, read on the forward strand.
CTGCTTCACAGCCCACCAGGAATCCCAGGCCCCAACAGGTGGGTTCCCCTGACCAGTACTGCAAACAACATTCACCCAATTCAACCCTCCCTTGAGGGTGGGGATGCCAAGGAACAGGATTGTGCATCAGAAGAGACCTCAGTCATCCAAAATGAAAGCTTCAGGGCTCCTTCCAAACAGGAGAGCTGTGCCTTGGAAGTGCAAAACCGTAACATACAGATACCAGCCCCATCTTACCGTCAGCTCTGGGGCTTGGTAGACAACAATGCTCATGAAGAAAGGGATTTTCTTTTCCAGAACCACACTGAAGATGAACCCCGGGAGAGAATTCACCCCAGGCAGGGGAGCATGATTTGAATATTCCTTTCTCCATGAAGGGTAGCGAAGCTGGGATTCACTAAATGAAACCAAGACATAAGAGGTTTTAAGTGTCTACTTTAAGAAGATGGGTCCTGCTCATGCTGTGCCTGTGGTTGATATAAGAAACAGGCAGAAGGCTGCCCATGGCTTTCATGGAGACTAGAATGGAAAGAAGGACACAGCAGTGGCAGAAGCCCTTGTAGCTTTAGGAGCTGCGAAGCTGTTACAGCAAGAAAGAGATCAATAAGGTATATTAGGAGGGGATTTGTGCAGGCAAGTAAGGTACTATATGGACATAGTTGAGTACACAGGGATGTGTTTGCTTCTTAGACCCAAGGCCGATATTCTACCAGCTTGTACCCAGGCAGCCTGACCAGTGTCTACATCCAGAGTCTCTTTTGTCAGTACCTGTGCCATACTACTTCTTAAACAGTTGGTGCACACTGTTTAGAGGGGCTGTATTCAAGACACTACAATAGAACATCAGAGTGAGCCACGCACCCATGTCCTCACCAAATCCAGAAACTAAACAATGTCCTTACCAAACCCTCCAGGCTCCCCAGAACATCTGGAAAAGATGTTCATGAGACTGCTCAGAAATCACAATTACTCCCAAGGGCACAGACCAGCAGAGTCTTCTGTCTGACAGTAAATGTCTTATCTTGTTTTTGGAAGCCAAATCTTGAACCCTACCTGGAGAAGTTAACTACCCTAATGAAAGTACCTAATGTGCAGCCAGAGCATGGCTTATCTTCAGGTTCAATCACCCAGGGAACTAAGAACTAACCATTTGTTTGACAGCAAGTTAAGTTCATCAGCTTTAAGAATGCAGAAGTCACTGGTAAACAAATGGTTGGTCATTAGCTGTGATACTAAGACATCCTGACCTTAACCTTTTTTTTTTTTTTTTAAACACTATTACCTTTTAATCTCTTTGGGGTTGAGGGGGCCTGCCAAAATCATTCTTAAAACCGTTTGTGTCATTTTTGGGTCTTAAGTCCATGAAGTTTAGAATTGAGAAGTGATATATGAAGCACTTGAAAGCCATTAAATGTCTGGTTTTGATTAAAATATTTTAAAACAAACAAAAAACCAAAGCTGCATAAACGACCATAACACGCTACAATAGCTTTTACAAATTCCCATACCTCAAAAGTCATCATTTCCATATCAAATGCATATGAGAAATATAGAAATGCTCCGTTTTTCGTAATCTTTCAGAGAAACCACCACTTTTAGAACTACAGTAGTTTATGGTAAAGGCTAGGAGCTGTTTATAATTACAAATGATGCTGGGACCTGACTTAATTTCAATTCCACCTGAAGCTAGAAAACAAAATACATTTTCCAGATCTACGTGGAGCTAGGATTCTCAATACACTCTAACAGAATTTGGAATACAGAATTGTGGAAGAGAACACATATTCCTAACCATTTTAGTTGTTTTGTGAGAGCAACATTTTGGCTAATATGGTGTAGAATACATTCCTTCCATCCTTTCAAGGCTTTTATAAGCACTCAAGCCCTGGTGTTAAATTCTTCCTGCTAAAACTCCCAGAAAGGATTTAGTGCAGGAACTCATACAAGATGATTTTTCTTTTATAAGCAAGTACAAAAGAGAAGGGTGTGATTCTACAACAGTAACAAAATTATAATAGCCCTAACACCATGGCACAATAACACTGCGCACCTAACCACTACTTCTCAGTAGGCCGGAGCACTCAAACAAGGCCCTACAACGAAGCAAATGGAATTCCCTGGAGAGTGGAAAGGAAGTTCAGCAAAGACAGCTACGTAGAGCCAGTTCTGACTCATTACTGAGGTTACGGTAGAAAAGCACTGGCTAAAAGTCTGGCAATTCAAGCTCAGATGGCAGCTATGCCACGTCTATTTCTAAGACTCATTTTTCTTGCCTCTAAACTGTCAGTGGCAGTGACGAGACCTATGAAACAGGTTTGATAAAATTAACAGTGCTTAGAACATAGATGTTTAAAGGTTGTTGGCTAAATAGCAATTAGGCAAGAACCTATTCTATACCCTACACAACATAACAAAATAATATAAAAACCACCCCTAGGAATTCTATCACCAATTTGCTTGAACACATAGAGTACATAAAGAAATAGCTATGACGACATCACAAAATTGACTTTTTTTTTTTAACTGAATAAGACATCAAGAGATTATCCAAAACAACCTCTTGCTTTCAGACAGTTAAACTAAAATCAATTTCACAGATAAGTCAATGAAGGTCCAGAAAAATTTGAGTAACACATATGGATACACTTCTATAAAGTTTAATTCGTGATTTAAAATGCCTCGGGGTGGGGGCAGGTACAGAAGCTAACAAGAAAGTTATTTTACTGACTTCAACTGAAAGAAAAAGTATTTCACTAAATACGAGAGTCTTTGTTTCTCTAGCTCACTATTCCTTAGATGACAGCCACACTTTCTTCAAACTAAAATGTCTACTTTATCAGACTGCCCTCTAACACACAAAGGCATATTTTAAAGAATATTTCCTAAAAACAAAAAACAAAAAACAAAACGACGATGTCACTTCATTTGGGGTTTATTGAAAATAAAACCAACTAGCTGCCTGTAACTTTCAAAGGAGATTGTAAGAAGAAACCTTCTAGGCTACAGACCTGGAAGTAGGGTGACCAACCATCCCATCCTGGTGCGTCCAAAATGATGAGCTGTCAGGGACACAGGCTCAAGATGGCTGAGCACACTACCAGAAACCTTTTTGGTTTAATCTCCATCCTGTCACAATATCATGATCAACTAGAAATTCTTTCTGCACAGTCATTCTTTCTATCACATTCAGCTTCAAAATGTTATCTAAATTGCCTCTTGATAATCTTTTCAATGATAAGAGTAATGTGATGAATGAGGAAACAATTCTACCAGTAAAAGAGAAGAATTTACAATCAGATAAATAACAATTATTTGTAGGAGATACTTGAAGAAAATGTATACTTGATTTTCACATCAAATTCTTACATGTCAGTATGAAACGTGAACTTTATTACAAAATACATAAAATAGTCAAATAAAGCAAATTATGCAATTTTACTATTTTCAAATAGTTAAAATGGACAGATATATATCCTGAAACTCAAACATTAATGCTAAATCAGAATTTCTTTCTCTGATTATTCCTGAAAAACTATTTCACCAGCAAAGTGTGACAGTGTTTTTGAATACAATATTTAACAAATTCTGCTTTACTCACAATGTATAAATCAAAATGTGCCTGAAATACAATTTTAAAAAAAGAAAAAGGAGTAAGGATTAGCAAATAAACCCAGAGCAGATATTCTATTTCTGTCCAGTTTTCTTTTCTACTATAGTTTAAATATCTGTGCTCCCCTAGAAATCATCTCAATTTAGGGTGCACAAAAGGTTGATAAAATAGAGTCATTTTAAAAATACAGATAAAAGAAATGTATTAGTTTCCTATCGCTGCCATAGTAAATTATTACAAATTTAGTGGCTTAAAACAACACAACTCTATTATAGTTCTGGAGGTCAGAAAAGTCTCACTGAACTAAAAATCAAGGTGTCAGAAGGACCCTATTTCTTCTGACAGCTCCAGTGTGTAATCTGCTTCCTTGTCTTTTTCTGGTTCTAGAAGCCACCCCCATTCTTTGGCTTATGGCCCTGCAACACCCTGAACCTCTGTTTCTGTGACGTCTCCCTCTCTGACCAACACTACCCTATCTCTCTCCTAAGGACCCATCTAGTTATCTTGGCCCACCCAGATAATCCAGGCAAATCTTTTCCCATCTCAAGATCCTTAATTTAACCACATCTGCAAAATCCCTTTTGCCATGTAAGGTAACATATACATTTATAGGTTCTGGGATTAGGACATGGACATCTTGGGGCAGATTCTGCCTACCACAAAGGCTGGCAAATAAAAATTACTCAGAATAGAATGTCTGTGGTAGCTTCCCTGCACCCCCCCACCCACCCACCCAATGGTAGCTTTTAACTTTAAAATTTAGGAGTCAAGTGTTACATCACTTGACAATTATATTAATCACTAATACTAAGTGCTATAGATTTGAAGTAACAAGACTTAAAAAGGAAAAACAACAATAAAGTACTGAGGGCCTCGCATGTTTTCATATATGCATTTGTTGAGATTACAAATATATTCAAACTCATCCTCACCATACCTTCTAAAGTTTAAAATCAAATACAGAGCTTTCAACTTTAATACTTAAATGCAATTTAGTTATCATAAAATGGCCTCGATTACATAAATATTTATAGCTTGTCTTTCCTTCTTAGGTAACAAAAATTCTCTATGATTACAGATATTTATTGCCTCCATAAAAATGCATTTTTAAATTCTATTGTCCCACTTGAAGTTAAAAAAAAAGTATATTTAGGAAAAAAATAAGATACATTCACTTAATTTAGGGGGGTTACCTGTGTCTCGTCTGTTCTAGTTTGCTAGCTGCTGGAATGCAATATACTAGAAACAGAATGGCTTTTAACAAAGGGAATTTAATGAGTTGCTAGTTTACAGATCTAAGGCCGAGAATTAAAACAAGTCTATAGAAAAGTCCAATCAAAGGCATCCAGGGAAAGATACCTTGGTTCAAGAAGGCCGATGAAGTTCAGGGTTTCTCTCTCATCTGGAACGGCACATGGTGAACACGGTCAGGGCTCCTCTCTCGGCTGGAAGGGCGCATGGCAAATACGGCATCATCTGCTAGCTTTCTCTCCTGGCTTCCTATTTCGTGAAGCTCCCCGGGAGGCGTTTTCCTTCTTCATCTCCAAAGGTCGCTGGCTGGTGGACTCTCTGCTTCGTGGTGCTGCAGCATTCTCTGCTCTCTCTGAATCTCTCATTCTCCAAAATGTTTCCTCTTTTATAGGACTTCAGAAACTAATCAAGACCCACTCAGATGGGTGGAGACATGTCATCCCCTAATCCAGTTTAACAACCGTTCTTAACTAAATCTCATCAACCAGGGAGATGATCCCATCACAGTCCCAAATACACAGCATTGAATAGAGACTATTCTACCTTTAAGAAATGGGATTTATATTAAAACATGGCTTTTCTTAGGGGGCATATATCCTTTCAAACCAGCACATCGTCCAAGCATGATTTGCTCCAGCCATACCAAGATTTAGGGAAAAGGAAAAACAAATTTTCACTTACAGCCAATCCACACATATCCGGTTTTCTCTGTCAAATTGTTGGTTTTCAATACAAGTCTCTTACAAAAAATAAGAATTCAATGATGTTGAAAAAAGGCCATCCGTGTTTGAAAAGCTTGGAAAGTACAAGTAAATCAAAAGCCACAGATAAAATTGTTTTAGAAAGTACAAAGATTTAAGCATCAAAGGAAAAGATTGCTGTACTCTTGCAGTTTATAAAAAACTGTTAGAATCATCACCACCTGCCTTGCTAGGAGGGTAAACTCTCATAACTGTTTATATCGCATGAGAACACTCCTAGCCGTAATGTTTCCAGAAAATGACAACTTTCTCCCTTTGCAACAGCTGGTTGATAAGTCCAATAACCTCAGTCTTCAAGGCATAAACATCAAAGATTTTAGTTCCAAAAGTGATGTTTTCTTCTTTGAAAATGGGGATTTGGGGCAGCACAACTCAATTTATACAAATAACTCAAATTCTGAGTTTGGGGAGTGTTAGGAAATCACAAGACTCCAAATACCCTAGTTTTAGAGAGAGTCCAGGAAGACGGAATTTCCCAAACCATTCAATTTGCCACTCAGCATTCCCTTGGCAAATCTAATAAAGTCTAAATTCCTTACCAAAAAAAAAAACAACATAAGCATACAGATAAGGGCAACTGATGTCTTCCCTTAAACACCAATCTAAGCATATAAGCTGTTATTTATGCAAGATTGTCCTTGTAAATTCTCAGATGAAACTAGAAACCAAGAGATTTCGTTATCCCCTTTTTGGTTTGAATGTGAAGATTATTACCAAATCAAGTTGCTAGTACTCAGAATCAACATTTTAAAAATATGCACATGTTCCACTTCATTTTCTGCCTCTGTTTAGATATTGATCTCTCTCAAAAGAACTAACTTGATAATTCATCAATATCTGCAAGTCATTTATCCAGTCACAGAAACAACAGTGCTAGCACAATAAAAATGCCTTCCTAGGAATTTTTATCATAGTAAATACTATCACACTAAAACAAGGAAGCTTAGAAAGCTAAATAAGGCCCAATTAAAAAAAAAAAAGACCTATAAGATACTCATTTAATAGAAATGAAACAGGAAATACAAAATTGCTTTTTATAAAGTCTCCTAAGTCCTATACATTACAGCACCCGCTTTAGAGACGTGCCATTTCTATTTACTCATCTTTCTGGCCCTATCTCAAAGGTTCTCTCATTTGTAAAACTTTCCCCACCAGTTCTCCTCATGAAACATTAATCACACTTCCATGCTTCCACAACACTTTCTTCAAATCATGGATACAGCTGCATCCTGCAACATTATATTTAAACACCAATGTCTTCTCCCACAAGATCCCTCAGAATCGGACATAGTTTCTGACAATATGAAGCACCAAGAAGTGCTGAGTGAATATATATAAACCAACAAGTCCAACCTCTTTGTTCCTCTTGCAGATTCTAAATTTCTTCCAAATGAATCTTGTGTAAACATACAGAAAGAAATGCCATGTTAAACCCTCCCTATTACAACCTTACAATGTTGAAGATATTAAATACAGCATAAAGAACCACTCATCAGTTAACAAGGCTCAATCCACTATAAACAAAACACCATTCAGACTTCCCAATAGGCTCCTTTTGGGGCCTCAGGAAGTGGCAACAAGAGCTCCAGCTGCACTCACCATCGCTCACTACAAAAATCAGTGCTCTGCCTCCTGCCATATCTATCTCTGCAATTTGGAATTCTAATCAAGAAGCGTATCCCCCCTAAGCAAGGACTCCTTCCTATCCAGCAGCTCCTGCAAAAAAAATGTTAAGAACCCTTAAAAGAATAATCTTTCTATAACCTTAAAAAATACTACACGCAAATGTTCTAAGAAATGATGATGATGATGAATACGCAACTATGTGATGATATTGTAAATTACTGATTATACACGCAGAACGGAATGATCATATGTGAAGAATGTTTGTGTTTCTTCCTTGTCAAACTTTTTTAAAAATTTTAAAAATTAAAAACAAAAAAACTACATGGTGCAAGAGACCTGTACTAAAATTTATAGTACACAGACACATTATAAAGTCACTAACAGACCTAATCATGCTTTCCTCAGATTTTGGTTTGTAAAGCTGAAAGACCTTCACTGATGACTCAGACTGAAAAGTCTGAAGAAGCAGCAGGTGTTTTCCAAACAGTTATTTGACAGGCAGCCAGGTTAAGGAAAAACAAAAACCAAACCAAACAAAAAAACAGTTCCCATATTCGTTAAGTGCCAAAATTACTACACTACTCTCCAAGATAGACAGAGACAGAGAGAGCGAGCGGGAGAGCTCTGAATTAGAAGATGAAAATGCATGTTGGCTGAGCCCTTTGTTACACCCAGTGCAGAACCAGCAGCACAGGGAGGGCTCAATACAACATCCTATTTACATCCAATCACACACTCATACTCCTTTCCAAGGGTGGAATGCCTGAGATTTAAGTTCTGTTTTGTTTTTTAAAGCTCTAGAACTTCATCCTCAACTCCTTCCTGTTCATTCCAAGGGTCTAAATTATTAAAGACATGATAGTAAGAATCGACCTACTTCTTAAACACATCTTTTAACATATGCAAAACAATTTTAATATAGGAATACTCCACCTTCAACCTGTTCATTTTACCCTTAGCAATTAACAATTCACTGAACTAAGATAAAAACACGTAAGGGATTTCTGCAAGGCTGCATCCAAAAGGCAGGGGTCTGTAAACATGTGTTCCAGGGCCTGTTTACACTGATCCCCTTCCATACTTAGTTACTTTAGAGAATTATATTCTTCCATAATTTCACAAAGGTCTGTCTCCACTTCTATGAATAACATTATGACCACTGTTTCCACTAAGAGAGACCAAGGGAACTTCTGACAAGAACCAATTTATAATCCCCAAATGAATGAGGGAAAATAAAGAGTCTAGAATTAAATTCTCAATGTTCTACAGGTTGAGACAAAACCAAAATAGGTTTACTGCACCATTCACACCATTTTCACTAAGATAAATGAATCCAACGATGAACAAGTGCACAGTACTAAACATTTTAACAAACCATTCTCACCCAAGAATTGAGTGGTATTACAAGTCAGCTGAGTACTGGTTACAGGAGCAAACATCAAATTACATGACCTCTTCATTAGATGTTTATCAACAAATCCGATAAAACGTTTGCTATATCTCTCTCCCATGACCAGGAAAAATCTCATTACCTAAGAAAGAACATATCACACACTAAAAGATCATCTCAAAAATCTATTAGTGCATGCATTCAGCTCTAGCCAATCAGAATAGACTTTCTAGAGATAAATGTCTCCCAACCCTCTATGTATTCACATTGTATGTTGAAAGACTTTATAACACAAATAATTTTGATATACAGAAGATATTAAAACATAGTATTTTGATAAGGTAATCATTACAGTAGTGTTACTCATGTGTTAGTTACCAATGTACTGTGCATTGGTAAATGTTAAAATAAAACATCTGTTAAAATAAAAGAACAGTTAGCTTTACCCTTAAAAATACTAACATTCAAAACAAAAACAATCCCCCTATCAAAAATATGATTCTTTTATCATTCTTTACTGCTAGTCATATAAACAAAAGCAGTGTTGCATCACCAAAGCAAATGGCAAGAACACATTTAGCTTATGACTCACTGCTCTAAATTCAATGTAGAATTGCTAAAAATAGAGACAAATATGATTGTTAAAACTTTCTAATCTCGGCCTAATTTCAAGCCAGTATTCAACTGTCATTACTTTTTATATAATTATATTAATTATTTTATAGTTTACTTTTGGAAAGTTTGGAAATTTAATTCAATTCATGTAGTAGTGGTTTGTTTTTAATATTTTTGTTGAGAAATATCCATACACTTACAGTACAACCATATTATACAATCAATGGCTCACAATATCATCACATAGTTCTGTATTCTTAACCATGATCATTTTTAGAACATTTACATCACTCCAGAAAAAGAAATTAAAAATAAATCAATAACTCTTACATCCCATGTCCCTTACCCCTCCCTCTCACTGATCCACAGTATTTCAATCTACCCAGTTTTTACCATTTATTGCCCCTCTATTACCTGTTTAATCTTTTTTTTTTAACTCATCTGTCCATACCCTGAATTAAAAGAGCATCAGACACAAGGTTTTCACAATCACACAGTCACATTGTAAAAGCTGTACTGTTATACAATTATCTTCAAGAATCAAGGCTACTGGAACACAGTTCAACAGTTACATGTACTTCCCTCCAGCCACTCCAATATCCCATGAACTAAAACGGGATATCTATATAATGCAAAAGAAGAACCTCCAGAATAACCTCTCAACTCTAAACTCTATCAGCCACTGAGAATTTATTTTGCCTTGTAATAGTGGTTTTGAAAAAGATGCTATAGGTACTTCAGTATGTTAAGATCAAGATCAGTTTCTTTAAAAAAAAAAAAAAAATTGACGTTGACAGAATATGCTGCTGATATTAAGTCTGCTTATATTCTGTTTCTTGGGTTGTAAGTGAATATCCTTCCACCTGAATGACATTTTGCAATGAAAAGTGCCTGAAAGCCTTCAACCACTTTCTTCCTTTATTACACGTCATTCTCAGATATCAAAAACACTCCCTGATACTGGGTCATGAATGGTGGTGGAGGACAATATTGTGACTAATTAAAACCACTTTTAATGTGGTTAAAATGAAAAACTGAGTTGAGTATGTCGCTACAATAAAAAGTTACAAAAAAAAAAAAAAAAAAAGCCACTACATGATAATTCCATTGTTTGGCAAGAGCCAAAAGCATAATATAAGGAAATTAAAAACTCAACTGCAAATCTGGGTCTCACATGAAGCAATGTTTAATTTTCACCAGGACCTCTACTTGGCCTAATCTGACTGCTATAGAAATTAAAGACAGAAATCAGACTGGTCATTTTTAGCTAACTCCTAATTATTTGAATTAGTGGGAAGTAGTTTGGACAATGAATTTGGCATTCCTTTTGAGACCATGAGTGAATTTAGCATGTGCTAGTATTAAAGTGGCTAATATTTCCTGAATATAAAACCAATTTTAGAATTAGTTGAGATGCAAGTGTAGTTGGAAAGAAAAGGCCCAAAGACAGGCAGTTTATTTTTCTATCCAACAAATATAAAGCTCTCTGCCAGAATTGTTGAGGCTGTTCCCAAGCTAGCCTCTTTTCCCCTTTCAAACTGGATCCATCCACTTTATTCACCCCTTAAAATCTTCCAAGGAAGCCACATAACTCTGAAATTCCTCACTGCCAGGAATCCTTTCTCTCATTAGCAATTTCTAAAATTTTGCTTCCATGAAGGCATCTTTGATTTACCAATAGAGAAACTGAGCATATCCCTTCACTTCACTTACTCTCAATTACAAGACATTTTATGCTTTTTAATTTTTCAAAGATCTAAACCAAGAAAAAAGTAAGCTCTACGAGGGCAGGGATTTTTGCTTGATTCATTACTGAATCCCCATACCCTAGGACAATGTCTGGCCCACTGGCACTCAAATAGTTGAATTAATATTATTTCTACAGGGTAAAATGCAAACACCTCTGTGACTACAAACGTCCTAGATCTAAAGGGTCAAGGAGCTCACATTACCATAATTTGTAGTGGGACTATTTTAAACTGGTGTCCTAATCCTTATCCAAAGGATTCTCTTGATCTCAGGATTTTTCAGACAGCTTCTCTGTGTGATCTACTTTATTCTGTTAAGGGATTTATTTAATCTAATCAGTCACAACCACGAATAAGCAGATTCATAAGCTTCGCAAATAAAATATCAAATATCAGTTAAAAGACAAAAATATGGAAAGGTATTTTTAAAATCCAATACATTGAATTTAACCATATTGTTAAAAAAGGATATGAAAATGATAATACATTCTACAAGGACTGGAGGAGCAGAGAAGTGCTCAGTTATTAGATAATCCAGGGCAGGAGGGAACCCCATGGACAAAAATCAAGGCAAATTCTCTTCGTTGAATTTTTATTTCAAAATGCATACACACCTGAAATAAATTCTCCAATCTGAACCTTATATTCCTCTATGCCTCTCGAAAAAAATGTAGAAACAAGAACATAAGAGGTACAATGAGCTCAATGGCTCTGGCAGGGAAGGGAAGCAACTTTCAGAGTCTTCTTTCTTATTCAACTAGAGCTATTTCAGAGAGATTTCCATATTCCCTCTACAGAAAGGGTCATAATTTATGTATATTTGCTCATTGCTTTGAACATATTCAAAATCGCAAGGCAGAAACAAAAAGTTCCTGTTCTGCAGAACCAAGGTTACTCTTCACTCTCTCCCTCATGTTGAAGGAGAGATTCTCCCCCATAATGTCAGTTTCACCTGAGACAGTTTAGTTGCTTAAAATACTTGCTTACTTGTTGGTTTAACACTTAGTAGTTTTAAAATCATAAATTTGTAACCCTTTCTCAGAGGGTATGTGCTTCGCATTGGCTGATATACTGTAGGTATTTTGCAACAGAGATAAATTTTATACCATACACTTTCCCTGGTCTTGGTTAAAACAAAACATTCACAGGTGTGAAATGGGTGAGAGAACAGGTGCATGGTCTATAGCTCAGAATGGTTAAAAGTAGATTTACATGCTGTTCGTCTCATCTACAACATTAACTCTCATTTTATGTAGAAAATAGTCTGAAAGAAAGTTCATAACAATAGAAATTTGAGAGTTCCCAGAGTTCTGGTTTTGTTCCATATGAATTTTAAAAGAACAGATATACAGGAAAATACACACACGTCCATTACAATTAATACAAGAGGATGGTCTGGGAAAAACTACTTAAAAGGTGGTTCAGTGGCATTAACATCACCTGGGTGCTTGTTAAATATTCAGTTCTCAGGCCCTTTTCTACACCTACAGGATAAGAATTCCAGGGTAGAGGCCCAGGAATTTGTATTTTGACAAGTTCTCCAGGTAATTCTTAACCTTAAAGTTTTGAAATTGAGAAGCATTGGTCTATGGATTCCCAGAAGCTAATACTGAGAAAACAGACCTTTTAAATACCTCAAGTTCTGCTCAAGTTGGGCCATGAAATGGATTACCATTACCAGAATATCCTCTATGGGATCTGCTAGAAAAACTGGTAAGAAATTTTAATTTACTTAACAAGTTAAGCACAACTCCTGTAACATCAGTTCTATCACTGCACCTCTCCCAAGTCACGGTATAACTAAGAAAACCTAAACTATGTCCCTTGCAAAATGACTCACTTAACGTATATTCTCAAGCACTCAGATTACCCATCAAAGTCTGAATACCAAACACAGGGGTGTGGTTTTATTATGACTGCCTCAGTCCCTTCCACATTTTCACATCAGCTACACAAGCCAAAGAGGCAAACCAGGGTCTTGGTAGGAATAAGAAATGTCATTCTTCTCTTCTGGCTGCAAGGTACCCGAGATTAGACAGTGCAGGGATTCCTGGCTCTTCTTACCTGAATGAGGGGGTTAGAGAACGGACCGTCTCTATAAATTTTGTGTATTTCCATAAGGACCTGTGCCATTCCAGTGCTGTGAAAGTCTGCCACTCGCATTAAGCCGAGATTCAAAACAACCTATGCTATAACTTCTCTAGGTCTCAGATTCCACACCTGCAGCACATCAGTTCAAATAGATAACATCTCTGGAGCTGGAAGAAATTTCATAGGTTATGAGAATGTTAATTCAGAATTCCTTATGTGTTGAATGTTTAGTATGGGTTTAAGCTTTTCACACAAGTGACCTCTCCTAAAAACTCTTGAGAGGTAGGTATGTCTACTCTCATTTGACTGAAGAGTGACTGACATAGAAAGATTAAGTGGCTCATCCAAACCTAGGCAGTACGGCTTTAAATCTCAAACTATTTCAAAATGTTTATCAAACAGGGACGTTGCTGGTGTTTAGGGCAGGACAATTCCTGTTCCAACCTTCGCAGAGAATTTAGAAGCCTTTGCCCACACACTCAATGCTGGTGGCAACAACCAACAACACCCTGAAGGCTGAAACTGATGAGGGGCAGAATTCCTGGGATGTTCCTCAGTACAGTGGAACGGATTGGTTCTGAAACCAAATTCTGCTTTTCAACCTGTGGCTCCCTAACAATGATAGTCTGTTAAATTAGTTACTGGCCTCACTGGAGGCCCACTGAATAAGAAGCAGCACAGGGGATTCTTAAACAAACACACATTTAAAAACTACTAAAAGGATGTTGTGTAAGATGGCTGTAGATCCCTGCTTTTGGCACATTATTTCCTACCTACCCCACTCCCATTTGGATATCAGTCTTTCCAAAACATACTTCTCTGCACTCTGAACAGCAAGATGTCTAACACAATTTAACCTGTTTAAAAAAATAAGGCATGGGTCATTCATTGTTAGGAATTTCCATTGTAATCTAGTAAACGGGTGTCCTAAGGTGTTACTGAGGTACAAAGGTGTTTTGCGTCTCCCATAAATGTTTTCTACTTTAAGTTTCCTGCGCCTTTTCTTAGTTTCTGCCTTCACGTTTCCTACAAACTCGGACTTTTTACTGCTATAAATATGACATTGTATAGCAGCCACTCCTTGCTTCTGGTTTGCCACAGACTGAAAAAAAAAAAAACCAGTCAACTATGGACTATAGTTAATAGTATAATTATATAATATTGTTCCTTCAATTCTAACAAATGTACCACATTAATACAAGGTGTCACTAATAAGGAAAATTATATGTATGTGCACGTGCCCATGTGGAGGTGAGGGGGTAATACATGAACTCTATTTTCTGTAAACCTACAACTTCTCTACTAAAATTTTTTTAATTAAAAAAAAAAGGCAGTCAAACCAGTGAGAATTATAAGAAAAGTGGCACTGACATTCTTAGGGAGAGCTTCTCCTGAAAATGTTATAAAAAACTAATACCTCAATAATAGCTATTTTGACTGCTCAGAAAACTGCTTTTCCCTGCTTTTTGGTGGAGTTCAGGAAAGGACGGGTAAAGTTCTAGCCTTCATTTTACACTCCGATCTCGTTCTCCTAGTTCTGAAATATTTTGCCTTCCAGAGATCATAAATTTCTTTTTAAAAAGTATTTTTAAATATATTCCTTTGATTTGGCAACCCCTAGCGCAGTTAATCTAGCACACAAAAGGGGTTTAATCAATATTTGGTGATGGGGCAAATTAACAGGAATCAACAAATTAACAGGAAGTCTTGTTTCTGTGCACTGGTGATTAGCCTCTGTGCCCAAACTCCTATAAGATGAGAGAATATTTATCAGCAGTAATACTTTACTGTAATGGAATTCAGGGAATGAATGAATAAAGCTGTAAGACACATGTACTTAATTCTCTTTTTCTCTCCCCAACTTTTCATTGGTCATCTGTATTGCCTACCATGAAAGAGAATGAAAAAAGAAACACTCAGGCATCTTGATATGATTACTTTGTTACCCAAATGGCAATGACAGTTAGGCCAATTAGTTAGAAATCTCTTTAGTCAGAGTATAAAGGAAGACTTATGAAAAAAAAAGTTTGTTGAAACATTGAAAAAAACTGAAGTTAGTGCCTTAAAAACCATATTGCCTTCCTCCAGAATACATTTGGTTCCCAGATGTAAACACAGCCTGGGTATGGAATTTGAACTATGTCTATTTGCTTGCAATATTCTATTCAATCCTTCTGGGGGACAAATTAAACTAAAAATCTAAGAACAGTATTTTTTTAACTAGCAAATTATGTGACAAAGCAGTGAGTCATAAGCTTTGTCATAAAGAACATAAGACGCACATAACCACAGCTGTTTTAAGAGAAGAGCACATCAACACAGGTTCAAACAAAAACAGGACATTATCATTTCATAGAAGCTAAGAATTACATGGAACTTTCACTCTTTGTCCCATTCCTCCCTTGCCAGATATAGAGAATAAAGTCTTTTAACCTACAATCCCATGTCTACCCAGAACGGGGAGCTAACAAGAAAGGCCTGACAATATCTTTAATAGCTGCACTTCAGTGACGCTCTATTATATGGCTAGATACTTTACCTATATTTATCCCATTTAAACATCAACCTATTATTACTATCCTATTACAACTAAAGAAACCAAGGGTTAAAAAGAAGAAATGCCTGGCTAAGGACCCAAAGAAAACATGGCAAGAAGAATCAGATGTTCTTGTTCCAAAGCTCGTGGCTCTTCACAAGAGCCACATCCCCATCCCAGGCCTCCACTAATCAAACGCAAGGCAAGCAAGGTCCAGAATCAGTCCTGCTTTCTGTTACATGCCTTTCTAGGGTGTCTGAGTACATCGTGCTCCTTTTTACTACAAATGCTCAGCAGCCAATCTTCAGAGCACCTTCTGGGTCAGTTCCTAGTTGCTACACCATATCCTTGCTAGGATTCAAGTCACATTCTGAAAGCAGCCAGCTGACACTGGGCCTCACAACCAAGCTAGCTCTTTGCAGACGCTTCCTAGGCTGGACTCCAACCCACAAACCCTTACCTGTGACCCCTATTTCAACTCGTCCATGCCACCAAACAAGCAGCATTACTTTCAAACATCTGAACAATCAAATGGCTAAAAAAAGTAAAATTCCCTCTATAGATCAGGCTATTTTCATAGACTTATGTTGTTGTTATCGTGTATTATATACAAGATCCCTATTTAATGGAAACAAAGGTTTGGCCCTTCGGCTGTGACACAAGCATGATTCCACATATAGTTTGTGTAATTATAGCCTTCACTGAGTAGGCAGAAAGTAATTAAGGATCCTGCATTGTAAGGAATTTGGCATCAAAAGAGTAGGTCTAGCCTTTGTTTCAGCTTCTGAGAGGCAACTTCTGCAGCCTGGGATCGCAGGAGAGGAGTATTTCCTCATTCACAGTGTGCCCAAGTCCAGCCTAATGATCCATAGGCTAAGGAGATGACAGGGTGGGACGGCCATCCCTGTACTATTGGGGTGGGGGGCTGACCAGGCCAGAAACCAATCAGGTGATTAGGGGGTAGGGCTTTCAGCCTCATCATGCCAGCCCACCTTCCTCAATCTCTGAAGAAGGGAGAGGGACTGGAGATGCAGGTCAATCACGTGGGCATTGATTCTATCAGGCACACCTGCATAACAAACTCCCACATAAGGGGCACTTAAAGGTCAAGTGAACTTCCATGTTAAGATATCACCGCAAGGGGAGAGGTTCTAACTCCACATGGAGAGGATGCAAAAGCTTGCATCTGTGACCCTCCCGGACCTCACCCAACACATCTCTTCTTTTTGGCTTTTTATTTGTATCCTTTTACTCTAATAAAGCCATAATCGAAACTATAGCACTTTCAGCAGTTCTGCTAGTGTCATTCCAGTGATTTATTACTGAACTGGAGGAGGTGGTGCGAAACCCTGAATTTGTAGCCAGTTTTCAAAGTGTGGGTGGCCTGGGCCCCAGACCTTGCAACTGGTGCCTGAAGGATAATCTCGTGGAGAACAGCCCTTAACTTGTGGTGACTGGCCGGACTCCAGGTACTATGCACAGAATTAAATTGAACTGAGTTACTGAAGTGCTTGCAATTGGTATCAGAAGCGGCAGGCATTTCTGTAACCATTATAGAGCCCAAAATTTGGAGAAAAAAAAATTAGAGACCAATAGAGTATAAAAATAAATAAATAAAAAGGACAAAAAGTTTGGGGGGAAAATTTTGCTAAAATGCAAACTCAATCCTTACTTCAGCTAAGCCTTAAGAAATTTTTTAAATGGAGCACTGAAATTACTAAAGTCTTTTTCCTTTTATTTTGAAATGGCAACGTTCTGATGAAATCACTGCATTGTTAAAGGAAACAAAATAACGTGGTGGTGTTTTCTATAAATAATAAACATATATCCCTGCATCCAAATTGAAACATGAATGCCTGGAATGCAACCTCCAAACACAGGAAAAACTGAAGCAGCTGAAGTAACACAACTATCCAAGGAATCTGATTAGGAGGAAATTCACCATACCTAAAATTGGTTTCACTGGTTTTACATACTTGGCAAGGCTTGACCAGGCAAACAACTGCATTAGTTTCCACCCTGGGTATCTCTGATTTCTCACTGGTTTTAATAATTATCACTGTTTCTAAATCATGATCATTGGAATGGGTACTTAACAGTAGTTAATTAGAGCAATTGCACAATTTACAATGGTACAAATTCCTCTTAAGAGTGGACGTTATACCAGGAAATGTTGCCTGGAAATATAGTCCAAAAGGGTCCTCAGCAAAGCCAAGGAAACAGAGCACCGCCAGATAATCACCCTTTCATGTCCCCAGTCCCCTTGCAAAGAAGAGAGGGAAAAGAGAAAACAGCACAGAACCCAAGAAAACGGGCCCAATTACTTTTGCTAATTGGAATAAGCGTGGCATCTGAACTTCTGGCCTTCACCCCCCCCCCCCAACCAAATATGTTATCCTGCCCTGCTTTCATCCAGCCTAAGATAGCCATGGATCCTGTCCTCCCATAAATCATCAGAACGCCTGGACTATCCAAAAATTCAATAATTGCATCTTGAACCATCAAGCCTACAGGGCTTTTATAGTCACTAAAAGGAAAACAAAATTAGTGTACAATCACAGCATTTTCATTTTAATGTGAACATGTATCTCCATTCAAATTAGTAACACATTCCTTTTGCCATACATATTATACGGAAAACTATTTAGCTTCTACAGCTGGCTAGGAGTCAAAAGCTGAATCACACTTTCTGTTCATAATCCATGATCAAATACGACAAAGAAGCTGGCTGGCCAATTAATCAGGCAGTTTACTTTAGTGCAAAGGATGGAAGGTGGGAGCTAATGCATCCCTTGCCAAAATACAAATGGAGACTTACTGAAATAGGAGCCTGGTCCACAAAGTACAATCAGAGCTGCCCCCTATCCTTCTACTTGGCCTCAGAACATCACCCTGATATGAACATACAACATTAAAACTGTAACAATGCCAGGTTCGCTTGCAGTACAAAACAATCTTTAACTGTATACGCTTTGAAGTGTAGGCAAATAGCTAAAATACATCAACTCTACCAGTCTATTCCATTAGCACTAGGAATCCTTTTAGAGACAACAAAAATAGAACTCCATGCACAGTTCTTCTGTCAAAGCCTCCTTACTCTGGGGCAGTGCTCTTCAATACAACCTCCAGTGATGACGGAAATGCTTTTTTACCCGCCCTGCCCAATACAGAAGCCAATTAGAACATGTGAAACATGCTAGTGTGACCGAAGGACTGTATTTTTTACTTAGACCATTTTTCTATTTTAATTAATTTACTTTTAAATTTAAGTAGTCCGTGACTACTGGCTACCATATTAGATATTAAGGCTCTGCAAACTATGGAAAGAAGTAGAAGCCTAGATCTTCAGGTTCTTCAAAATAGCTTATCATAAAGAAAATCATCACTTTAGAAGCATGAGACCATATGGTGCAATGAGAAGAACTTGCTTTCTGGAGTCAGACAGACCTCCTTTACAATCCCAAATTCTGACACTTATGTAACTTCCCAACTCTGTTTCCTCAGCTATAACTAGTGCCAATACCTACCTGGAGAAAGAGCAGGATAAGAGACGACATAATCACAGCATTTAGCACCAGGCCTGGCCAGAGATAATCAATTCTCTATCCTTTGCAAGATAGGCAGAAGACCACCTGTTCCTAGACCTCACAAGAGAAATGCAGAAGCGACTTCTATGACACATCTTATGTTACTCAACGAAATGTAAGTGAAACTTGAGGACCTGAGCAGCTATAGGTGGGTTCTAACATGCTACTGCTGATACTTCTGCCAATATTTAGGTAGAAATCTTAGGCATTCCGTTTGCTGTCTCCTTTCAGGAGAAATCATCTGCACAGTTGTTAAACAGAAACATCAGAAGTTCTGTGCTGGCCTTCTAATTATCAAGTACTACTCTGGCTACTTTTCTGGAAAGAAAAAAACAGATTTTATTCATACAGGTTATATTGTATATAATGGGAAAACAAGTTACTGTGTTAAGGGTTCTGTCTCCTCGGATACAGTAAGTACATTTAACTTCCACCACTGAGGAAACAAAATCATTTGCAGTCACTTATCTACAATTAAAGAAAAGAGGTAAAGACATATCACCAAATTTCAATTCTCTAAGACATATTCCCTATTAAATTTACAGAATGTTTATAAAGAATTAAGTTACTTGGGACACTAGAAAAGACAGCTTAAAAACAGTGTGTCCTTAGTTCTTTCTTTGAAGTCATTCTGATGAGTAAAATTTGCTTTATGAAAAAGTTAAGAGATAGGTTCACTAGAACTTTGACTCAGCAGTACACTTCGCTGACAAATTTTCTCAGTACATGCCTCAAGTGAGCAAACCCACAAACCCACTGGGAAGTGAGCTATTTGCAACTAGTTTAGTTTGGGTATTTAAAATCTGTCTTATGAGTCAGGTTCCACTATCCACAAACAACAGGAAGTGACTCACGTCACATCACCCCTAAAGGGCCCTTAGAAACGAAACACTACCTAAGAACCAATCACCACTAACTACTGTACTTCTACACTAATTACTTTTTGTCTGCAGGTAGGTGACATTGATTCAGCTTAGTCATGTTTTATGACAATACGACAGGTTTAGAGGAGAGGGAATACAGGTGACATTGATTCAGCTTAGTCATGTTTTATGACAATATGACAAGTTCAGAGTGGGGAGGGGACTTACGGTGGAACTCTTCTACATTTAGCATCCCTTTCTTCCCGTTTTATCCTAAAGACTGCTGAAAAATAAGAGTAGGGTCACTCTTGCTGCAGTACAGCAACTCTGGCTCACCCCTCCCAGCCATCCCAACTTAATGGCTCTGTGAAACTGAAGTGACTCGATTCTCTTTGCTTTGGGCTCCAAGGCACACACAACAATTTCATTAAGTTACCAAGCAGCAGTTTATAATTTGGGCCACAAGCAGAGGCAAAACTTAAAGCTAATTTAGGCTGCAATAATAGCTCTTGTTTATATTACAGACTAGCACAAGATAAAAACGTCAATTAATCTGTATATATTGTTCACGGCACCAATTTCATAAACAAACCAATTATTCAAGCAATGAGAGTGCCTTCTGTCGAATGGAAATTCATTTGCTTTCCTTATGAGTTTTTCTAGTATGAATTTTTAAAAAAATCAACGACCTTAGAAAAAATCTCACAAATCTTTATTTCTCCTGAGTATCCGTGTCACTACCTTCTCACATGACTGCACACACCAAGAATCCTCCAAGCAGTCCTTTGGCAAGCCCACTAAATGCAGCGGTTTAGCACATGAAAAGTACACTAGACTAAGGGACAGACCTAGGAATCAATTTCCTAGGCAAAGGAACAATCTCACCTGGTCTCGGTTTCCTCACAAGCATAGGTACCTCACAGGTACCTCTCATGGTACTTGTCATGATGTTGAGGGCTTAATACTGTGTCTATCATACAAACGAGTCAACAAATGTGAAATGAATTCCTTTCTTTAAAAACTTAGTGGTTTTCCCAGGGGACTCATCAGGATCACTCATGTAGCTTCTTCTCAAATACATTCAGGCTCTTTGCTGCCATTCTAATTGGGCACAGGAGATGGACTGGGGTGGGGGGTGGGGAGGCCAGAGGGAGAGGTTACCTAGAAATATTATAAATATCAAAGTTTGAGAACCACACCTGAGTTCCAAGCCTCTTGTAAAAGGCAGCCTTAGTCTCAGGCCAGCCAAGGTTTGGTTAACTCATTTTTACACTGTGAAAGGACACTGATCGATTCATGTATTAGACTATGTACAGTTGGGGATGGACAGGCTGGGGGAGAGGGAGATGACTACAGTGTACCTCTCTAAGGCCCTTCACAAATCTGAAGCCCTATACGGAGAGACCAAGGGGAGGAAAAAAGGCACAGTGCCATTCAAAGCAGTAAGACGACTGTAGCGAAAATGTGTAATAAATTGTTAACTGTCAAAGTGTCGCCTAGCCTAAGAGTACAGAACCCTGCAGAAACATCCACAGACTCTTTACAGGCCTCTCTTGGGCACTCAAGATTGGGGGCAGGGTGGGGGACAGGAAAAGGCCTCCCAGAGAAATGGACATTCCCACAGAAAAGGTAGAGAGGAGAGGGCAAACCCTCTTCCCAACAGAATAACAGCTTTCACCCTCTGGGGGAAGGCAGCAGACCATAGCACCCCCCAGAGCACAGGTGAAGACTCACTGGACAAAGGGGAAGGACAAAAGAAAAAGAAACCTCTATCCCTGAGATAGAGGTAAGGGCAGAAAACTGTCCTGGACCCAAACGATTAGAGGAATCCCTACCATTAGGAGAAACTGTCTCCTATAAAATAACCACCATATTACAAGGCAGAGTTTGGATGCCATGGGAAAAGGGCTACAATCAACAAAAAGGCACCATCTTACCCTAGATCTAGAACCTGAGGTTGGAACAGCCCAGGAAACTCTTCCACTTTCCCCCATAATGACATAATGACCAGCAAGCAGCTGCGGTCTACTGCTGGGGGTGGAACAAGAGCATGGAGAGAAACCCCTACGGAGGCACAGTTGCACAGGGCAGATCAAAAAAGTGTGGCTGGGTCAGGAGCACTAGTAAAAACTCTGGCAATCCTCCAGCCTAAGCACAAAGTAAGGCTAGAAGAATGTGAGGCCAGTAGTGCACTAACAGTAACCAGACCAACATCAAAATCCAAACCCAACTCACCAGGCTAGATTGACTCAACTTCCCACACTAATGACCTAGCGGAAGAGCTGGACCATTTTCAAGCATAAATACTCTCTACGCTCCTATACTGATGTCAAGTATTCGATCAAAATTTATGAAACACAAAAAGAAAATAAAAAAGACCACTATCAATGGACAAAGCAATCAACAGAACCAGACTCGGATGTAAGCACTATCAGACAAGGAGTGTTTTCAAATGCATTTAATATGTTGAAGGCTCCAATGAAAAAGGTGATCAACTGCATACATGAAAAGATAAGGAATTTCAGCAGAGAGGCAGAAACTAGAAAGGGGGAAAAAGTCGAAAGCAAAATGCTAGAAACAAAACAACAAATGAAGAATGCCTTCAAGGGACTCAATAGTAGCTTTGGACCAGGTGAAGGGTGAAGAGGGGGGATCAACGAACTTGAAAACAGGTTGAGTTATTACCCAAATTGAACCTACCTCATAGGGTTGCCATGAAGATTAAAAGTACAGCCATATTACAGTGTCTAGGTGTGCTAAGAACTCAAGTTCAAATCTGATCATTCTCTAATTGAAATCTACCAGCAATTCCCTACTGCCATCAAAATAAAACCCAAGGTGCTAGGTAAAGAACACTGTACTTCAAAACCCACCCTCTGTCATACCCCACGTCACCTTGTGCCACAACATGCCCCCAAACTGACCCCCAGACACTGGCCACCCTACCACAAATATCTCTCCTCCATTCCCACACGCGACATTCCAAAACC
This sequence comes from Tamandua tetradactyla, assembly GCF_023851605.1. Lineage (NCBI taxonomy): Eukaryota > Metazoa > Chordata > Mammalia > Pilosa > Myrmecophagidae > Tamandua > Tamandua tetradactyla. The sequence goes on from NC_135327.1 coordinate 207,121,746, forward strand.
AACGAAATATTAGCTGAGCTACCTAAACTCTCTTCTCTTGCTTTGGTGTTTTGCTTCTATCACCCAACCCCAACATTCTCTATAGAAACACCCTTTCAATTCAGTCATCTTAAAAAAGAGTAGTAGCTCAGAAACTACCCTTTCTAGGAAGCTGCCCCGAATCCTTCGCTCCCCAAGTCAGCTCACGTGTTCTTCCTTCATGTACTAATACTGTTTTTGAAGAAAAATCTCTTTGTTTTCAAGCACAGCACATACTATAATTTAAGAAATAAATGGACCCTCTAGATTGCAAAGTTCCACTGAGGCAAGAAATAAATCTACTTCACTCACCAATGTATACTCAGAACTTAGCACAATGTCTGCCTCTATGATTCTAAGTTTTTAAAAAAAATCCAAAACACTTTAAAATGCTGAAGACATTTGTTTTGTGCACAAATGTAAAGGCTTACAAGCAAACCAGATGCCTCCAAGTATTTAATTCAATAATGTAGGTTTTAAGTTTGCAAACAGAAAGGTTTATGTATTTTTATAGTATTTTCTTAAATATATTCTAGATATTCAAGTGTTCGTTCATTTATATAAATTACAAGTATCTCTTTGAGAAATGTTTTTTCTGGCATTAAATGACCAGTGAAACCTTTGAAATGGGCTCTGGCAGACATCTAGGTGTTGTACAGGCAGACGATACATTTGCTGAGTCAAAATCCAAATTCCTTACCACTAATGAGGCCTTGTCACACATCCTCTACACAATCACAAATCAGCCCCTGGCTAAATCAGCTGACCTTGCCACAGTTCTTAGATGCACTGTGCACAACTGCTGCTCATTTTTCAATTACAGTACTAAGATATTCAGTGACTGTACACATGGGCTCCCACCGTAATATTTTAAAATATATTCATCAGTTCAAGTTGCAGGTACTACAATGGATTTAAGATGCGATACAATTTATATTATAGCCATAACTGTGCGATATGTATTTTATAGGCATTACTATCAAATAATAATTTAAACTATTATTACATGTTTTGCATTTTTACAACCAAGTTAAAAGACTACTAATCAGTTTCAGGCTCCAAAACCATGGAATAACTCATGATTTGGGGAATAAAACTTCTCGTAGATAATTATTACCTAGCAGTTTCCCTGAATACAAAACTATATGCATAAACCTATAACATGTGAAGCTCTCAGCTGGGCACAGAGCCCCGAAATTGTCTGCATAATTGCGTACAAAGCTAAAGCTATACCACTGCTCGGAAGTTTTGAGGTTTTTTTTCCCCCTTCCTACCAGTTTGCCTTCGCTTTTCATTTTTCCCAGACATAAATCCCGAAGAGATGGGTGTATGTTAGAATAATAATAACATCACAAATTTTTCAATTTTTTTCTAATTCAGAATTCATAATTTCATAGCCTTAACCATGTTCTCACCATGGCCCCCCCCTTTTTTTTTTTAAAGAAAGGACAGGAATAAAGTCAGACTCAAGGAAAATTTGAACTCCAGTGCCTGCCTCCTCTGCCTTCGTGGCAAACCTCGTGCTCTATCAAAAGCCATGGTGAACTCACTTTATTAAGTAAGAAAATTGTATTTTCTTACTTAAAGAAGTCAAAAGTCAGAAATGGAGCCCCCTAGGCTAAAATTAAGTATTCAGAAGGGCTACCTTCTCTTTGGAGAATCTAGGGGAGAATCCTCAAGCTTGTCTGTTCCACGTTTTAGAAGCCACCAGCAATCCTTGGCTGGCAGCATCCTTCTTCCACCTTCAAGGTCAAGGACAGGTCCAATCCTTCTCAGGTTAAATCACTCAACCTTCTTCCACTCCTTCCTCTGACTCACTTCAGCCTCCCTCTTCCACTTTTATTTTTATTTTTATTTTTTACATGGGCAGGCACTAGGAATCGAACTTGGGTCCTTGGGCTTGGCAGGCAAGCATTCTTACCTGCTGAGCCTCCGTAGCCCCCTCTTCCACTTTTAAAGACCCTTGTGAAACACTGAAACTGAATGTACAAGGGTCATCTTTAGGTCAGATCAACTAATTAGCAACCTTAAATTCATCTGCAACCTTGACTGCTCTTTTACAGGTAACCTAACATATTCACAGGTTCCTGGGATTTGCATAGAGACACGCCCCCTCCTCCCTCCCCACCCCACCCAACCCAGCACACATTATTCTCCCAATCAGAGTTAGTAACAAAAATCCCAAAAGATACCACTTTCAAAGTGCTAAGAGCTTGTCTTAGTATATAACAAACTAAAATGTGTCATCCGTGATTGCATATCACTTCAGCTGTAAAAGAGGTAGGACTACTGGGTGACCCCTTGTTACCTACAAAAGGAGAAAAGGAATCAGACTAGGAGTGAACATAAATGTGTGTGAAAATATGTATATCTATTTACATACACACACATATATCTATGTGGCTATATACATCTGTACACATGGATGTACATATATATGTATGTGAAACCACATCCAAAAATCCCTTATGATCGAGATTATCTCAATCGCTACTGGCAAAACAAAAATCTGCAACCAGAAAAGATACCCCTTCCTGGAATTGTGAAATTGACAAATATAGGAGACTTTTCATAATGAAAACCAACAGAGTGCTTGACAGGGTATGAGAACAAAAATCAAGGCTGAAAGTGGTAGAAGCACAGTGGTGGCTGGACAAAAAGTCAAAAGCAGTCCTCAAATTAATAAACTTTGCTGTGGAATCTCTGAAACTCTTTCCTACAGCAAATTGTGGGCATTGTTTCCCCCGACAGACAAAGAAAGCTGGAGCTATTCCTTGACATTTAGAGATAGCAAGGAAAAGAACAGAGCAAATGCCACCATTTCCTCTCCCTTGCCCCAATACTCAGTAAAAACAAATGCCAGGGGAGGCTGGGCTTTGCACCAGGTGCTAATCTGATGCTAATATCTCTAACTCACTTCCCAATTATTTCTCACTTCTTGCTCCTTTTTCAGATACATTGTCTTCCCCCAACTTCTAAATTGAGTTGGATTTTAAATAGATTTCACCTGTGCAATAGGTGCTCCAAACTATAGGATTTGATCCTGCAGTAGCACTGACCTGGAAATGACTCTGAGGATAAATTACCTGCTAACAAATAATGAGTGTTTATTGTGTGCAAGCCACCTACAAGGATCCGTTGCTTGTGGCCTAACCAACTGCCCGAAGGGCTCACCATATGGATAGCAGAACTCACTCGAGCTAAGTTCCAGTTGAGTCAACCAAGCCTGCCTGGACCAGGCTTTGCAACAGCAAGACTACATTCAGTGAATGCAAAGTGCCATTTTCGTATCAGTAGTGTCATCTAATAACTAATGGCTTCATTGTACTTTAAACAGAATGAATTGATGAGGTACCCCAAGAATAACACAATTGCTAAAAATATTAATCTGTACTTTCCATTTGCACTGCAGCTTAGATACTACTGCTTTAAATAAATCACTTTAATTATGCCCAATTAAATATATTTGCTTGAACAATCTGGGGGTAGCTCCGCTAAAAATATTTTGAATCAAAATTATGTATCAGTGTTCTTTATTATCAGCTCACATGTGGATAAACATATTTAACAGGAGCATGCTAAATTTTATCTAGACAACGTATTTTCTATTGCATATTTTTATAATACAAAATATTTTTATTTGTGTCTTATTAACTTTTATGGCTATTTCTCCATTGACTTCATGGGAATATTTCTTTCATAACTTAGCTACACTTCAAGCTACAACTATAAATTTATAAAATTAGTTGGTAAATGAGCTTTATCATTAAACACTTCACAAATGAGTAGTAAAATGACAAGTAAACAAGAGGCCTGTTTCCTTCAACTCTATATCAAAAGTTATATTGAACTTATATACGTATAAAAGGTCTCAATTTCCAACAGTCTCTTTACAGGAGCCCTCTTGAGTAGATTGTATTATATGGTGAGAGGGGCACTAGGTTATAGCATCTTTATATTTACTTTAAGAAAAGACCATTTGAGTAAATTCGGGGGTAAGACTTAGAGATTACTGAACCATGAAAAGAAACAACTACAGTCTCTACAAAACAAGATTAAAACCTCTTTAGTTTGAACACATAATTGAAAATGATGCACAGGATATGAAACAATCACAACTAATCTGAACATTCGGAGAATTTTAGTAATGTATACTTTTGTTCAATTAAAAAAAAAGTCCAATGAATTTAAAAAATAAAAACCTATGTAAGTGCAAATATCCTATTTTGATTCTTTGTGCCATCCAACCTTCATTATTATACTTTTTTAAAAAATGTTGTCTTAGGATCTGTTAGTAATGCCTTCCTCAGGCACCTGCCCAAGGACTAATAAGACAGCTGCCGTTAATTCTGGCTCTACGGAATCTGCCAAGACCAGGCATGCGGATTCCTGAAGTGTCTCTCCTCTTCCTCCTCTCCTTCTTCCAGTCCCAGCCAAAAAGAACCAGTTAGTACTTTCCACTAGTCATGCAAAAATGATGATTCTGTATTTGAGGTCCATTTGATGAAATACTCAATATTGACTTGGAATGATTATGTTTAGAATACTTTTAAGTAGCATTAGCATATTAGGATAAAATTTAAAATGCTGTAAGTGACATTTGCTCAATGATTAGCTTTCTAATACAGGGTAGAGACATTAAGCACAGTTTAGCTCAATTAAACAAACACTTAGTAAGAAACTACGACATCAGAAACTGTGTTAGACACTGGGTACAGTGGGACACAACAACTCTGAATTAGACCTCAAGAAGCTTAAATATTCTCACGGTAAATTTCGTAATTTAATTTTCTAAAAGTGTTTAAGATAATTCCCCAACTTCGGTCCGATGACTACAATATTAAAATGCATTTATATACTTTATTGCACTTCTAAATTTCAAAGCAAAAATATTTACTAATCATTGGAATATTCTATAGACACTGACAGAGAAAGAGGATTCCAAGAAAGAATTCCAAGACATAGTAACCAGAGATGGTAAAATCAGAGTTAACCTGGGGATACTTTAAGGCTGGAGTGACTGCAGATCAGGAGACAACATAGACTTTATCAACCACAGAAAGAGGAAGCCAGATACATGAAAGGCATTAAAAGTCATAGGTCATGTTTTGGTTGTAGTCAGATATTTTTGTAATTTCTCCTGTACCCCTTCTTAATATTGCCAAAATCAACTTCAATGGTAAAAAAAAAAAAAAAAGCTCAAATAAATAAAAGTAGTAGACCTAAAGACAAAATATGATTTTGCGTCCATGGTAAATGTATTCTAAATTAATAAGTTATAAAACCATTAAGAGAGCCTGAGCTTTGATTTTGTCTACTACTGCAAGACATTATTTAAAGAAAAGATCTAGAAGAAAGCCAAAAGAATTATGTTCAAATCCCTACACCTCTGTTGCTCTACTCGCCACTTTTGTTAATTTGTGCATACGACCTAATCCCTGGAGTTCGACTTGGCTTAGGTATAAAAAAGAAGTCCAAGTACTGGCCCTCTCTTTCAAGCACATTGTGAGGATCACCAGCTTCTAGGTTATGCCAATTCTGCTCAGCAGCAGACCATACTGAAAAGCAAGGGAGGAAAGTACATAAAAGTCCTCTCTAAATTAAGAAGAAGTAAACAAATAAAAGCAATTTTTTTTTAATTTTAGAATCCTAGAATCATTTGATTGAAAAAGGCCTCAGAAATTCATATCTAAAGCTTTCATTCCATATGCCGTAACCAAAATCATAAAGGAAAAACTATAAAATACAATTAAACACACCAATTGATAGCATAACTCTTAGTTCTTCAGTAACTCTATCCTTGAGCACTTAATAGGTTACTGTACATATAACTCAGGCTCAGAAACAGGTACTAAGTGGTTTAAACCAAGGGGCTCTCTAGGACACAAATTTAAAACTTCGTTTGCTCACCAAACAAAACCCCGGACTGACTCCAAGTTTGAAACCCCCAGTTCAAGGGTTTGGCTGCCTGTGTTGAGTGAAAGGCTGCAACCACTCCAAAAAAAGGGCAAATCTCTCATATTACTTGTTGACATCATAGTATTTAAAAACAGTTGTTGAAATACTTCCAGATAAGCAAATAGTTTAAAGATGATACATTGCTCTTTAGTTATCAAATCCTTAAAATCCATTCATTATATTTGCTTTAGTTCAAATCTCCGGGACAATGCATGCTAACCAGTAGGCAGTAATTCTATCCTGGTTAGGTTGCTTGGATGGCTGAACAGATCTGACCTCAAAGCACATAGGAAATTTTATTTACTTCTAGCACTAGAACAGCTCTCACAGTATCACTCTCTATAGTAATCTACCTTTCCTGGGTTTATGCCTAATCTTTCTAACTAGACTGCTAGATATGTGAAACAAAGTCAAGTACCGCTTTGCATTCCAGAAAGCACCTTTTTGCAAATTCAGCAAGATGCCCAATCACTATTTGTGGAATTATAACATTCTACCTCAAGACTGTTTTCTCAGGTGGGTTTGAATCTAACTGGTCTAGGAATAGAGAATCTTTGTAAGCATGCGAAGCCTTCCTTAAAACACAGACTACTGATACACACCCTGAGTTTCTGATTCAGTAGGCCTGGTATGCCCAATAATTTGCATTTCTAAAATATTCCACAATGATGCTGATGCTGCTGATCCAAGGACCAGTGAATCGCTGCCCTACACAGAGTATTCCCTCACTTGGCACCATTACATTAAAGAACGTGTCAAGGTTCTAATTCAGCTCCTTTTCCATTCTTGCTTGTACCTACTCAACTCTGCATAAATTGCATTCCTGTGATGATGCTCTCCCATGATTTTCATCAACAAGTTCTCCACCCACAGTCTAAAATAGACCCTCTCTTTCATAATTTAGGAATTCACTACATCCTACATAGCATTTAAATTGATTTTTAAAATGATATTTTGGCAGAACATTTATTAACATGGAAAATGTTCATGATATGTTAGTGGAGAAAACAGCAAGAGATAAAGTTGTATTTCACAATGAAAGCACTTTCAAAAAGTTTTTGGATGGATGGATACTGAAAGAAAAAAAAAACCCTGAAGGCTATATGTTTAAAAATTAATAGTGGTTATTTCTGGTGGTGGATTTACTTGTGTTTTAGCCAAATATTTTTCAATTAACAGGGGAAAAATATGTTTTGTTAAAACTTGTTGATAATACTGATTTTATTGTTTACCTAAGTTCTCATTAATCCAGTCAGTGGTATACAATAAAAAAGAACATATTTTGAATCCAAAAACGTGAGTATGTTATATTCTCTGAGTCACAGCTTCATATCTGTAAAATGGAGATAACATCTGTCCTACGTACTTCAGTGATTGGTAAAAAGCAAATGAAATAATATATATGAATGAGTGCCTGAAAACTTCAAAGCACTAAATACAATGCTATGACTGCTTTTTTTAAAAGGTCTGAGAGGTATTGATTTGGCTCTTCAAGTCCATTTGGAAACTCAGCTTTTTCCCCACTTACAATGTATCACACATTCCAGAGACAAGAAAAACTGGTGTATTAAATTTTAATATAATTGAATTTTCAAACTGTACGAATGCAGGAGTGTGTCCTTGAGTAACACGGACTTCACTCCAACTAAAAACCAAGCCTGCCATTCCTGCCAGCCAAAAACAAAACAAAACAAAGAAATGAATACCAAACATATTTTCACAGCTCTCTCATTATGATCAGGACTTTTTCCTAAAGTTAACCATAAAGCAAGGAGAAGACACCACCTTTCTCCGCCTTGACAGATTCTAAATTAATATTTTAAATATATAAGACATAGAAGTAAGTAACGTATTCATTCAAAAAGCATTTACTGAACTATGTACCAGGTACAGTTGAAGAGAATTGACTAAAATGCAAACTCTACCCAGGCATTCATTCTAGTGAGGGACAGATGAGAAAATCAGAAAATAATGTTTATGTGCTATTATAGAGGTAATTATGCATATGGAGTCATGAAAACACAGAGAAGAAAAGAAATACATTTGGACAGTGAGAACTAGATCCCAATGAGCAAATGAAACCCTTCATGCCCTCTGGAATCCTGGAAATACTCAGGAATCCACCCGCATCCCTGGCAGGCTTACTGGAAAACCCCCTGACTTCTTTCTGCCTAGAGATTTTTAAGAGCACAATTAGAGATCGGAAAAAAATCCATTACCCTCTTATAGCAGATGCAAAGAAAACATTATCTTGTATCACACTTGTGCTAGATAGTTAACTGCACTTCAGATTCAGCTACCTGGTGTCAACTATGAAAACAAAAATGTCAATTTCAATTACAGCAGTTTCTTCAGTTGGTCAATATTTACACTAACAATTACAAAACAACTTGAACTGCAACTGTAACTGACAGACAACAAACACTTTATTATTATCCATTCTCCAACCAGCCTCCTACAATTTTTTCTGGCGAGGACTCTAAGCAGCATTCCTACATCTGCCAGTTCCAGTCAAATTAACATTAAGTCCCGTGACAATGACTAAGCTGGCTTGGGGTGGGAGGGGGGAGACATTTAAAAACATAAATACATTTTAAAAATGGCAGTTGGTAGACAATGATTACTAGAGTAAACATTGTCCAGAGGGCTTTCTTAGCTAGTGCAGGTCTGGTTTACACTTTCTACTAGATTCTGAAGGGTGTTATGTGCTACGCTTCTGCCATGTCCCTCTGGGGACTACGCCACTGCTGAACTTGTTCAGTGGTCTCAGCTGCTAGCCCCAGATGGAAAGACAATCTAATATTGCCAGATGTCATGTGACACAATCTCCAAATACTGGAGTAGGGGTAGAACAAGGATGAGAAGGTGTGGGGAAGAACAGAAAAAAAAGATTTCAAAATTTGCAAAAGATATCAAGTTGTGCAAGGCTCTATACTTGTCGTATATACACCCAATTCAATTAGGCTGATGGCAGTTGCAGTCTCTTAAAACTCCCAAATAAATACAAAGACGACCTTTTAATATCATATTGAATCTTTCTGACTACTTAGAAACGGTGAAGAGTTGACTAAAATACAAAAAAAAAAGGGAAAACTAACCTGACACTGTATATAATAAAGTTTGTTTTAAAAATTTATTTATTTAAAAAATAAAATTTAAAAGAATTATATCCTGAAGGCTATCACATTACAAGGTAACAGAATAAAACTGTGAAGGTTATCACTGAAGACCCTTGAAAAAGGGTACCAAGTTTCTTATCCCCTAAATGATATGTAGAAAGATTCTCATAAACTGGAAAATTAAAAAGAATTACATCTAATAAAATATATGTATGATAAACCAGTTAATGCATTCCAAAATATGGAACTATTCTAAAATTATTTTTTTTAAATAAGCAAACTGATAAGCTATGTCTAAATAAGATAATAAAAAAAGATCCATGATTTCTGTGAGATGCTCCTTCCAAATTTCAAGTATGCTTAACCCTCCAACACTGCACAATAAAGTATTAATAATTGCTAACATTTGAGTGCTTACAATGTGCCAGGTATTGTTTTAAAGGTTTGACATGGAATCTTCGCAAGTACCCTATGAGTGAGCTACAATTATTTCCATTTTAGAGATGAAAAAACAGACACAAGGAAAAGTCAAGGAACTCACCCAAGGTCAATAGAGCTAGTGAAACCTATGCGATAAATGGAACTGCCATGCCAGGACATAAACCCAAGCAATCAGGATTCATCCTCTATTACATCAAACTGCTCCTCACAAAAAGATTTCTTTTCAATTCACCCCACAATCAGGTACCATCCATAGACTGGGAATTGGGGTGAAAGGCACCTATCCCATTCAATAACACCTGAAGAAAAGTTTATTCTTTCTTCTCTCTCCTTCTCATGTTCCTTTTTTATCTTCCTTTCTCCTTTCTTATATTTCATGTTTACTTTTCTGTACTTTGAGCCCATCAAATGACTCTACTAGAGGCTCAGTACTGCAATAAAATATATTGTGACCCATTCAGCATAAGATACATAACATGGGAGGAAATGTCAAAGCTGAAAAGGCCCTCCAAACCATTTCGTCTGGCCCCAACTTTGGGAAGATACTGATGCCCAAAAAGGACAGAACAGCCTAAGGTCACACAGATAGTAACGTCAATATTAAAACCCAAGTCTTCTGTCTCTGAATTGTCCTTTTCCCTAGGACTTTCATTTTGAAACATTCATAAGCAAATCTGTTAATTACCACCAAGAACCCTTCATATGTATTCTTTGTTGACAGTCTTCTTACTGATCGATACCATTCACCTATGAATTACTCATAACCAACAAGATTAAAAAGCCTTATTTGTTAAAGGAAAAACTCCTCTCTTTCCTTGTGGCTCTATCCTCCTGTCGTTTTGGATAGATCTAATTCTTCATTGTACCAGGATATCTTACAGCTGGGAGGAAAAAACCAAACGTGGCTTAAGTATAGAGTCCATTTGCCTAATGGACAAGGAAAGTCCAGAAGTGGACAGTCCATCTGGGGCTGCAGCGTATAATTCCACTCCTGGACCCTTGCTCCTTCCACCGGCTGCTCCGCAGTCTTCCATGTGGTTTTCAGCCTCACAATCAGCAAAAGGGCTGCTTCACTACCAGCCATCATTTCCACATCCCAGGCAAGAAGAAAGGGTAAGGGCCAAGGGTTTGATGCTTTTATATCCAGAAAGGGACAGACACCCTGTCCAGGAATTTTATCAACATCTCATTAGCTACAACGGCGTCACCCAAGTCATCCCTAGGTGCAAGAGAAATGAGTTTTTCAGCTTTTTAGGTCCATTGCTTCACCAACAAAAACAAAAGCAAAGAAGTGGGACACATTAAAAGTATGTTAATGAAAGGAAAAAAATGGGTATCTTCTCCATAACCAGCAATGTTCCACATACTGATTCCCACCATACTAGAGTAGTTACTACTGAGGAGTCTGCTATTAGTATGGTAATATCTTCAACTGAATTTCACTATGTAGAAAGTGTGGTAATCTTTATAATTTGACATGGCATCACTGACTTTACCACTTTTACAATGCCTAAGAAAAATGGATTTGCTAAGCAAATAATACTTTAAATAGTTAAGGAAAATATTTAGCCTACTTTAAAGTACAAACTGTTTAGAAAGGCTTTAGTGCTTGTGAATTGTGTGAATGAAAACTACCAATTTAAAATGTTCTACTTATTCTAGTCAAAACTCTGCACTATCTATGTAATTGCAAACAAGGCAGTATTTTTTTTTTTTTAAGAGAGAGGGAGGAAAGGAAGGAAAGACAGAGAAGGAAGGAAGGATGGAAGGAAGAAAGGGAAACATCTTTAAACATTTTCTTGTTTTATTATATTTTGTTTGTTTGTTTGTTTTTTACATGGGCTGGGGCCGGGAATCGAACCGGGGTCCTCCGGCATGGCAGGCAAGCACTCTTGCCCGCTGAGCCACCGCGGCCCGCCCGGCAGTATTTTTATGTCACAATTGATGAGGTTAAAAGAATGAGCTCTGCTCATTTAAAAACTTTCGCAACAAATTATCTCCTTGGTAACACTTTGTGAGTAAATTCCTATCACTAAGTACACTTAATTCAGCTTTAAGTATACTAGATGTCTAATTATCACATTAGTATTTCAAACAGGACTCATTGTGCCACCCATCTTACATCATCAGTCCTGACTTTATTCAATTTTCTTTTTTCTTAATAATTTTTTTATTTACCCAAACTAAAATAAAATTAGCAAAATGTGAATTGTTAAAGTTTATTAATATCACTAACAACAACAACTTTCCAGGTTCTAAGCACTTTAAATAATTCAGGATAGTTCTTGCAACCTCTCTATGAAGTAGGCAATATTATTATTCCTATTTAGTAGATGAGGAAACTGAGGCACAGTAAGTTTTAGTAACTGCACCAAAGTAGACAACCATTAAGTAGCAAAGCTGGGATTCAAGCCAATGATCTTAACCACATGCTAATCTCTCTCTTCAGGCTAAAACAATATCCAAAATTAACAAGATAAAATATGACAGGGAAAATGTGAAGGCCTATATTTAGTATAGCTAATATAGTTCCACTGAACGAGTTCTGAGTGTTTTAGGCACTGACAAGCCAAATAAGAGCCAAGAGAAACCAACCAAGATTCAACCTCTCTCCATATTTCCTAGGATGCTCACAGAGTTACGACCTTAAGTTTATGTTTAAAGCTAGAGTTCAAGAATCCCATTAAATGCTAGAGGGCATTGTGCCCAAAGGGCTGACAAACCAAAAGTCCTCTGTTAGGTAACAAGCACCCTGCCAGGTCCAGAGAAGTTATAATGGAGATACAAATGAGAAACACTCCTTCCTTCCAAGTACTTACTCTCTAATGAGGGATAAGCAGTTTGCACTATAAGAACCAGTGCAACTCTTAAGTACAAGGGCTGGGACAAAGAACTACAGGGCAACAAAAAGGGAAGAGAGGACATGTGGAAAAGGGGACCACAAACTGTAGGGGTTGCATTGCTTTTGAGTCCTAAAGGATGGAAAAACTGTTTACTAGCAAAAATGGGAGAAGAGGAGACCCTGTAAGAGAAAACAAAGAGCATAATTAAAGACACAGAGGTAGCAAAGAACAGCAAACCTTCAGAAAACCATGACCAATTTTCTTTAGCCAAACTTGTAGGGCTCCTCAACCTTGGCACTATCGGCATTTTAGTCATTTGTTGTGGGGGGCTGTCCTGAGCAACCGAGGGCACTTAGCAGCACCTCCCATGTCCCAGTCCTGACAATCAAATTTATCTCCAACACTGCCAAATATCTCCATCCCCTGAAAGTCAAAATGTCCCCAGTTGAGAACCATTGAGCCAAAGCAAAAGATGAGCAAGGCTGATTTGTGGAATAAGGCAGATTTGTGACAAGTGGGGCTTGGAGGGCTTAATAAGAAGTTTGCTTTCTGTTTTTGTGGATTTGGGGAGTATATGCAGAATAAGGAAGCTTTTTTTGTCAGGCGATACCTTGATCAGGATTTTGCTTTGGAGAATTAATCTGACAACAGCACAATTTTGCATATTTTAATATTGGTTACTGAATATTGGTGGTTTACTAGATGGAAAATTACATTTTAAATAGAGTATCAGAAGGAAAATGATGCTTTGACTTTATTAATGCATCAGTATGAAAATATAATTAAAATGGCTTTACTGAACTTCAAGCTATATGAAAATATTAAGACTTAAGCCCTACTCCTCAGCTACTGCCTAAGAATATATTGCTAAAGCATAAATAAGAAAGTGTTAAAATTCCTTCCTTAAAGTTTAAATATTTAAAAAATGTCTAATGGATTGGCTGGAGAGGAGGTATTCACATTGAGTGAATATTTGATAAAGATGTGTGCAACAGCACACAGGACAAATTAGAGAAGACGTTGACAAGATCGGTTGGATTCTCATTGTTTTAGCCCAAGGAAAAGACCTAAAGGCTTGAAATACAAGGACAACAGTGGAAACAGAATGAAGAAATTTGTCATGAGACACAGAGAACAGAGGGGCCTCAGACTGCCCACAGATTTTACTATGTACCAGGTATTCTGTTAGTAGTTTTACATAACTTATTAATTCTTCATAATAACCTAAGAAATGGCTATGTATCATCCCCATTTTATTGAGGAAGGAACTGATTCAGAAAGATTAAGTGACCTGTCTGGGGCACACAGCCAAAACTGGTAGAACCAAGAGAGGTTTACTGAACTCCTAGCATCCTCACCACCAGACCTTGTGGTCTTCACTCTTGCAGCAGTCAGGGCCTGACCCGAATGCAGACTCCTTCTCCAACACCCGAGAATGAAAAGAGGAAACTTAGGTTTAAACATCCTCAGCGCTTTTCCTCTTTGTCCTCTATAGACCAGATCGAAGGTTTCTGTCCCACCATAGCTACAGCCAGGATCTGAAATGCATCATATTTTAAAGATCAAACAGCAGTAGTTTAACTTATGCTTCAAAGGATATAGCTCATAATCCAAAATGTGGAAAACAGGCACATCATTTCCATGAAATCAACCACATTAAACAGGTACTACATTATCCTTCAGCATTAATCTCATTACTGAAATACATCCTGAAGGTCACCAAAATATGAGTGACGATGGCAATGATGTTAAAGAAAGACTAGGGCATGTCCTGAAATAGAGGTGACAACAGAGAAAGGCAGGACAATTGATTGTACATAAAGGCATCGCAATGAGTTCAGAAAGAAACATCTTACCTAAGACAGATAATAGTTTTTGGAAAGCTAACCATTCATTTATATGTTGCTGTCCAATCCTGACCATTCCAACTAAATTAGGACTGAATACTTTCCAATTTATGATATAGTAGAAAGAGTCCTAAACAAAGAAGAAAAGACACCTTGGTTTTTGTTCCAAGTCCACTACTAACTAGGACTAATCACAGGCAAATTACTTAACAGAGATGATCAATTTCATTCCTCAAAACAACCCCCAAGATGAGCGAAGACCCAGCATCATGCATGGGACTGAGAAGGCCTTCATGACCAAAAGGGGAAAGAGAGAAATGAGACAAAATAAAGTTTCAGTGTCTGAGAGATTTCAGAGTCGAGAGGTTATCCTGGAAATTATTCTTAAGCATTATATAGATATCTCTTTTTAGTTTATGGGGTATTGGAGTGGCTAGAGGGAAGTACCTTAAACTGTTGAACTGTGTTCCAGCAGCCTTGATTCTTGAAGATGATTGTATAAGCATATAGCTTTTAAAAGGTGACCATGTGATTATGAAAACTTTGTGTCTGATGTTCCTTTTATCCAGGGTATGGACAGATGAAAAATAAATAAATAAATAAGGGGGAGTAAAGGGTAAAAAATTGGGTAGATTGAAATACTGGTAGTCAGTGAGAGGGAGATGTAAGGGGTACGGGATGTATGAGTTTTTTTTTCTTTTTTTTTTTCTTTTTCTGGAGTAATGCAAATGTTGTAAAAATGACCATGGTGATGAATACACAACTATGTGATGATATCATGAGCTACTGATTGTATAATATGGTTGGACTATATATTTATGAAGACTTCTCAATAAAAATATTTTTTTAAAAAACCCCAAGGAGGCTATAGTTATACCCATGTTTCTGCGAATAATTTTCTTTTTCATCCATGAAACAACAATGCTTAACTAAATGACCTTGACTACTTCTAGCTCTGAGAATTTATGTTATAAAATCAAAAATACTCTAATCCAAGATATAAAATGAGGCTAATGAAACTAAATAACCATCACCCCTGAGAATATTACTGATTTCTTTTTGGTTCATTTTTCTTCTTTTGTTCAAACAACTGAAGATACTTGTTGACAAGGAGACATTCCACTATGGAATTGAAAAAAATGTTCTCTTTCTGATTAAAGATTTCTAAAGTCTTGCAATGTACTTTTTTAATAGTGGTAATTATATCCCTACTTAATGTTAAGTACTTTAGTCTAACAAAATGAAAGGTTAATTATACAGACTCTGGTAATTATACAAAGTAAGACAACATATAAATGTCATAATGAATAATTAATAAGACCTCCTTGATTTGGCTCAGACCAGGGATGCAGTTTAATAGGATTTCAACTCTCTTGTTACCCTTTGGTATGGGGACAATCTTATTAAATAAATCAAATATCTGCTAGCCAAATGCAAGAGTCCATAATAAGCATTTAACTCTGCCTTAAAAATAAAGATGAAAATTTTCAAATTTTTTTCATACTCACATATACATACAAAAAGTGAGGAGTGGCGGCTAATATACTTTGCCATATAGAAAAGATGACATATTTGTAGCAAAATGTTCTATGATCCCCTTTCTCTTACATCTGCTTCGATTACGGCATAGAATTATCACATTATAATGAAAGTCTTCAAGAAACAGACACTGTGGTGATATAAAGGAAGCAGAAAAAATGGTTCCTATTCTCAAAGAACATTATGTTTTGTTAGGGTGGCAAACCACAAGACAATAAAATAACCATCAATAGAATCTATGCCACGATTCTTGAAGAAACGAGAAACTTGACCCAAAGCCTAGTGCCCTAGCCTTGCCTCCCAGCGAGCTGCTCTCAGATACCTTCAGCCAAGTGGGCTGGAAAAACTGTTAGTAGATAAGCAGCCTCAGATCCAAGATTTTGCTGTGGGACACAAGCTTTCAGAATTCTGCAGTGTGCATAACAGAATAAATTAACACTGCTAGGAAATAATATCGAAAGTTAGTTTTCTCAGCAAGATCTTCCTGATTTCTCTGTGAAGTAAATTTCAGGTAAATCCTGGGGGAAAGTGATGGGTGGGGATATCTAAAATGAAAAGCAATAGAGGACCTGGTTGGAAAAAAAAATAACATATTCTGTCAAACCCTTCAAATCGACTCAAACTACCATTATTAACTGGCAGTTTCATTAATTCAAAATAACTATGGTCATTTTTTTGGTACTTTCTAGTTATTGCATTTTCCATCTTTAGAGGAAAAACAAGATTCCTTTTATCAAATTATAGCAAAGAACAATTCTGGAGTCTCTTAGTTTCTCAGGTTTTTAACCGTGTCTTGGCATTTATAGTTTTATAGCAATCTCTATTTTAATTACATCTGCATAAAAAGATGTCATCTGCAGGAACTCAATTGTGCTTCAGTAACAGTGACATCTGAGATCATATTTGATATATACTTAGCTATAATATTAATTCTTTTTAAATGTGTCACATTGTGACAACTAATAACTACACAACAGTACCTCTAGTGTTAAAGTTCTTAAAACATTTCTACAAGAGCATTCTTTAATAGATGGACCCTCAGAGAAAACTATAAGGTATCTAAAACTATATTTTTATATTAGGACAAATCTTTATCAAATATTCACTCAATGTAAATACCTCCTCTCTAGCCAATCCATTAGATATTTTTAAAATATTTAAACTTTAAAGAAGGAATTAACACTTTCATATTTACGCTTTAGTAATGCATTCCTAGGTAGTAGTAGGAGTAGGGTCTAAGTCTTAATATTTTCATATTATACAAGCTTGACGTTCAGTAAAGCCATTTTAATTATATTTTCATACTGATTCATTAATAAAGTCAAAGCATCATTTTCTTTCTAATACTCTATTTAAAATGTAATTTTCCATCAAGTAAACCACCAATATTCAGTAACCAGTATCCCCATGAACTCATTAAACCTTTAGAAACTACTTAGTATGATCAAAAACTACTTTTTCATTCTTGAGCTAGAAAGAGACCTGTATCAGGGAATAGAATGGAGATTGAAGCATTTAAAAGTACAATAATTTAATTAAAGAATAACAAAATTCATAAGAGATAATGTAATTATGTAAAACAACATAGAAATGATTTTTGAAAAGGAAGCCTTGGATCATAAAAACACTTAGCATTACTTTTTCTATCCAAGTCTCTGACGAGATAAACTATTAAAACTCAGACTATGTAGTGGGTCACAGTGAGGTTAGGTATGGAAGAGGATGATAAGAGATAAACTTATTTCTTCTTCTGATCTTCCCAGAAAGTAATAATCAGCACAGTAACTTGAAAAAATGTAGTAAAAGGCTCTAAATTCAGATTCTGAGTGATTTCCATGTACTTGTTCATCCTTCATCCATCCCCTATGGGCTGCTCAAACCATAAGTAGAATCCCATCATTTCAACTAAGTCAAGATCACTTCTGCACAGAAATAACTTAAAGAGGAATACTACACAATCCTTCCATTTCTGTAGAAATTTCTGTAGCCATTTTATAAATGACTTCATTTTTTTAGGAAACCAATTCTTCTAAAATCCTCAGCACTTCACTTGGTTTTAAGTAGCCACTACACATTCCTTCATACTGGTTCAAAGCTTAAGCACTATCGACTAGTTTACTGTTCTGTTACCCTTTTACAAATAAAACATAAGTTCACCTATGTACTCACGGATCTAAACATTAAGCAGAAGAACCAGAGCAAAACCATTTATCTCATAAAGCTGTGGTTAAGCTTAAAGGAGATGACGCACCAACTGGCACAGAGGCTGGCTAACAATGGGTGCTCACTACTGGCTCCATTCCTTTCTTTCCCTCCTGCATCTACAAACTCAACAAGGACATGAGACATTCATAAACTAGTTTATGGACATTAATCTCAAATATATTGTAGCTGATCTTTTAATCACTGATTCTGAATCCTTTCTTACCAAACACCTTCAGCACAACTAACGTGGGATGCCCTGATTTTCACCTCTTTATCATTACTGGTTTACCTAAGATCAGCTCTGCTTTGAAATGCACCACTAGGTCACTGGTACTTGGAATGTGCTTCTCAGAAAGTCTACTCTCAGAAACCAAAGGGAAGGTCATTCACCACACACCATCCAGTTAAAGAGGTGACCTTGAAGGGAGAGGTGGGAGTTAGCCATTCAGCAATGCACTGGCGATCCCATGCTCGATGAAGTGGTTTTTTAAAGGATGGGCACCCATCTATTAAAGGAATTTGACTTACAGCTCCAAAAACAGAAGCCCGTGCAAGTGGAACAGATGTTACTCCATCATAACGCAGAATTACTGCCTATAAATCCCTCTTTTCACTGTGTTTCCAATCTTGGTATTGCAAAATTACTTAAAGGTTAAGATAAATATCCTGATGGCTAGTAAATGAAGCAGGGTTAGATGCATTTGGATATTGATAGCTTGATGAAAAACAACACCAAGCCAAGAGATGGTGAAGCAATTTTTACCAAAATACTTTTCTGTCTGTACAGAGCTTCTTTAACGCGAAGTGCGCATTAGAACCCCGTAAGGAACTTTTTAAACTGCCTATCCTGCAGTCATCTTCAGAAATGACTCAAACTGATCCCCAGGAGACTTCAATGTGCACCCAGGGCTGAGAACCAGAGGCTGTAACTCCACGGCCTGTGCTACTTCATATCTGCTTAATCACTGTTCTCATTCTGGCAAGAGTAAAGACAAGCATTTCTTCCTTTTTTTCTCCATCAGCATGAATCTCTTTTTACTAAGAACTGAACTGATAGCAGACAACAGAGATAATATTTAACCCATTTCAACAGGATCTCATTTGTCTGATTCTGAGCTACTTGGGCTAAAACAACATATTCTGATTTTTACTATGCATATATATATCTTGAATTTGGCTCCAACAGCCCTAGTATCTAAAGGATTTGCATTACAAACCACCTTTCTTAAGGCCGCTCTCATTTATGAAACTATCAAAACCAAGGGTTTTTTTTTTTTCTTGCTAAGATGACAACCTCATTTTTCCATACACGAAAGCTGATAGTTGGTTAAGGATTAAAGTATAGAACAAGCTGCTGCTGCCTGCCCACCTTGTTCATTCCCAGCTGTTTCTTCTTAATGGTAACAGCTTAAAACTGGGGCCTAGGGAAAAAGATGGCACCACTGTTGACACTGCTCAGAAGCATCACATACAAGAACAGACCCAGATGGATGAAGAGAGATGTTGCTGATGCAAGAGAAGGTGAAGGAGTGTGTGGCGAAACAGCCTGAGAAAGAGGATGGAACCCATGCACAAGGGCTGGGTCCTCTACACCAAAACTGTGATTCTACAGAGCAGTAAAGCCTTAAAGTGAGAAGAAGGCCGCTCTTGGCCCTCTCAGATACAGGTGCCAGGCACCAAGTGGCACTAGATGAGAAAGCACCCCATCACATGGCACTAGTGATGACACTGCTGGGCAAGACAGTTCACAAATACCAGGAAACACAAACGGAATCTGGCTATGCATTGTTTTCATTTTAAGCTAACTTGTAAAGTACTAAACACCTTATATATACTATCCTATTTAGAAACCTCGCAATATCCATCTAAGGTGGGTGCTGAATATATATCTCCCATTCAATGAAGGACACTGGGGTTCAGTTTTGCCGAGTCACATGCCCAGCCACAGAGCCAGGAGGCAGCAGGACCTGTGATCTGAAGCCCAGGCCAGTGCCCCAATCATCACAGGACCACTTCAAAGGGGTCTCCAAGGAACACAAAGCCCCCACAGCGGATCATCTTCCACACAAAATAGAGATTTTTCCTTTGGAAAATGCTGAACTCAAGAATGCGTAATGGTAATAAGGTAGATAAAGAAAACTGACCTAAGAAAATTAAGAAGAAAAATTCACCATACACACTGAGGCACCAAAAAATATACAGTTTCCATGCAATTGTCCAAGAGGCATTTTACTGTGACTTACTTGTTGTGGGATCACTACCATGTAGCAAGGTAACTGGCAGAGAATATCTTTGAATAAATACGAAACAGTAAATTAATTTCCAAAATACAGAAAGAAATATTATTTTTCTTTAAAAGAGTGAGTCTCTTAAAAAAATAGAAAAATTCTCTCAACTGGTCATTGCTTCATATATTTTAAGGGACAAATCTTTTACAAATTTCCAGTGGTCTGGCCTCCCTGCAGAAAACTTTCTCAGATACTCTCTAACAACTTAAAATCTTTCATGTTAACCTTGCCTAAGTTTTGCTATTGAGGGTGTGGAGGCCCAGGATCCAAGCCCCTCTTCCATATTCACAGAGCTGCCTACAATGGCCAGGACAGAAATTAAAGGTCATCAAATCTCCTTGGGTTGGGCGTGGGTTGGGACTGATGGTGGAAGAATGAATAGATGATATCATAAACAAAGCATTAAAACTCCCCTTCTTTGATCACTGTTGATGACAAAACTCCAAACTCCCCTGACAAGGAGACCCTGCTGAAATTATTCTCACACCCTTGTCCTAAACCCTTATAAACCCTAGCACTCTCCCCACCCCCTCTGGGGAGCATTAATTTCCATTTCCCGAATGGCTGCCATCAGGAAAGAATCTTTTCCTGTTCATAAATCCCAATAAAATTTACATCTAACTCCATGCCTATACATTCTTTCGTCTTCAGGCTGCTCCAACCCAAGCCCTCCAAGAGCCAGGTTGTAATAACTGGCAAGAGAGGGAGGAGACCAAGGAGCCACCAGTCATAGCAGGCATAGCAGAATCTGTGGGGGAAATCCCACATTGTCTTCTATCATCCATGTGAGGAGGGGTGGCTGCCCCCCAGATGAATAGGAACACAGGGATGTCCTGAAAACTCCTGCGGGTTGCTAACTGTTTTGCAACAGACAGCAGGACAATTAAATTTGAGTAAGGAGAAAGGATACCGCCAAATAGTGGCAGCCATTGCATGGCCCCTGTGAGGAGGCTTGTGGATGGCTACCAAGGCAGAACAAGCAGCAAAGCCACTGTGTGCTGCTTAGAGGAGGTTTGGGAAGCAAAGGATAAGCAGAGGTTCCAGAAGTTGCCTCTTCACTAGGATGAATTAGCACTCAATTATGTCATTATCTCTATAAATTTCTTAAGCATTCCCTTAAAATAAGGCCAGTCAACCTGCTTTCACCTTCACCTGGGAAAGAGAACAAAGGACTTTCACTGTGCTCTCACAAGGCTAATTACATAGCCCAACCATCCGCTACAGCCTCGTGGCAAAGGATTTGGCTAAGTAGAAAAGTCTACTTCACTCTATTGATGATGTCATGTTAACCAGTAACTCTTTCAGAATTAAAAGAAGCCTCAGGCTCACTGTTATCTCACCTTGAGAATCTGTGATGGGCAATTAATCATGACAAACCGCAATGCCTTGGCTACCCTGTCAAATTCTTAGGTGTTCTATCATTGGGTAAGACAAAAATTATTCCTTCTGCAATAACTGATAAGGTGCAATGTTTTCCTGTGCCGCACAGGACAAACAACTAATGTCTTTCTTTCAGTTATTGGGGGTACTGGGAAACTTTTGTTCCTCACTTAGCCCAAATGTTAAAACCTTTGAATAATTAGAAAAGGCTGTACTTGGAATTGGGAGGACCCCCCAGCAGGCTGCTTTTGTAAAACCACAAAGGGCAATGGCACAGCCACGGCACTGGGGGGTGTGGATACAGACCCACCCTGTGAATTGAAAGTAGCCAGCACTGATATTGGCTTCATGTGGGGTCTGTGGCAGAGGCAACATTCTAAAGGAATGCCCCTTGTCTTTTGGGCACAATTGTGGAAAGGAGCAAAACTGAGATAACAGCACCTGGAAAAGCAATTGTGTACTGCATATAATGCCTTACTGCAAGTGGAGGGACTTTTGCAAAGACACCCAGTCACCTTGAAAACAGTCATCCCTATTCAGGGGTGGATAACAAACATGGCTTCTAAACCCTGCTCTGGCAGTGCCCAACTGAACACAAGAAATGCTCACCTGAGCAGGTGAAATGGAAAGCCTACCTGTTACAGCACAGCACCTTTAATACCAGACCTCTGAGTACAGAAATGCACAAGATTTTCAGACCAGTGTCTTATATAGAAGACTGAACAGCTAAAGTCGCACCACCTAAAATAGCTGTTAGTGCCATCTTCAGAAGGCACAGGTACCATTCCTGAGTTGGCTTGGTATATCAATGGGTCTGCTAGCAGGCAACCTTCTGCATGGACAGCAGTACAACCCAGTACTGATACTATATGGTGGGAGACTGGCACCATGCAAAGCAGTCAATGGGCTGAGTTAAGAGCACTACAGACAGTAATAGTGCATGAAGCTAGGAGAGGTGCTAACTATCTGTACTGACAGCTGAGCTGTTAACAAAGGCTTATGTCCTGGAGAGCAACCCTGAAGCAGGAACAATGCACAGTCTTAAGTTGCCCCCTCTGGAGACAGGAATTATGGAAAGACATCTGGGACACTGATGAAAGATCCATCTGCCAATGACACGCCAGAAGCCAGTGGACATCACTAGAGATTGCCCTTTGCGCTCCCTGCATTGACCATGTAAGCTCCCACACCAGATGAAACACATCAGCTGGTCACAAATCCCGGGGACCCAGTGGCAAGTAATTTACATCAGTCTCCTTCCACTCTTGGAGGGTGTGAGGCATGCTTTTACTGCCTTGGACATGGCTACAGGACTGTTGGTGTTCCCAGTGGCTAAGGTGAACCAATAGGCCATCATCAGATGTTTAGAGAAAGTGAGCCCTCTGCATGGAGTGCCTACACAGACAATGATGGGGGAACCCCTTTTACGGGACAGATAACCCAATCCTGGGCCATAAATCAGAACATCATGTGGATGTTCCATCTGCCCTACAATTTCATAGGTGTAGGCCTTATTGAATGAATGAATGGCTTATGAAAGGAACAGCTAAAAGATGATAAGAGGTCCTTGCAACAGTGGTCTAAGAAAGTCTATCAAGCCTTAATTCACTTGAATGCAACGCCGCAAGTTGCAGCCCCAGCTCCTATTTAAATGCTAACAGCAGGACTGATGCAGGCCCTGAAAATACAAATTAAAGGGCCAAGTGCTTAACAGCCTAAAAGGGGGGATAATAGTAATTTGTTGTTGCCTATGCCTCAGATCACATAAACAGGGGAAAATGAGGTCCTTCAGCCTTAGTTCTGGTCTATGCAGCTGTGCTGGTTGGGAATCTTAAGCCCATAGGGAATAGGAGTCACCAAAAATATTGTAATCAGACATAAAAAAATGCCTGTTAAAATTGCTACCACCAGTCTGGGGCCTTCTATTTCCACAGGAACCTTATGTATAATTATGTAGACCCTTCTTATGATTAATGTCACAGTGGAGGACTCAAAATTTGCAGGAGAAGAGTATCTGTTATTTAAAACCTCCCATTAATGTTCTTCTGCTCGGTACCTTGTTGTCAACCAATGGAACTCTAGCACACGTATATTTTTAAAACAACAGGAATTACTCTTCACTGTTCTCCATAAGCATCTTTCTTTTTACCCTTAGTGCCCTAGCAAATACCTTCCTACAGTGGACTTCAGTGGTAACTCACACCCACAATCAAATCCAATGTTGTGTCTGCACGGTCTTGCCATCTTCAGGTGCTACTGACCTTCATTAGACTGTGACCCCTGCAAACTGGACTTCCTGGAATAGCCTGCTGGCCTGGCAGAATTCAGTGCATCAGAAAATCGGAGAAAGAATCCTCTCATTTACAGGATGTTGTACATGGGGACAGCCCTATGTTCTGCTACTTTCTATGACTCTTTACCTCATATTCCTAGTAACTGGGAAATGGTTTAACTCCCTTACTTGACATGACAGTATCCATTTGTGGAGTTGTTAACTCTGTTGTGGGGAGGGGGACTCCTAGTTGTCTCTTACACTGTTGTGGAATATAAATGCAATGTCTGTCCTATGGCCAACATCATCTGCTGCGTGGGGATGGACTGGAGACCCAGGGCCCAAGCCCCTCCTCCATATTCACATAGCCGCCTGCAATGACCAGAACAGAAATTAAAGATCTGACGGGTAGAGGTGTGAGGGGATGGTGGTGGAAACAATATACAGAAGGTATTGTAAACAAAGCATTAAAATAACCCTCCCAACCCAGGTTGGATTCCTGGTGCTTGCCCATGTGGGGGGGAAAAAAAAAAAAAAGACCTTCCCTTATCACTGTTGATGACAAAACTCCAAACCCCTATGTCACACGACCCTGCTGAAACTCTGTTCTTATACTACTGTCTTAAACCCTTAAAAGCCTTTGTACTTCTCCCCCACCTCTCCCAGGCCCCTTTGTGGAACATTAACTTCCATTTCCCAAACAGCCGCCATGGGGAAAGAACCTTCTTGTGTTTGTAAGTCTCAATAAATTTACATCTAACTCTGCACCTAATGTGTTCTTTGGTCTTCAGGCTGCTCCGACCCAAGTCCTCCAAGAGCTGGGCTAGAACAGATGGTTATTTATATTTAAAAACCCTAACCAGAAGGAACATTAGGCCTTCAAATCTGGACCATAATGTTTTTAGCAGCTACATTTATAGCATTTTATTAGGGGAAACTAATTACAAATTAGGCTTTATATAAGTGTTGTCTTTTAGATATTCAGACCTCACACAAACAAACAGAAAAAAAGGCTTCATCTCATCTTGGTTTTCCTAGTTTTTCCGAACATTATTAGTTTGAGTTTATGATGTTTTGTTATTTTTAACCTGCCATTATGAAACAGCTGTACCAAACTGTGAGCTTGGGGCAATCTCTTCTATAGCCATCATGAGCCCAGTAAAGTTCACAGTGACACTGGAGAATAAGCTTTCCATTAGAAATGTTTCTCCCTCCTTTTTAAAAGAGATATCAAGGAAGTTTCTTTAGTGATTGAGGCTATGGGTACTGAACCTGTGTTAATTCAACTGCTGGCACTATTTAATATTCAAGTACAAACAATGAACCACCAAAAAACTTGCCATGACATAAGACAAGAATATCCTAATTCTGTCACATCCTAAATTCTTCTTAAGGGTAGCGTAAAATTATTTCATATTATAAAATAGAAAATTAGCACACAGCATTCACATAATATAAAGCAAATTAGACCAAAATTATGTCTTCAACAACCTACAAATTTAAACCTATCTCACTTTGGCCTCAAATTCTTCAGGAAGTTTCAGTGGCTGAGATTTCAAACAGAATCAAGAGGTTATCCTGGAAGTTATTCTTATGCAGTATACAGATATCTCTTTTTTAGTTTATGGTGTATTGGAATGGCTGGAGCAAAGTCCTTGTAACTGTTGAGCTGTGTTCCAGTAGCCTCGATTCTTGAAGACGATAGTAAAAAGATACAACTTTTACAATGTGACTGTGAGATTGTGAAAACCTTGTGTCTGTTGCTCCTTTTATCACAGGGTATGGATAGATGAGTAAATAATGTGGATAAAAAATAAATAAATAATAGGGTGTTCTAGTGTGCTAGCTGCTGGAATGCAATATACCAGAAACGGAATGGCTTTTAAAAAGGGGAATTTAATGAGTTGCTAGTTTACAGTTCTAAGGCCGAGAAAATGTCCCAATTAAAACAAGTCTAAAGAAATGTCCAATCAAAGGCATCTAGGGAAAGATACCTTGGTTCAAGAAGGCCGATGAAGTTCAGGGTTTCTCTCTCAAGTGAGAAGGCACATGGCACACACAGTCAGGGCTTCTCTCTCAGCTGGAAGGGCACATGGCGAACACGGCGTCATCTGCTAGCTTTCTCTCCTGGCTTCCTATTTCATGAAGCTCCCCGGGAGTGTCTTCCTTCTTTATCTCCAAAGGTCACTGGCTGGTGGACTCTCTGCTTTGTAGTGTTGCTCTCTCTGAATCTCCAAAATGTTTCCTCTTTTATAGGACTTCAGAAACTAATCAAGACCCACTCAGATGGGTGGAGACATGTCATCCCCTAATCCAGTTTAACAACCATTCTTAACTAAATCACATCAACCAGGGAGATGATCTCATTACAGTTTCAAATATACAATATTGAATAGGGATTATTCTACCTTTAAGAAATGAGACTTATATTAAAACATGGCTTTTCTTAGAGGACATACTTCCTTTCAAACCAGCACATAGGGAGACAAAGGGTAAAATAAATCCTAGTGGTCAATGAGAGGGAGGGGTATGGTACGAATGAGGTTTTTCCGTGTTTTTTTTTGGCATGGGCAGGCTCCGGGAATCACACATCTTTTTCCTTTTTCTGGAGTGATGCAAATGTTCTAAAAACGATCACAGTGATGAATACATAACTATGGGATGATATTGAGAGCCACTGATTGCACACCAGGTATGAAATGTATGTGTATGAAGATTTATCAATAAATTTTTTTTTTTTTAAATGAGACAGTGGTTTCCAGGAACAATCATGAAATCAGCAACAGTAGAGCAAATTTGTCAGTTTCTCTGTATCTAGTTTTAGGAATTAACCTTGATCATCTTAATGAAAGCATTAACCTTGATAATAATCCCTAGTTGTTATACGAGATACAAACAGAGGACTTCACAAACTCTTGTGACATACCCCAACTTGTTTCTAGCTAAGGTAAATGGAGGGAGACCTTGACTCATTTTTATATTCTTTAAAGCTAAAGAAATAACTAAATACTCATTGGTTCTCCCTGATTCAATGTAATAAAAAGAGATTTGGGGGAAAAATATTAAATCTATCCACCAATGAACACGTGTAACTCAATTTCCCAATTTCCCAGCTGTTTACATATAGGCTGTTAATATAAAGAAAATATAGCTGCAAACTTATCTTCTACAGGTACAAAAAGACTGTTAAAGTATCATATACAGGCTCACAGATGTTTATTTCTTCAATTGTGTAAATACTGCTTTGAAATCTAGTATGTAATAAAGTGTTTATTACATTATTACTTTGTAAGATTTGCAGATTTCTTTAGTTTTAAGACTTTACATATTACAAGAATACTTACAGAATCTTAGTTTGCTTTTTCAAGGATTTACAGCTATTTTTTCCAGTCCCATTTCCTATATTACTAACATGCTGAATTCCTTTTGAGAAGGCATTTATCTGAAGTGCTTGGTAAATATTCCCTTCTTACTTTAAAAAACTTTCCTGGAAGAATGTACAATTCACATATTTGCTGCAAATCAAGCTCATAATAGCACCTTCACTAGGTGTTTACACTATGCTTTACTACTAATGCTGACATTAAAGAAACAAGCAATATGTTAGCATGTTTTCATCTTCCACAAGGTATTTATTTCACAGACATTTGCAAGATCTCCTTCCACCATTCTACTTATATGTACTGAAAGGTATATTTCAGTATACCTCAATAACTACTGTCACATATTTTATCCATGTTTTATTTCTCAAAATACTTCTATATAAATTGTTATTTCTTGATTTTGAGGGGCTGTTTTATAAATGTATAATCTGGTTAAAAAAATACTTCTATATATCTAATAAACAATAGTACCTTAAATTTGCTTTATGAAGTCATGTGATGTTCATCTAATCAAATGTCAAAGACAGGGCAAGAGCACGGTCAAATCACGATGGTATATATCTGATGGTAGATGCGAGAACTGTATCAGCTTCCCATAGGGGGGAGAAAATATTCCTCCTTGATATTTGAACAAGAAGTGATAGAAAAGAAACCAAAGGAAGAGCGCTTGTGCTTCTAAAAGCACATGTTGTCTTATAACTGAGTGAAAAAGAAAGGGCACATCAGAGGCGTAAATCCATACAGTCTTCCCAAATCAGCACTTATCTGCATGTGCCTCCTCTTATGGAAGACTTGCTCTAGTTCCTTGTTTGTATAACCACTGACTATAAATTCCTGGTTTTTCCTGTTTTCACCATTCTGCGGGCCAAAATTACTGACCCAATCCATTATATTTCTCTTTTCCAAAGACCTGACAAGGGAGTTTAACTAAAAGAGATAGAAACTGATCTGTAACAAATATGAAAACTCTTACCTAAAGATTAATCCCTCCTTAGCAGAAATTTCAAAGGGCCAGGTATCTAACAAGCCTCCCTTCAGTCGGCGAAATCCCGGGGCATAGCCCTCTGGATGATTTGGAAGAAAGACATGTACATTAGCACCTGTGTACCAAGTCTGAGAAAAAAAAATTCTGGTAAAAATGAAAACATAACTGTTGTGAAAAGGCATCTTGTTTAATTACCTCTAAGCTGAATTCTAAATGTACTCTTATGTCAGAACTAGAATGAAGATATATATATATGTGCATTGACTAGACAACCAGTACAGTAACCATTCATGTATGTTAATGAAAATAAATAGATGAACTTTAAAAATTTATGAGACGACCATGCACTTTAGGAAAATTCTACTTAATTTGACATCCTAAGTATGCAGCTGCTTCTGCATAGTGACAGCAGATCCTGCTTCAGTTAACTTTAAAAAAAGGTAAATAATTCTAATAGGAAACCAAAAGGCATTACAACCAGTAGAATTATGGTGTCAATTCAACTGTGTATGACAATTTAGCCTAAATATTTAAATTCTGGAAGCACAGTACTTCCAAAACAAGACATTAACTCAAATACATACATCACTTTAAGCAATACAAAGAAAAGAAAATCATCATGGAGAAGTTTGATTATTGAGTTAAAAGAAGAGAACCATTCCAGGTCAAGAATTTGCTTCCTCTCTCCCATTACATCCCAATTTCAACAATGAAACGATTGTTTAGTGTTTATAGACACTAAATGGTATATTTAGCATTTACTCACCCAGGAAATTGGAAAGTCAGAGGTCTCCAGGATACATATATTTTAAATTACATGAGCATTTGCTTGGTGGAAGTAGTACAGATTAACTCAGCGTCTTTTACTGTGCAGTTATTTCTGCAAAATGTCCTCAGTGCAGACCCACAACTACCAGGAAGAAGCAAACAGAAGATCTCTGGCACTCTTCTCTTGGAACGTCTCAGAGAAAATAACACATGAAGCCCATTTGACTTATTCTAAATTCTCTTCTCTGAGTTCAGTTTAATGTGCATCTCTAGGGAAGCCTCATCCCTAAATGAGAAAAGCTCCTTTACTTAAAAAAATATGGAGCCTAACACATCTACCTATCTCCTTTATGTTATAAAATAAATAACTTTTCTATGACAGCTAATGTTACAAAGGAGTTTTATAAATTATTTGTTTCCTCAAGCTTCAGTCTTTCCTAGAGTCAAATCTGAGAAAGCCCTATAATACATAAAAATGTTAAAATAGAAACAAGCTAAAGGCAACCAAGTAACTTTGTTATATCTTGGTTAATGATTCTATTTGTCACAAGGAAATGAGGAAAAATAAGGTTAAACTCACAGCAAATACATGACATTCCTAGAATTCACTTCTGATGTCAGAGAGGAAGCTGGCTCTGCAATTATCCAGCTATGCTGCTTAAAAGTCCTACTTCCAAAATGTGTCTACAAAATATTTTTCTGTCTGACTCGTTTACATCTGCTTTAGTAAATTATGCCGCATCTGCTGAGTAACCCTGAAGCTTTCTTCTTTCCACATGCATATTTGTGTGTGTTTCCATATTCCTCTAAGAATCCACACAGCCAAACCATCACACTCCACCCTCTGGACCCCCATAAGACATGTTCTTTCTATATGCAAAATACATTCATTTCATCACAATACCCCAAAGCCTTAAGTCATTTCAGTACCAGTACTAAGTACAAAGTCTCATCAAAATCAGTTATGGGTGTGGTCTGTCCTGGGCCACAATTTCCCTCTGCCTCTGAACCTATAGAACCTAGAGAACATGTTATCTCCTTCTAAAATACAAAGGAGGGACAAGCATAGGATAAACATTCCCATTCCCATAGGGAAAAACTGGAATGAAAACAGAGGTCATGGGTCCAAAACAATTCCAAAACCCAGCAGGGCATACTCCATTAAATTCCAAAGTCTGAGTCTTTGGAAGGCCTGATGAAGCAGCAGCCCCACCCTTTCCAAGTGATCATCCAGCAGTCATGCTCCCCCAAATACTGGGGTGAAGGTTCCATCCTCATCAAGCAAAAAAAGATGGTGGCCAGGCTCTAGGCTCCACCCTCATCAGACCCTGGGGTAGCAGCCAGGATCTCCGCAATCCCCCAGGCAATCCCTAGAAAACTAGGGTGGTAACATTCTTCCTGAACAAGAGGGCAGAAGGCTTGCCCTCTCCAAGTGCCACAGCACCATCACCCTTTTCCCATGCATGGGTGGGTCTGCTCTCCTGGCCCAAGGTCTTTGATCCAGACCTCAGCTTCCATGGTTCTGCCTTTGAAATCATTTCTTCAATCTGTCCCTTTAAGCCCAGGCAGGCAGTGGTTCCATTCATACAGATCTCACAAAACAACTTGTTTTTGCATGTAGTATGCAGGGGTCCAAACCATCAGACAAAGGAATTTTCCACAAATCCTTTTTGGATAACTGACTTGCAGTGAAATGGCTGACTGGATCTACGCTCAATTAAACCCTCACCTGGAGCACTATTCTCTGGGGACTTACTCCCTGGAAACTCAGAATATTCCAAACCATCGATTTCTAGCTTCTTTGGGCCCAGGAGTTCAGTTCTCAGCTTATCCCTTTCCTCTCACATTTTACTATAAGCTGCAAAGAGAAACCAAGCTGCACTTTCCATATTTAGTTTGGAAATCTCCTCAGCTAAATATCCAAGCACATCACTTTCAAATTCTGCTTTCTATTTGACATCAGAACTCAATTTTCCCAAGTTCTCTGCCTTTCTTTCAGTTTGTAATAATGCATTCATCCTTTATGTCTCAGGTTTTAGCGTACATATTTCTACCAACAGTTCTTCAAAGCAATCTAGGCATTTTTATCAAGCACCTCACAATTCTTTCAGCCACTATCCATTACCCAATTCCAAAGCCATTTTCACATTTTTAGTATTTGCAATAGCAGTACCCCACTCTCCTGGCACCAAAATCTGTTTTAGTAACCTCATCAAAAGGTTCTATTTACAAGAGGTTTACACCCACAGGAATGGATTAGTTTTTAAGAACATGATATCCTGAAGTAAATACAGTTCAAACCACCATAACCTGTGTATTCTTTCTCACATACTATCAAAAAAGGGGAAAACCAGGTCTAAGATTATTCATGACAAATTATTGTTAGTGCTAGAAAAGCTGATTATAAGCTTAAAGGATCTCAAGAAAGTATCTCATTGTTCTAGATAGTAATGGAAATGCTATACAATCACTTACTTTATTGGGTTCCATGGGATTGCAGAGTATTCATAAAGAACAGTCTATAAGCCAAGAATAGGTAATATCTGTTGTGTATTCCAGGTTTTGACAGGGTGCTCTGTAACCTTGGCTAAGTTATTAATCTTTTCCTACATACAAAGCAGCACCATCAGTGCCAGTTTACCAGGCACTCACAACATACCCTAAGAAGATAAGACACTGTAAACTTGGACTGCCAATGTCTGAGTCTGGAATTCTCATTATTATTACTGTATTTCTGATTTTTTCATAATTTAGACCCTAATTACCTAAAGATTATATCCCTGCCTACCAGCTCACATTAGGATGGCAATCCAAATAATGCTGACAAAATTTCAATTAGTCAAGGGGTAAAAGAGTTCCAAGTTTTAAAGAGATTTTCTACTAGTCAACCAAAATTATTGCTAGCAGGTGGTGCAACAGTGGTTCAGTGATAGAATTCTCACCTGCCATGTCAGAGACCCAGTTCGATTCCAGGAGCCTGCCCAAGTCAAAAAAAAAAACAAATAAAATTATTGCTAGCTAGCATCATTGGTGTATAATACCATTAGATGAGTTGTGAAAAACAAAAACGTGTATTTACACTGGCTAGGGTAAATGGCTTTATGTCCCTGCTCCAACAAGGGAAGACAAGAAATATTGGAACTCACTAATCATCCCAAATAATACATACCAATTTCAAATCCTTTCCAAATATGAAAAAGGAAAACACTTTCCTTCCTATGCCCATTTCAAGAAAACATGACTATTTTTCTTCTGAACAATATTGTAACTTGTTATTTCAGAACTTGGCCTCTTTGTGTTGGGAATACACCAAGCCTGATTTATTGACATGCCAGGACATCAGTGATTCTGAAACCTTAGCTTTCTCAGAACCACCTGGAAGTCATGATCAATAAATGGAGGGCCCAGATTGCTGGGCCTCACCTTCAGAGTTTCTGATTTGGTAGGTCTCAGGGTGGGGCCAGAGAATTTGCATTTCTAATAAGTTTCCAGGTGAAGCTTACCCTGCTAGTCCTGGTACCACTGGGAGAGCACATCTAAAAGAACAAATGTTCAAATACTATCTAATCAGTTGCCAACTTACATATTAAAATAACTGAGCAGGTTAAGCTGGATAAATTTATAGTCCAAATGATATGTTGACCAACACAACTATCTATAAATATCATCCTTCTTTTAGACCTCTTGCTCACTATAATTTTGAGAAATCGGAACTCAAGAATCCACAACACTGTTTGATGTTCTTACACGTATACCCACTGCCCCTGCCATGATCATACAACAAATTACACACCTCTATATCTGAAATTATATAGACAGCCTCCTGCAGTCTTTCACTTACTTAAACATGACAATCATTTAGCCCTTTTCTTTTCTATCTATACTACAGCTGGTGTTCAAGAGAGACTAATTTAAGAAAGGAATGTAATAGAAATATATGTGAATTCCACTCCCCCTATACACACTACACGGTTCTCCAGGGGGAAGACAGAATGAAAGAGACATGAAAAAAAATTAAAAATCAAATATATGAGTCCCTGGAATAAATTACTGCACCAGTCCATATTTGCTACACTATGTGTCACAAAGAAACTGCTGATCCCAAAAGACTCCTTAACCCAACTTACCAAAACTTTAAAAGTCCCAATATTTAAACATAGTTTATTATTCTAATCACAGAACAAGTAGAATTGGAAAGAACCTAGGGTTTCATCTCTACCCTTTCATTAAATCTATTTATCTATTTGTATTCAATAAATATGTATTATGTATCAGTGAAGCTTAGGGAATTCCTTTTAACCATCCAATAGCTATCCATCGGTACATAAGAAATATATATATATTATATAATAAATAAAATAATATATATTTTAATTCTGGATGTTTTGCACTTCTCTCCCATCACAGTTTTAAAAAGAACTCTCATTTGATGGATTTGTTTTATTAGCTCTTACTATATGCATTTAAGTAGGAGAGAAAATAAGAGAAGTAGGATGTTCCACTTGAGGGTGTAGTAAGGTTACAGAAAGAAATGCATAGAAGCACAAGTGGCACACTTAAACACATATAAAGAAGAGGTGAGAGAATGGAAATAACTTAGCTCTTTCTTTTCACCACCATCTAAGTAAGTAATTCAATTATACTCATTCAGCAGTGAAAAATGACAAGTTATTTCCATAGTTTAGAAGCATAACATGGCTTAAGAAAGTATGGCTGTTTTAAAAAGATAAAACAACTTAAACAATCAGGATGCTGTAAGCGTATTCATTATTTAATAAGAGAAAAGACTGGGGAGTTACACATAAACTGCCAACACTATTTTGAAAAAAAGCTAGGAGAACAAAGAAAGCGCTATATACGGAAGACAAAGGCAATATAGTTTCGAGCTATACTGAAAGAGGGAAAGAATACTATAAAAGTGTTTCTAAGAGGTATTCATTTCATCGTTTTTTTTTCCCAAAAATTCCTTACAAATCAGACACTTACAGCTCTTCTGTTTCAATAAGTTCATTGTCTTCTGGTGAACAAACTGCAACCCTCTGGATAGTATTCAAGATATGTTTTAGAGAAGGAAAAAATCCTCATTGCAACCCCAAAGTTATCCATACTCCACAGACCAACTTCCTTTGCAGGATAAATGAGGTCTCTGGCTTCTTGTTCTGTCAACAACATAACCCATCTCAGAGAGTTACAAAGATTTCCACCTGTACTTTCCCTTACTTTAAAGAGTTTGGGAACCCGAGGCAAGGTGGGTGTCGGGGGTGGGGGGGAGCAGTTTAAAATACCATCTAACTGGCAATCACTGACATAAACTAAAAATACAGATACAGAGAAAAAACACTATTAAAAAAAAAATCCATGGAAATAACACTACACCAACAGTGAACCCTAAGTTAAGCCATGAACTATAGTTAATAGTACAATTACAAAAATGTGCTGTCATCAGTATTAACCAATTTACCGCACCCATGCAAACTGTTAATAGGTGGTATAGAGGAATCCTATGTTTTATGCATGGTTGTTCTATAAACCCACAACTTCTGTAATAGAAACAAACAAAGCACTATCACTAAAAACTCAGACGTATAGTCAATCTATGGTTAGAATCTAGACATCATAAGGAGATGGAAATGGGAATGTAATAACAAGTTGCCTCAACCTAAATACAGGAAAGCAGGTTTAGACACATATGCTTGATCCCAAACTGAGAGCTGGAGCCTAGCCTTACAACCCTACACTACACAGCCGGTATTTTCCCAGATGATCCAACTACAGGTGCTAGCCATCTATCCCCATCCTAATTTCTTCTTCCTACCTCTGGACTCTCCAAAACAAGGCCATGTTCAACAGACGAACAGTTATCCAACAGCATTCCAGGTTAGGAGGTGTAATCCTCCCAGGCAAAGCGCTGGAATTAAGAAAGAGCCTCAGAGCAAAGCTTCCTAAGAAGTACCCAAGCTTGGACCCAATCCCTGAAAATTCTGGTTTAATCAGTCTAGTTTGGGACCTTCACCCACAGGGACAGGGTTTAGAGTCAGGTCTCTTAGAGGTGAACTGCAGGAATTCAAATCCCACCTCTCCCACTTACTAGATGTGGGCAAGTTACTCATTTAACTTCTTTGTGCCTCAGTTTCCTCATCTGTAAAATGGAGACAATGATGGCACTTACTTTCTAGGCTTACTGCAACAATTGAGTAAATTCACATGTGTAAAACACTCAGAACAATACATGGCATACAACAAATACTCAATAAATACTACTCATTAAGAAGAGTATTTTGTTTCATCAACTAGTGATTCACAGCATGAAAGAACAAACTAAAGGACAAAAAAACAAAACAAAACAAAAAAACCCACAGAGAAGGGGATGAAGACTATTCTGTTTCAGTTCAGAAGCAAATGTTTCTTAAGCACCGGAAACTGAACTAACAACTACACATCAACCCACCACCCAGCTGTAGTTCGAAGAAAAGATTCAAAAGCACCACATCTAGACAGAAGTATCCAATCTAAGTATGAATATATGGGGGCGGGGGACGGTACATGGTTGGTGAGGGGGGGACACCACCAAAAGAAAATTAAAGAAGAAAGTTGATGACTTATAGGAAGAGCAGACTTCTGAAAATGATGTAGTACAAGAACCAAAAAACTTTCAGAAAACTCTGGCATCATCTAAGAGATATAAACCAGGACCTCTATGAAACAGGAACCCAAATAATCACAGGGAAAGACAAGCATAGTTTTAAAAGAGAATAAAATTAAAATGGAGACAGATGAGATAGGGATAGATTGCAAGGAAACTAAGTATGGAACTGAAGACCTAAATAAGCATGCACATGGGAAGGACTTATAATATTCCAGCAAAACAATGAAAAAAATAGAATTCCATCAATATATAGCCAAACAGGGTTTTTGGTTGCTGTTATATTTTTTAGTATGATTACAAATAGGGAAAAAAGCCTGAACCCATTCAAGAGAAAAAATGTGTGTTCTACAACGAAACAAAAATCAAGCTAGCCTCGGATATCTCCTCTGCAATACTAAATTCCAAAAGATAATGAAGCAATATCCATGATATTTTAAAGGAAAATTTCTCATACACATAATCAAGATGTCATCATATTTGAAAGCAGCAGAAAGACTGCCTCAGATATATGAGAGTTCTGGAACTAAATCATCCAAGTACTCTTCTTTTGAAAAATTTACTAAGTTATGTACTTTAATCAAAATAGAAATGAAAGTTAGGAACTTCAAACATCAGGAGGTATGGTAAAAAATAATTTATAATCTTCCCTTCTTCAGTTTGAACCACAAATTTAGGAATTAAGCTTGGTAACATTTTCAGATAGACTTTAACCCAGGAGTAAAACTTGGCTTCTCTCTTCCATATCTCTTTTTCCTCCTGTCTGCTCCATTCCCAATAGTAGGAGATCTTTATTTATAAAATTATTTATAAAAATTCATATTTCAAGTGCATAAAAAGACCATGAAAATTCATAAATATATTAATGACTTGCCGGTGGGATAATGGGTAACTTCTTTTAAAAAGTATCGTCCCAATTTTCTACAATGAACACATATTATGTTCAACAATAAAAGTGCTTTTTAAGTCACCATAAACAACTACATATCTATCATATGATCATAATCATATGATACAAGTGAAACACAAAAACACTGGAAGTATATCACTATGCTAATAATGTTAATCTCTGAAGGAAGGACTGTTTTTCCTTTTTTCCTCTATTTATTACTATATTTCTTCTGCAAAAATGAAACAAATTTTTCAATAATTCAGGATGCCAAACACTAGTGCACAAGCTGATATAAACCCTGTCTCCCTTCAAGATATTATCCCACTTTATCACTCTGACTTTTTTTTTAGTCAACTGTTATTTTTTTCCTAAAAAGTAGCACACCAGTATATTTAGTTTTTAAGTGCAAGTAATTAACAATCATGCGGCCTCAAATATTTTTTGGAAAGGTGATGCATAAAATTAACATACACTTTTGTTTTGAGAAAACTACCAGCATGCTTCAAGATAAGGGGAAACCTCTAGAAAACACTGGCCCAAGGTGGGTTGACATCCATCTGAGATTCTCCATTCAGGAGAAATTAGCTTGCATTCAACACCTTCCCATTCTCGCCTTCCAATCCCCAACTGGAACCTCAGAACAAAGCTGAAGATTCTACTCACGGTTCACTCCTTTCTTTGCTTGCCTTAAAAGTGACCACCAAACTATGAAAGTGTCAAATCTCCACGTAAGCCAATCTGTGGACTCAAGCTACTGACCTTTCTTGCACCTCACACTGATTTCTACTTTCCCACTCCCCAGCTCTCTTTCCTCTTATTTTTTTTTTCTTTGTTTTTATTTTGGCTGTTGTTGTTGCTGACTTCCTCAGCTAAACCTTAAAACATGGTGCAGCCACCTGGCAATGGGTGGCAACCACACCGTTAGGGACTTCCTAACTCAAATCCTGCAGGGTATTACAGAGATCAGATCCATGTGTTGTATCACCAAAAAGGGTAAGTACAGGCAGATGTTTAAAAAAAAACAACTCAGCACTAGTTATAAAAGAAATAGATACAATTTCATTTTCCGTTTGGTGCTAAACTAATATCCTAATACTGGTTATAACCTATTAATTTTTAGAACAATTACTAAACTAACTCATGGTGTATAAATCTAATATATTAAATGAAGCAACTGGAAACAAAAACAAAAACAAAACCCATGCAGAATTTTGTAGGATTGTAATTGTTTTTTTAGTCTGTAAAATTATTTTAAACTCAAAATTAAGCTATTTAAATCTGTGATTCTTGAGCCAGGGGCACACATACAGGGGAGAAGTTTAAATTTTTCTCCCAAACTTCATACAGACCCACTTGGTTGAGAAGTGCCATTGCTGGAATTAATTTCCTTTCCCTCAGGTCAAAAACCACTGCATTAAACCTTATGAAAAATAAAATTTCTTCCTTTTCATGAGCAAACTTGAACATGGGCATTAGTGGCAGGGGTGGGAAAAGAAAGAGGAAAAATTGAAAAAACAGCTGAATAAATATTAAAACTTTCCTATGGCTATTTAATACTTTTTCATTAAGATATATGCAATTCAGAGTATGTCACCTTTATTTTTATTAATTTTCAATAAGTCCATATCCTGTAAAGCGAGAAAAAAAATTCTTATTGGACAAGGAGAAAATTAAATAAATATAAAATAACTCCCTAAAGCAAAAAACCAGAGAATCAACTTCTCCTTTTCTTACATTACCCATTAATTCTAAGATTTAGAGTTTTGTCATGTTATACAGCAAATGCCACAAATCAGAGAGTAATCAGAAATAGTATGTAAATGTTACTCAAATTCTCAATGAATAATTAATTCATAAATCATGTTCAGAGTGCTATAAAATGAAATTAATTTATTTTTAGTTTAAACCAAAATCCCAAATCACTTGCCATACGATCCCCTATTTATTTTAAATAAAGCACAAATTCTTTCTGGCAGCAAATCATTTCACTTCTTTGCAGTAAGAGAAGCAATTGTACTTCCCGGAGCAAACAAGCTCATGGTTCCCTTGTTGGTGATCATTTGTCACCAATATCCAAGTGCTTCACTGCATTGTAACACACTATTAACACATCAGAATGAAAAAAAACATTTAGATAGTATTTGCTGTCCAGAGTTCAT
The DNA here is from genome assembly GCF_023851605.1 of Tamandua tetradactyla. Lineage (NCBI taxonomy): Eukaryota > Metazoa > Chordata > Mammalia > Pilosa > Myrmecophagidae > Tamandua > Tamandua tetradactyla. The sequence continues at coordinate 207,160,486 of NC_135327.1, forward strand.
GTCAACTCACATTGTCTAGCAAGGCTTACCATTTCCTTATTAGGAAGAGTACATTTGAGGCTTCCTTTCTACACCTGGGAGGATGCTAGCAACAAAGCTCAAGGACAGACAAGAACCCAAGGCCCCCACATGCCACCCGAGAGCCCCTTTCATGGCTATATTATAACCACCCCAGGAGAGAAATGCTCTTCAGAACATTAAAACAGGAAAGCACAACCAGTTGAGAGTCCAAGGAGGAACCACTCAAGGAGGGAAATCTGTTCTACGCTTTCTCTCTTTTAGGTAGTAGTAACCTCAAGGCAATTACTCGGCAGGCGAGCAGAGGAACACCTCAGTAGTCAGCACTCAACGCTAAAAGCAACGACATCACTCTTTTCTATGGTTGTAGACCATGGTCTGCCCCAGAAAACTAGTTACAAACGTGGAGCCCAGGTAACTAGTTACAACCCCAGGGACAGCCCTACATGGCAAGACCAGCAACTTATTTGCTATCCTAGAAAAAAACAGGCAAGGCTCATGATTTGCATCTTTGTATATAATTGGCATTACCATCGTTATTACTTAATGGTGCCCGAGCAGTCCCTATCTTATTCTTCTATCTCTGCCAATCTGCAGAGAGAGAAGGATGAGGCAGATACGCAAGGCATTAGAGAGAAGAGAAACAGATTCCAGAAGGCCTGCCAGTTCTTAGGTCCCTGGATCTTGAAGCCAGGTGCTCTGGAATAACCTGCTATCCTTACACTAATTTCCTCTTTTTGATTCTCTTCGGCATAAACTAACTTTGGTTGTTTTCTGCAGTTTGTAAACATGGTTCTCACCAATTCATACCACAGGACCCACCAGCCTATCGTTATAACTGGTTCCAGCTCACGTTTTCTACTTTGGCTTCTACTTATTCATGAAAGCCTTCAACACAATGTAAAATCCCCTCTAAAATTTCTTGGAATCACCAGGGAAAGTCCCACGTATGCTTGTGAACAAATCTACTATGGTTTTTGATTCTAACGCTTGTCTACAGAAGTCTCAAGATCAACCCAAGTAAGTGCGTGGGCTGAGGACAAACACCAAGCTATTCTCTCCACTGTTCTTGTCTCTTCTCTTCCCTTCCCCCAGGTGTTAGTGCACAAATTTCCGTTTTCTTCACTAAGAAATGTAAACACATGAACGAGGACTTTTTGATTCTACTGCCTGACAGCTACCTTCCAGGAATCTACTATGCGGTCACATGCCACCCTTTCCCCTCATGTCTTGGCTACTCTTTCCATTCCTTCAATACCCAGTACATACACCAAGAGTCTTCCCTGGTCCTTCACCTCTACTCCGCCCAGGTTCTGGACTAAGCCCCCGCCAATGCAGTTCTAGGGCCCCCTTTCACTACCTGTATCATATAATTTATGACCAGACCACACTGGTTTTCTGACACTGATCTGTCCCTTCTCCCTACATTATAGGATCCTTCAAGACAGGGACTGTATCATACCTACCTCTGTGTCCCCAGCATGCAGCACTGGACCTGGGTCCAAGGAAAAGCACCATAACACTTTACGGAATGAGTGGTCTCAAACAGAGCTTCCTAAACTGGGTTCTCTGTTACTGGGGTCTCAGCATTGTTGACATTTCCCCACTGCTCCTAACGTCATCTCCTTAAAAACTCACTTCCAGGACTTCCAAGAAGATGGCGAAACAGGACAGGCCAAGTTTACCACTAAAAAAAGAGTGAAGTAATAGAAAAACAACCAGGACAGCAGTTTCAGAGTGTGAGTGACCAGAGAGGGTCTCTACACTATACAGCGAGGTCCTGGATAAAAAAGCAGAGAAATTGGGATGAAAAGAATGGTGTGAGCGTGCTCGGTCATGACTCCACCTGGGGCAAGTGGCAGAATGCATGAAGGAGCGGCTCCCGAAGGAGCAGGGCGCTTCTGCACTCCTGCCTGCCTCTGCAGCTAGCTCAAGAGATCTCCCCTCTTGTCTCCACCATCAGGAGTTCCCATGGGGAACCCTGAAGCCAGCAGACTTGGTTTGTCTGCACACAGAGACCATCCAGCCAGTGCACAGTGCCTGCCTCCGACCCCTGAGACAGGCCACTGTGGGCACCTGGTTTTGGTAGAGACTGGGGAGCCCTCCTTTTGGGAGGAGGTAGAGAGGAAGAGTGGAGCCGGTCTGACAAATGGCCAGTGAAAGGGACTCCTTGAGCTGCATTACTGCATCCCTTTCCCCTCTGAGACCCGAAACCCTCAGGTGGGCACAGGCAGAGAGGCAGGGCCGAGGAAATGAGCCAAGATTCACAGCACCACAGGCTTTTCTGGATTGGCTGAGGGCATGGGCAGTTGAAATACTCAGTCCCGCAGCCCAAGGTCATCCCAAGCAGGAACCTGGAGACCACCAGACCCATCAGACCCATAGCAGATTCTCTGCTAAGGTGCACCTGCCCACTCCCCAGCCCCGGGTTTGGCGGCCTCCAGCATGCACGGAGACCAGTGGCCTTGGCTAGAATTGCATCAGGTCTCCATCCAGTTCAACAGGCTACGACAGTCAAGAAGAGGTGGGCCTGAGGGGAAGAGGTGACCCAAGAGTGCCATCTGCTGGGAAGACACAGAAAGTGCAGGCTGGTAAACTGCCTGTCTGCCTAGCTTTCAACAGATCTTCAAACAGAGATGATAATCTTGGTTTGGCAAGAATTACTGATGAACCAAGAACAAAAGGAGATCTTCAACACAAACCCAAGCAAATACAAAACCTTAGACTTTCAAAACAACCTTATCAAGATAATCAAATGCCTTAAAGCCAACAGAAAATCACAAAGTACATGAAGAAACAGGCAGATATGGCCCAGCCAAATTACCAAATTAAAACATCAGGAGAGACAATGAATTTGTAACAACCAATCAAAGACTTCATACAAATCTCCTAAACAAATCCAATGCATTGGGTAATGACGTAAAGGATATCAAGAAGATAGGAGAAGAGCAAAAAGAATTTGAAAGAATAAATAGAAAGATATCTCACAGAGATGAAAAATACTGTAGGTCAAATTAAAAATACACTAGAGAAACACAACAGCAGGTGTGAAGAGACAGAAGAAAGAATAAGCAAACTGGAGGACAGGAGGACTGAATTTGAATGCACAACAGAACAAACAGCCAAAAAAAGGGATAAAATTGGAACTGAATCTCAGAGAAATGATGGACACCATGAAGCGCACAAATATAAGAATCATCAGTGTCCCAGAAGGAGAACAAAAGAGTAAAAGACTAGCAAGAGTAGCTGAGGAGATAATGGGGGGAATTTCCCAAACCTTATAAAAGACAAATATATGTAAATTAAAGATGCCCAAAGAGAATAAACCCCAAATAGAATAAATCCAAATGAGTTCACTTTAAGACACATACTAATCACTCTGTCAAATGCTGAAGAGAAGAAGAAAGTCCTGAAAGCAAGAGAAAAGTGATTTACCATACACAAGGGAAGTCACATAGGCCTAAATTCAGACTATAAACAGGCACCACGGAGGTGAGAAGGCAGTAGTATGATAAATTTACAGTTCTGAAAGAGAAGGGCTTCCAGCCAAGAACTGTTTATCCAACAAAGTTGTCCCTGAAAAGTGAGGGAGAAATTAAATTTTCACAAACAAATGCTGGGAGAATTTGTTAACAAGAGACCTGCCACAGAAGAAACTTATTTCTGTAATGGGGAAAGTAAGCCTACCTATAATTATAGCTAAGAGTCACTTCCAGAGAACCTCTTTTGTTGCTCAGATGTGGTCTTTCTCTTTCTAAGCCCAACTCTGAAAGTAAATTCTTAACCTGCCCATCCCCCTACATGGGGCATGGTTCCAGGGATGTTAAGTATCCCTGGCAATGTGGAACATGACTTCCAGGGATGAGCCTGGCCCTGACTACCTGACAAAAGGGGTACAAAAACGTAACAAAATAAGGTATCAGTGGCTAACAGACCTAAAATACAGTCAAGAGTCTCTTCTGGATGCAAGTCTCAGCTAGACACTGCTAATTGCCACAGTATGTCAAGTCCCAACTGATAGTATTGCTGAAAACCCTATGAAAAAAAATACCTAGAGCTCTAACAGAGGCTCTATTGAAGTTTCACTCACTAAGTTTATTTTTCAGAAACTTAAAAAACTTCCAGATTCATCCTATGGCAGACAAACCCTGAAACCTAGAGGCACCAGTATCTCCAAAAATATCAACTAGTTGCATCCCCCTATCCCAAAAAGCTGACATCCCTTTTCAACATGAAGAAGTTGGAACAGCCATTGCCTAAATATCCCTGAAGATTGGGAAAGGATCAAATGAGAAGGAGGAGTTGTAACAGAGAAGAAAAGGATTAACAAATTGTTGTAACTACTGAATCACTATATTGATATTTCTCATTATTCTCTAACGTATTAGAAGAGCTAGAAGGAGATACCTGACACTGTGGAACTATAACCCATACCAACTGTTGAAATCTGTTATATAACTACTTGTTAAAATATACTATAAAAATTATTGCTTTTTTGTATATATTTTATATTTCATAATAAAGTGTTAAAAAAAACTTTGACTAATCAACTGAATAATAAATGTTATATGAAAATAATAGAAAAGATAAGTAGAATGTATATGACAAACTTATGATTATATAACAAATGTCCATGTAGAAAATGTTTTAAAATTTTATTTAACTGTGTGTGCTGGTTTGAAAGGATTTATGTACCTCAGAAAAGCCATGTTTTAATACTAATCCCATTTCCAGCTGAGAGAGAGATGCTGAACCTTCTCGAACCAAGGTATCTTTCCCTGGATGCCTTAGATCGGACATTTCTATAGACTTGCCTTAACTGGGACATTTCCACAGCCTAAAAACTGTAAACCTGCAACTTATTAAATTCCCTTTTTTAAAAGCCATTCCATTTCTGGTGTATTGCATTCTGGCAGCTAGCAAACTAGAACACTGTGTCTGTCAATGCTTTTCCAATAAAAAACATTTTTTTAATTAAAATATTTTCCCCAAAAGGTGCATCTTTTATAATGTAAGAACATAAGCTTTTGAAAGCAACTTTGGACATTTAAATGAATTTACATCCTCAGAGCTTTTTCTATCCTAAAATCTGGACTTTTCCAAGTATCCTCCTCAGCACTGAAAAAACCCTCTCTATCCAAAGCAGCATTGAAGAATGTACACTGCTAGACAAGACAGACTTTATAACCAATGACCACCCACAAATAATTCTTAATCATAGTCAGCAAGAGCATAACAAAAAAGGACACGTGAAGAGCAACCATGAAAAAATAAATATATACATATATATAAAACTAGCTATATAAGAAGCTTAAAATTCTTGAGGTAAAGAATTAAATGAAGTAAAAGGAAAACATTAGTACATTACTGAGGCATATTACATTAACACTAGTGAAATACACAATTCATGCTCATTCCAACTTGGAATTTCCATGTCTTCTAATAGCTGGCACGGTAAATAAAATTAACAAAATTCAAAAAATAAAATAATACCGGGGATGCAAGGGTAGGTCAGTGGTAGAATTATCTCCTGCCTTGTGGGAGACCTGGGTTCAATCCCCAGCCCACGCATACAAACAAAACAAGCTAACAAAAAGAAGAAAACAAACAAAAAAATTCAACAAATGGTACTGCAATAACGGGTTACTCAATGGATAAAGAATGAAATGTGATCCCCGCCATACAGCATAAAAGAAAAAAAAAATCAGTGCCTAGAGTTCAATAAGTATCAGTTATCAAACTGTGGTAATAAAGACTACTTCTAACTATTGATCAAATTCCATTTCCTTCTTCTTCCTGGACAAACACCTACACTCTACTTTCCAACCTCCTCTGCAGTAGTCGGGGTCAGGGGACCCAGTTTTAGTCACTGGCCTGGTTCATAAATACCTCCCAACACTCCTCCATCCTCTTTTCCCCATCAGGCTGAGACTAGCCCAGCTTTGAAAGTCGCTTGTTGAAGATGGCCAATCTGCCACCAACTGGTAGAGCAGAACCACCTGTGTTACTATGTGATAAAGGAAAACACTTTCACTATTTCAAGCAATCACAGATTAGGATCTAATTGTTACTACAGCCTTAGCCTCACCTAGCACTCTAATTTAACTTTGCTTTAAAAAATAAAATTTAAAAATAGTGCATGTTCATGATTTAAAAAGAACAAACAAAACTTCTAAACAGCACAATAAATAATAAAGTTAAAAGTACCCTTTTCCAACCACTCCTACTCCCTCATCCCACTTCTCAATGGCAACCACTATTAAAAAAACATTGCACATCTTTCTGGATATTTTCTATGCTTACACAAGCACATGACCGACCACACACACACACACACACACACACACACACACACACACAGAGTACATCTTTATTTATTTATTTATTTTTTACCAGAAATAAGATCATACATCCATACTTTTTTGGTTTTATTTTTTCACTTAAATAGATCTTGGACATTTTTCCATGCCAATATAAATAGATACTGTTTTCTTTTTATAACAGCTCTCTAGTAATCCATTATATGGACTGTATGATTATGCTGCAATTTCTGTCATTATTAAAACAGTGACTATTCCTTGTTGGTGCTTCAAATTCTTGAAAGAATTCTGAGAGGATATGGCAAAGATGTTATTTAAAAAGAAATGCCTTGGCATTGTACCATCAAGAGAACCTATGGAAAACTTTCCTTTCTTAAAAAAAAAAAAGCAAATGGCCACTAACATCGCTCATAGACCAAGCCCAGGATAATCCGCAGAATTTTCTGTCCCGTAAAGCTACCCCTAAACAAATGAAAAGTGGTGGTGGTGAGTGTATTTTCTTAATCAGGAAAGAAAGGATGGGGGGTGGGGCACAGATATTTCGTGCTATATTCAAAACAACCACAGCAAAGAGAAAAAAATCTTCAAGGGAATCAGATCATTATTTATATGAACAGCAGTCACTTATCCTAACAAATGCCACTCCTTGCCCACTTTAGCTGCCTTCATGTATCACTTCGTGTCTTGTGGACAACAGGCAAATGGAGTCAACAAGGGAAAAGGCTCATCTCTCCATCTCTGCCAATGTGGGGGACATAAAGAAAACTGCCTAAGCCATCTCTACTTTTAACCTCCAGACTAGAAGACCTACTTAAGATTGATTTATGGGCCAATAACAACCCAGAGATAAGGGCTTTTCAGCTGTACTCATAATCAATCATTCATATGTCGTAGTGATGCAATTTTTTTTCTTCTAATAGAAATTATAATTCTATCCTCCTCTTCTGCCTATGAGCTGGACAACCAAAAACCATTTCCATGAAACTTCAATTCCATTCTGTCAGGATGTCTTCCGCCAATAAGTTGGGAATATGGCTTTTGCATTTTTGTTCAATACTAAGTACTCCCAGACTTGGGATGTAATTCCTTGGGTGCATGTTATGGCATCATTCATGTTTCCTCATATTTATAAACACTCATTTATGGTTAAAAGGCAACATCGGGGTGTCTAGAGAGTAACATATTCCCAAGAAAAATGTTCAGATATGAAATAACAATACCATACTGGCCACTAAGCAATGTGCATGACCCATGTCATTTCATAAAAAAACTGGATGAATATATTTTGAAACAGTCTTTGATATAGCATTGTAATTTCTCCAACTTAATCCTCAACAGCTCAGCCACGACTGTGCCAGCCATTCTGTACCTTTATTTACTGACAAGTGGGGGCTGGGTAGGCCTGTGAGGACAGGATAAAAAAGAAAGACGAAAGACATGGACCGAGAAAGGCATCACAGTGTTAAGAAAACATGCAAGTCAGGAGGCCTGAACGCTCATCTCAACTCATACTGGCTGTGCAGTTTTAAGCACACTGCTTCCCTGGGCCTTGTTTACTAAAATGAAAAGACGTTGAGGGGAACAGGGACGCTGATTTAGGAAGTCTCACCACATGACCCCAAGGTCTTTTTCAGCTCTTCAGTGCTATGAAAGGAGCCCAGGCAGAGACAGACTATCTCCCCTTAGTCTAAGAACGAAGTTTCCTATTCCAGGCCATTTCAGGCAACCCCGGACGTTCGTATGGGCTGCGCTCCAAAAGTTCCTTTCTAAGTAAGCTGCCTGGAACTGGAATGGATTCTTCCTATAGAACTAACATCGTTTCCAGAGCATCCCAGGAACAGCAGCACTGGCACAGGAGAAAGAAGCAGAAAAGCCCTGAAGGAAGGGAGAGAATCAGGCTTTCAGAAGTTTGGTCTGGTTTTGTGGAGAATGAGACAATAATAAGAATTTATGTGACTGGAATGCCGTTTATCAACTATAAATACATAGGAGGTTGCCAACAAATACGCTGACTGGGTAAATGGGAGGAAACAAGCATCAATATTCTTAACAGCAATTAAAATTCTAAAAAGTCCAAATGGTTAATATATATATATTTGGCAATAATCACTTTAAAGATTTATTAATAACCTTCGATGTTCTAAGATATCAGTGCTACCCCTTAGCCCAGCTCCTGATTTCCCACCACACAGATGGCCTATTACTTCCACAGGTTAGTAGGTGCTACAAGGAAGACAGACTTTTTCAAATGTACCATAGTGGCTGTTTTCCAAGAAATGTGATCTGAGAAACTTACATTATCACGCACTTCAGTCTCCCTACTCAATAGAAATCTCTCTACTAAGTAGTTAATTAATAGTTTGGGGGCCAAGGAAAAGGCAGGGATAACATTTAAAATATGTTAGAGCACACATCAAGAGGAAACAAACTACAAGAAACAATTATTTTAATCTGGGAAAAAATTTAACTTGAGATGATGGGTTCCTGATTAAAGAACCTCTTTAAGACCAAAGGCTTTGTAGAAATTCCAAGTAGCCTCAGTCACACACCCTCTCCTGATTCCTTCCTCATTAAGACCCCAAGCAAAAACCAGTAGCAGAGTAATAAACAAAGACAGCTGCATTGGAGTCGGGATAAAGAGGCGGCCACGAAATACTAAAGAAATTTAAAAATCAGCAAGCATATTTTGATTTGCCTAGAACCTTCCTGGGCTGACAAAATAGAAAGCGCTGCAATTCCTGTCTTTTAGGAGTTCCAAATCATGGGTGCACATCAAGATTTAAATTGCATAATGACAATTAAAAATGCAACCAAAACTTAAGAATATCAATAACCTGGAGTGTCTGCACCAGAGAAAGTTTTATGAAGAAGGTAGAACTTACAGGACACATGCAATTTTGACAAGCAAAGTACATACCACCCCCAGTCGGTGAAGACTTGTGCTCTTCTGCTTGCAGCAAAGGACAGATAACTTTTTAAGTGCTTACAATGAACATTTTATCTTACCTGTATTAGAGTAGTCATCTATTATAAATTATAGCAAAAGTCATGATTCTAGCACTAAAAGTTCCTGATTCAGAATTGCTAACAAAATATATTTCTTTGGACAACAAAATAACCTTTCACCAGGATGGTGACTATAAGGCTGTCAATTGTGCTTTGGCTCCTTAAAGGTCAATGTCTCAACAAATTGTATAGAGCAAGGCTATAACAAATCAAAACAAACACTTGAAATTATTCTTTGACTTTAATTCTTAGAGCTTTAGAAACCAAAATTCTCTTCATAAAGGATTTCAGAAAGGATAAAACTAAAAATACCTTGGAAGAGATGTTCCAGTTATTTTGACTGGAAGGGACATGCTTTGCTAATCTTTGCTGGATTAACAGATAACCTGAAAACAAATCTGTCCAGACAGGGATATAGATGGCCAACTCCAAAGTCAGACACACCTTCTCTGATCTTCTAATGTTAACGATACCACTCACTCCCCTAAAAAAAAAAAAAGAAGGCTCTAAACAAAGTCAACTAAAAGAAATGAAATCCCCTGACAACGTGCTCAGAGACAGCCAAGGAGAGAGGGTCAGTGACAAATGCAGTTATAGAAGCAACCCCACTCATCACTGGTGTTCGGAAGCATCCTGCTTCACAAACCTTCAACAGCAAACATAAAACAGAGCTTGTCTCCTTATCAAATGTTATCCAGGGCGAGTTCTCACTAGTGCTTTCATTCTTCACAGCTGCAGTCTAGAGCTCATGCTAATAGGCACTTTTCCGACGACAACTAAGTCAGGGTTTTTCTGAAAAGGTTGCCAGATGAAAGCGGGGGAGAAGAGACAGAAAAATCGGAAGTTCTTTTTAACAGCCAGTTGGAAAGAAAACCATTTACAGTACACAATGTCCCGAGGACCCTGGCATCTGAATACTAGTGGGGTTTCCCAAATTAATTTCTATTTTTGTTAAAATAAAATCCCAGTTAATGCAAAGGTTCTCATCTTATGCATCATATAGTATTAATAGTGTGCCTTTTCTTCAATGAGAGAGGATACTTAATATGAGTAATCAGAATATTAACAATATCTAATATTCACTGACCACTTGACTTGTGCCAGGTTACATAAAGCATCTTTAATACTACATAGAACACACAGACTACTATATAGAATGCTACCAACCAAATGAATCCTAAGAAGTAAATGGACAGCCCTAAAGCTTGGAGGTGAGGAGGACTTTCCTATCCTCATATTTCTCAGCCCTGAATCTCACAGTAAACAGAAGAAGGCCAGTGAGCCGCCTATACTATATACTAAAGCACAGGCAGGTATACTACCATAATTATCTATTTCCTAAGCTCTTATCTAGTACAGTATTCAAATATGACATTTTATTATGCCCCGTACAAATGCACGTTTTAATATAATCAATGCCATTTTCTATTTTCACATAACCATTTCTTACAACACGGCACCTACGGGCTTTCTCAAAAGGCTTTTGCAGTGTTTGGTTTCCAGGTGAAAAACAGATTAAGACCCCCAATAAGATCCACGAAAACCAGTAGCAATACAGGCTCATCACCGCGCATATACTGGCCTCCCAATGTTGAATGAAAGTTGGGAATATAATCCGATTATTGTAGTGTATTGTAGATCAACAAGGACAAAGTAGACTCTGTAAAGACAGAATTGAAACAGTTTCAAATGCTCTGGCACAGCTGAGGACTGTTCACCAAGTCCAACCTCGGACAGAAAGGCAGAGAGTCAATTTATCATAAACAGCATAGACTTTTTTAAAGCAAAGGCTAAAACCTACCCTAAAGAGACCAAGGGACAAACACCAATAAGCTCTGCTCACTATGGCTTTAAAACAAAAAAGGGAGGGGGAAGGGTATTTTTTCACACGGATTCATGGATGATTGATCTCCCACTGGTCTTTAAAGACTTAACATGCATCCAGCTTTTATAGGAAAAAAAGTAAAATGGATCTGAGAGCAGCTGTCCCAACTCCAGTCAAAATCAACAAGAGAAGGAGAACTGAAACACTGGCAACATTAAACTGGCATTGTGTACATTTGTCACTTCTCTAAATCTTATGAAAGATCAAACACAATGTTTGTTATTAAAATTAGTAATCCTTAACCAGAACTCCCTGGTAAATATCATCAGTAACCTGTTTAAAACAGTCCTGTTTGTATTTTTGTATAGCATATTAAATCATATGTCCAGGAAACAGTTCACAAAGCTTTTAACCAGGAAGCATTAATATTATTTCTATTACAATGCTTGTACACCTTTGCTCCTGTTCAAAATGTATTTAATTCCCGCTTTGTACACAGATAGGCACTTTTACCTGATGGATATGGCTTTTACAACTCCTGTCCTCCCTGAAAGAAAAACTGGTAGGTCAAAGGCAGGGAATATTCAGGAATACAGCCCAGCCCAGAGAAGACTTTACAAATCAAATATGCACATACTCACCCTCAGAAGCAACCCAATCATTCAATTCCATAAAATGTGGTATGTCCCCCAATGTACCTTTATTATGCATCTTGAAATTAATGAGCCTACTTTACTGCATGCTTCTTCATTTCAAATAACCTAGGGCTCACGGAGGCCTCTTCTCTAACAGCGCTCCCAAACATGAAATGAACAAATTCTGCCAATTAGAGTCAGCAAAGATCTATGTTTTGAGCTCAGATCAAACAAAACCTGTCTTTCAGTTACCCTTGGTAACAATACCAATGTAAAAAAGGGCTGTGTAACAGGGTGCCACTTTACTCGCTGTAACATCTTGGGATTGGACCCACTTATAATATTTTTTCTGTCTGAGTGATTCCCTTCTAAATAAAATAATGAGATAATTCCTTCCCTTCCTGCTTTTTCTTTCCATACCCTTTTCACTACCCTTTCATCATCTTGGAAACTAAATCACAGTTGTCAAAACTGAAGGCAAAGAAACAACCTTAAGAGATGCAGAGGAGAATGAACCAAAGAGTGGGGGAAGAGGGGTGTTCTTTTGGAAATACACAAAACTAAGACAAGAGACCTGCGTTCACTCTCAGTCTCGAGTCAGAAACTCAAACATGTAATAAGAATATACTATTCAGCCTAGTTCAGTTCTCTTTATTAAAAAAAAAAAAAAAAGGAAGATTTTATTTCCTTTGTTTCTGTTTCATAGAGTTGCAGTGAAGCAACATGGAACAAAGAGTCAGCAGACTACAGAAAACAAAAATTAGGACAATTTTTTAAATGCTTTAAAAGGTACAGTGAGTTCAAAGCACATCAAAGACTGTATAGACTGCAGAGAAGGAAAAACAACTAAGAAAACAGATAACATTCTTATAGAATCAAGAATCACGTGTCCTACAAGTACTAACAGCCACCGGAAAAAGTTTCCACTACAAGGTGTTCAAAACAGCCTAGGCAGTGTGGCCAAGGGCTCCCAAAACCCAGTTTCTAGGAATCTAATTTTAAACATCTTCACAGCTAACATATCACAAAAATACAGTGTTCCAAAACGCTGTAACACAAGTGCTAAAAATCACCTCACCAAAAATAAAAGTGGAATTTCAGGCAAAATCAGAAGAACAGAAGCCATATTTCTAAAGTCCTTCTGAAACCTTCCTTTTCTCTTTCTTCAAATACACTCACCATTTTCCTGTGACAGCCCCAAATAGTGACGATGATGGTGGCGACAACTACAATTGCAATAATTAAACACTTTGGCATGAATTCCAAGATGTTCCTTCCAGGAGAATATACCTTCTGCACTGCAAAACTTCTACACTGGCCACCCTTTTGCTATCCTACTCCCAGCAAAGGAACTCTTTTGTATCCCTTCAAAAGGCTGATGTTTATCCTTGATGAGAGGATCAACTCTCCTACAAAAAATGATTTGGTCTGTATCTCCTGCTACTCTTTTTTTTTTTTTTAAGCACTATGTGTGTAAGTTTGAGACTACTTTGTAAATTTTCACTGATAACTTACATTTATCATTTATTACCTGCAGAGATGAGTAGGTAAATCTATAGGGACTAAAGAAAGGCAGAAGTTTTCATATTCTTTACAACTGATGTTGAAACGTCATCATGCACAGCAAATATGGAAAATGCAAACAGTGTGGTACATTTTGTTCACCATTTCATTTTCTTGGTTCAGTCCCATAAATGTAATTTCTTCTGTAGGTATCAAATCAAAATAATCCACAAAAATATATAAGAAATGGAATTCAACAACTTATGAATTACTCATTTCAAACTAAAGCTAAGCATTTTAACTGACACATCCTATTTTGAAACAGCACAACCACACCATTTCATTTGCTTGGTTCAGTCCCATAAATGTAATTCCTTCTGTAGGCACCAAATCAAAACAATCTATAATAATCTGCAAAATATATGAGAAATGGAATTCAACAACTTATGAATTACACATTTCAAACTAAAACTAAGAATTTTAACTGACATGTACTTTGAAACAGCACAACCACAGTGATCAGGCTTGTGCTTTTAGGAGACACTGCTGGAAATACAGTGCTGCTAGAGGCTGTTCTGCAGACTTCAACAAAAGACATGCTAAGAATGTCAACAATAATAAACAAAAATCAAAGTGCACACTGTTCTGAAAAGCACAAGGCATACCCAGGCTTTACAGGCCATTTGGAAATTTCTTGACCACTATGAAGTGGTACTACCTTGTGAACTTAGAGTAACAACCAATTCATCAATAAAGACAAGAAAAAGATTGTATCCACTCTTGGGGACCTTATTCCATTAATTATCCCCTTTCTTTAATGCATTCTAAGTCTTTTCTTTTCCACTGTTCCTTCCTCTGTCTGGAAATACGGTCAGGCCTCTCTATTAAATTATCTCTGCTCCATGCTATGTTTCCTTCCACGAAGTATCATCTACACCAGCTCCCTACAGCCCCAGCATCCCCTCAACCTTAATCCCTGAGAGTCTGAAACTGCTCTTCTTAGGTACCAATAACCTCACAACCTTCTAATCAAATGCTCTTTTCCAAGTTCTTACTCTCCTAGTTTACTGCTATGTTTCAAACATTTCTGGAAAAACTTCTCTTACCTGAATTTTAATGAATTGCACTATCCAGTTCTCTTAACTCTAACATAGAGCCTTTTATAGGTCTTCTGGCTCTCCTTCCTAAATTTCTAAATGTGGACTTTCCTCAAAATTGTACCTTTGCCCTTCTTCTCTTCATACATGCAAAGGCCTCATCCGTTCTGCAGTTTTCACTGCACTGTACAAGGCCCCTCAATTTACTCCAGTCCAGGATTTTTTCCCCAGACATCATCCCACGTTTCCAAACTGATAGCTCACATTGGTGTCCACAAGCAATGCAAAGTTATCATGTCCAAAGCAAAGTGCATAAGCATCTTCTCAGACTTGTTCCTTCTCCTTATTCCCAACAAATATCAATACCACCGTCAACTCAGTTCACCCAAACTCAAAACTTCAGTTCTCTCCACCTTGTCCGCCTTGTCCACATCTGTCCTCCTGTTCATCTCATCATTACATGCTTCTTTCTCCTTCTATCATTCGTATACCCTGGTTCAGGTCTTTAGCAGCTTCCTGTGCCTTGATGGTACAATGGCTTCTGAACTCATCTCTTGGCTCTACAGTCTCTTCGCACTCAAAGCATGCTTCTAAGTCAGAAGTACAGCCTTGATCACTTCATGATTCTCTCCAAAAATCTTCAATGACTCCCTAATAATCTAAGTTAAGATCCTCCACATTCTGACCCCATCTAACTTTCTGGCCTCAGATATGTACATACATATTTTATCTCCCCAAAGAGATTGTAAGCATCATACTGGCACTCATTCCTAGATCCCTAATTCCACCTAAAAGTGCTACATGGAATCCTTGTATTCTTTTAAACATTAAGTGAGTATACATTCTTTTAAAAAAAATACCTTGATAATTTTGTGACACTGTCAGAAAAATCGAACAGCTATACAAGAATTTAGAACTTAAAACTAAGAACTAAGTAAGTAGAGTGGAAGTCATCTTGCCAAGTCGTCCTGTAACCATAACCAGCCGCTCGCTTAATTAACAAACATCTCCATTGCTTCCATACAACACTCACAGATGCCACAGCAACCAGAATTCTCACAGCTGGTTACCCTGTGCTATTGTAATCTCACCAGCTGAGCACTGTGTTGATTATGATACAGTTGTGGTTTATTCCTAAATCTGTTTATGCTTGTTCTACTTATTAAAATACAATTTAAACCAATTAAACTTGAATCCAAAAATAAGAGTAACTGATCCTATGAATGTTTGAGAAAGAGATGAGAGAGGAAAAATTATTTTTAATTTCTTTTGTCTCCAAATTAGGTGTGGACCTAATATTATAATAAAATAATAATATTTTATTATTATAAAATATTAAGAGAAACAATAAACATAGTGAAAATTTAAGAATCTAAACTTACACCGTTTCTCAAGTGACTGCTTATTCTCTTTTAGATAAATAAAAACTAGTAATAATAGGCAATACATTATGGTTGTAGTTTAGACAAGGAAGATGTTTTAGCACACCAATCAGCAGAAACTGCTTCAGCCCAACATCCAAAGATTGGTGAATGGACATTTCTATGCGTTGAGGTAAACTATATATGTGTCACTTTTTATTCCTGGCTTGATATCTTCAATTAACTGAACCTAGCAATTCTCATCACATCAGACAAAATGGTTTCTAGGGTCTAGGCAAGATTTTTTTAATTTTGGTGTTTTGTTTTTTTTTTTTAACCCTATAGGAGAGATAGGAAAAAAGAATAAGCAATACTGCTCTCCCAAAAAAACAAGCATGGTATGGAGAAATAGATAACTTTAAGGAAATCCTCTCATTGTATTCAGCAAGAGTTGTGTTTTTATTCCAATTTTATGTCCAGCTTTTAAATCCCAGGCACAAATCAACAGTGGAAAATTTGGATGTGGTAGAAGAAAGCAACTAAACTGGCTAAATGAATAGAAAGACCTAAAAGGTTTAACAGACCAGAATTGGTTTGGAAAAGTAAAGGCCAAGAGGGAACTTAATAACTGCTTTCAGGGCTCTGATACAGGGGTAAGCATCAGTCATCCTCCCCCCCCCCCCGTGGAGAAAAATACAAAAGGATGCGGGCAAAAATTACAACAGAAAGCACTTCCCTAACCAGAAGGTTTTGGGGTGGGTCTAAAGAGTCTACACAGGAAGATCTTAGATCTTCCTTCCCTAGGATTCTCTTTTACTTTCTTTAATGTTTTTTATTGTAAAATACATATACAAAAAAGCGATAAATTTTTTTGTATGCTATACGCCAGGGGTCACATTTCATTCTTTTTCCATGTGAGTATTCCATTATGGCAGGACCATTTGTTGAATTTTTGTTTGTTTGTTTTTCCTTTCTTTCTTTGCTTGCTTGTTTTTGTTTTGGGAAAGTACATGGGCCGGGAATGGAACCCAGGTTTCCTAGGCGAGAATTCTACCCTTGAACTACCCTTGCACCGCCCCCCCCCCCCAAGTACATTTTAACAAGTAATCACAGAAGAGATTTCAGAGTTTGGTAAGGGTTACAGCTCCACTATTTCAGGTGTTTCCTTCTAGCTGCTCCAAGATACTAGAGACTAAAAGGAATGTCAATATAACGATTCAGTAGTCGTACTCATTTGTTAAATCCTATCTTCTTTGTTATTACTCCTTCTTCTTGAATTCTTCTCCCAATCTTCAGGGATATTTGGGCTATGCCCATTCTAACTTTTTCATGTTGAAAGAGGGTATTGACAATATTGGATGCGGGGCTGGAACTAGTTGATGTTCTTGGAGAGGTGTCTCCTCTGGGTTTCAGGTCTTATCTGACCTAGGAACAATCTGGAGATTATAGGTTTCTGAAAAGTAAACTTAGTGCATGAAAATTTTGTAGACTCTCAGAGTCATATGTATTTTTAAGGTTAACAAGAATGATGTTGGTTGGGGTTTGGGAAACTGTGGCAATTAGCAATATCCAACTAAAGCTTGCTTAAGAGTAGCCTCCAGAACAGCCTCTCCACACTATTTGAACTTTCTTAGCCACTGTAATCTTATTTTGTTACATTAGAATTCTTAGCTCTTTATGGAACATAGCAAACAATTTCCAAGTCCTGGTGATGGGCAGCCAGAATAGTATTGTGCTTTCTAAGTACACAGATCGCAGAAGATATGAAGCATAGCTACACAAATAATTCAGGACTCAAGCATCAAAAAGGCTGTTATTTATGAAAAAAGAAACCTGTGCACAAATTTAGACTAGAATAGCTTGGGAATGTATATTCCAGACATAACTATGGAAGTTTGTCTATACAAAGAGTGATATTCAACTGCGTTTCACAGACATCACAATTAGATTTTCAAAAATTAGTTAATTAATACAAACTTCCAAGTCTCACAATACTACCTAAAGTTAATGGTTCTCAACGGGGGGTGGGGGAGGGATCTGAAAATGTCTGGAGAGACTGCTAGTTGTCACAGGTGGGAGGAAGGGATTCTACTGGAATCTAATGAATAAAGGGCAGTAATCCTATTAAACTTCCTATAATGCATAGAACAGACAGCCCCCCCACAACAAAGAATTATTCAGTCCAAAATGTCAACAGTGACTACTATGAGGCTATTCTGGAAGTTACTCTTATACAAGCTTCAGCTAGATATTGTTAATTGCCATGGTATGCCAAGCCCCAACCAACACTATTCCTATAAACCCTAAACAATATCCAGGGCTCTGAGACTCTATAAAAACTTCACTTGCTAAGTTTATTTTTCAGAATCCCAAAACTCCAGATAGTTTCTAGGCCAGATAAGCCCTGAAACCCAGAGTTACCAGTCTCTGCAAGAGACTCAACCAGTTATATCCCCTACCCCATAATATCACACACCTTTGCAACATCATTAGAATAGCCATTGCCCAAATAACCCTAAAGAGTGGCAGAAGGATCAAAGGAAAAAGAAATGTTATAACACAGAAGATAGGATTTAACAAACGAGTATGACTACTGAATCATTATATTGATATTTCTTTTTAGTCTCCAGTATCTTAGAGAAGTTAGAAGGAGATACCTGAAAAGGTAAAACTGTAACCTGTACCATTCTGTGAAATTTATTCTAAAACTACTTGTTAAATGTACTTTGAAATTTACTGCTTTTTTGTATGTAAGTTATATTTCACAGTAAAAAATGTTTTTAAAAAAATGTCAGTAATGACGAGGTTAAGAAATCCTGATCTAAAGGATTAACTTATTACATATTTGAAACACAGTTAAACACAAAGGCATTTTAACATGTAAACTTTCTTTTATCCTTTTTGCAAAGTATGGTAGCTTTTGGAATAATAGTACAAACCCTGATGAGACACAATTTGTGGACTCAACAGTTTTTTTCTCTGAAAGGCAGGAAAGGTTTGGGAAGAACCACTGAAATTCTGTGAGCTCTTGACCAGAGTATCAACTCTGCTATTCCTGGAGACAGAAGTCCTGGGTTTGGCTCCCAGCTTTACCCACGCTAGAAGTAAGACCCAAACAAGACATTTAACCTTGAACCTCTCTTATTTGCTTTCTAGCACTGCCTGTTT
This sequence comes from Tamandua tetradactyla, assembly GCF_023851605.1. Taxonomy (NCBI): domain Eukaryota; kingdom Metazoa; phylum Chordata; class Mammalia; order Pilosa; family Myrmecophagidae; genus Tamandua; species Tamandua tetradactyla. The sequence continues at coordinate 207,179,419 of NC_135327.1, forward strand.
TTATGCAGTTAGCTGATAATCAAATGAAATGATATATGTAAAACCATGTTATAAACTAGATGGCACTAACATTGTTTTGTTGTTTTTTAAAACAAATATTATCATTCTGGGTTAACCAACTTTAAAGTTCTCTGAAGAAATAAATGTAGTAGTACTATTTCAGAATAGTAAGACATTTAAAAACTCTATTTCCCTATGTTGGTTTGTTTATTTTTGTTTTGTTTTTAATCAGATAGTGCAGAAAGTAAAAGTCCCACACACCACCACCCACCCACCCACACACATTTTATTTTGAACTAATATTAACATTTTGCATTAATGTGATACCTTTGTTATACATATACCTTTGTTATAATGATGAAACATTATAATATTACTATTAATTATAGTCCATAATTTATATTATGGTTTACTCTTTGTATTCTAGAGTTCTATTCTGAGAACATACATATAACCCAAAATTAATCATTACACCACTTTCAAGAACAGAATTCAATGGTGTTAAATTCAGTCGCAAGGCTGTGCTAGCATTACCCCATCCACAACATTCTTCCATTACCCAAACAGAAACTTCTGCCCTCAGTAATCTGCATTTCAATTTCTGACTCTATGAATCTGCACATTCTAATAATTTCATATAGTGAATTCATACAATATCTATTATACTTTGTCTAGCTTATTTCACCCAACATGATGTTCTCTAGGTCCACCCTTAGATTTTTTTTTATACTGTTACTTCTTTAATTAAAAAAATAAATTTATACTGTAAAATGTCTTTTTAAAACATTATGTATCAAGCATTTTAAACTGCATCAAATACACATCTAAAATATACAGTTTTGATAAATATTAGGGCAGAAGGAATGACAACCATTAATTCAATTCATTATAATTCATAACACAGAAAAATTAGACAGTTCTCACACACTCCTGAAGGAAAGCACAGTAATAAAACTCAAATAAAGTAGATTAAAAACGACTGTAACTGTAAAAATATTTTCATTATTGTCAACTAATAAGAAAATATCTGCTCAGTTATGACCAACAAACCCCATCATCTATCTAGGACCTATATATATATTATTTACTCTGGGGCTAGTGAAGAATAAATAAACTATGTTAGAGGTAACCTTAAAAAAGAGAACAAAGAGCTTTGAAGATTTAGATTTCCTGGAGGTTACTGAAAATCATCGTAACACTTCTGTACCAGAGGGTCCTCTCAATCTTTATTTTTTCCTTTTTTACTTATACATATAAGTAAAGTACACATGTAAGATGCCTTTTAAAATATACATATATATTTTAGCTGTGCTTTAATGCTAAAAATATGTGACCTTTATTTCATTATTAACTTCAACATTCCATAACTAAATTCAGGCAGGCAACACCATATTGTTCTGGATCCTTTTTTAACCAAAAGAAAAAAGGAGGGAGGGGAAAATAAATAATTATGCAACACAAAGCAAGAGTTTTACCTGTGCAAGTGCAGTAATGATATCATCTAGTAGGGAAAATTCTATTTTTTTTAAGTTCCAGAAAGCTTAACATAGGGAACACTAAATAAGACATAAGCATGACCTAAATATTTTCAAAAGAAAAACACACATAGTTGTTTGGAAGAGTATGAATTTTCTCTAGGAAAAGTTTTGTAGAGTCTATGCTTTCCCCAACACATGAAAAAGTAAAGCATAAAATGATTAGGATTTTTCTTGTTCACCCTTCACATAAGAAATGCTAAGTTGTGGAAACTACAGTGTCAGATTCTTAAAACATGGCAAAACCTTAAGCAAAGACATCATATTACATTCCTTCTTTGAGAGCTTTCCCCCAAAAAACATCAAAGTGAACTCAACTGAAATAAATGGGATCAAAGTAAAAATAAGAGCCGAACTTATTTCTTATAGGATCTAATGTCAGGAACACTCCATAAATCTTAAATTGAATGCATTCATCCCTGAACACAATATGCTGATACAAGGTAAATAATCAGATGGAAACCATTCAAAAAGTCTTCCCTCCACAGATGAGGAGTCTTTACCTTGGCATTTATACAGTACTTTAACTTCTAAATACTCACAATTACCAACTAAGGCTGACAGAACACCTGGAGAAGCAGGATTATTACTGTTCTTCACACCAATTCACACATATAAGGAAGAAGGAAGAAGGAAGAAAGGAAATACGGCCATTAGAATCCTTTCCCTCTGTATTAGTGAAGGGGGGAGGGGTGTCCATTTATTTAAGATAATAAAAGTTCACCTAACATAATTCTGAATTTTAGTTTCTTTAAGTTGCTTTCTACGAATAACAATTGTATTGTACAGTTCAACAACTAAAAGAAAGAGCTCAAATGGCTCACCCAAGTTCACAGAACTAGCTGGTAGCAGTCGAGACTAAAACAGAATTCTCCAGCCTCCTACTTCTTTTTCCACTATGATACAATAGTATGAAGAAATATTTGATTAACTTAAATGAGTGTTAGAAATGACTGGTTCCCAGATGTCAGCCAGCCCATACCAGCTCCACTGGAGTCACATGGGGCACGTACACCCACAACCCCACACCAGAGTCTGAGATTCTGAAGGCCTAGGACAGAGCTTGGAAGATGGTATTTTTTTATCAGTCTTCCAGTTAATTACAATAATCAGCCTGGTAAGAAAAAAACCAGTGGTTTCCAGTGAGGAAAGTGCAGTGACCCATGTATGGAAGGGGCACACATGAATTGAAAGTTTCAATAGTACTGATGGCAGCACTGAACAGGTTTCTTGCAGGTTGCAGCCCAGAACGCTGGCCAAGTGTACCAGGGGACCTCGAGAGCAATCCCTCAGCCAGGAAATGGGACTGGGGGTACAGATGGAAGAAAGGTGGACCTGCTCCCCAAGAACTGCCACAGGGCTGACCCTCAGCATGCCACTCCCTGAGGAGATGCTGAGCACCCTCCCAAACCAATGCAGCCAGAGGGGCTAAGAGCCCAAGAAAGGATCCCAAAGAAGGAAGAGCAGGTGGGAAGGAGCAGACACTGGCCTTCATGAAATCTAAGCCCCAGGCCTTTGCCACAAAAAAGAACAGGGAGTCCATTTCAATATGAGTATAAATTTTAATTCGTTTGTGTTGACCAACTATTCTTTTAGTTTCTATTCGTTGTATCTGGCATGATTTTGATTCATTATTTCAGAAGTTTACTGATACTCTAATTTTTATTGTCCTGTAATACAAATTCTTTGTTAAAAAAAAAAAGAAATATAAAATATGGAAATGTGTCAAGGGGAAACTGAAAATGCCCTACCATTAATATGACTCTCCAAAAGGCAACTCCTAGTAACAGCTTTTATGCATAATTCAAACCTGTATTTTACAAAAATAGAATTATAATATCTATAGCATTTTACAATAGGCAAGTTTCTCAAAAAGAATTCTATCTGATTATTAATAAAGTGATATATTTAACAAAATAAGATCCTGGTTGTATGCAGCAGGTGCCTGACATTAGACTTTGCATTGGGATCTATTTTAACTAGTCTTGTTGGAAAGGGTGAGATTCCCAACAACAGGAAGAGATGGGACTTCAACAGGGGCCTGAAAGATGGAATGATGGCAATAGATAAGCTGAGCCAGAGGGCATGGGGGTGGAAAGAGGAGCCAGGAAAGGCTTGGAGATAAGAAGTATCAGTGTGGCTGCAGAGACCGGACATGAGGACAGAGGGAGGGAAAGATCCATTGCTGGACAGCAAAGGTATGCAGGCACACGTTTGTGAAGTTCTGCTTTAAGTGCTCACTCATCCTTTTAGACTCTAGGAACAAGGAAGAGAGCAAAGCAATTCCCTATTCTTTTTTTATTTTACAGATTGTTAAAAACGTATCAAATATAACTAAGCTGAATGCCTTATCCAAGGTCCCCCCCCCAAAAAAAAACCTGGCAGAGCCAGAATTAAAAACCCTTCAAATCACTCCCCACTAGCTGAGTCCTAAGACTGCCACACTGCCACCCTCTCATTATCTCGCACAATACCACTGTGCACTGCCCAAATGCCACCCTTTATCTGAAATTCAGACCTTGGCTTCAGTGAGAAGGCTGCTGACAAATGGATAACCTAACACAGCACTCAATCTTTTAATAATACAGTAAATTAACAGCAATGCTAAGAAAAAGAAACACTACATTCTGACCCAGAAAAAGGGGAATTTAAAATGTAAAATAAACACATTCTAATTGAAAGGAGACAAACAAAAGGAGATTTTCTCTAATCTTAAAGAATAGACAGGCTTTATTCCACAGCATAGTTAATTGAAGGTTTAAACATTCAATAAAGTAATAGAAATTACCTACTGCCTAGGAGTAAGAAGGGGGGAAAGAGAGTTGGGAAGTACAGAGAGCATGCATTTGATCTAGGAAGTAGGAAAGGAAATCTGATTTGCACACAGGGGAGTTCCAAATGGGATTCCTGTCCTTGAAAGGGCTACTCCTTTGATTTCATTTCCTTAAGAGAGAAGCCCTGCCTAGCTGGCTGTTTTCCCCTCATATATGACCCAGATTTTCTCTAAAATTAAATGCCCTGCCTCCGTTCACTAAAATCCACTTCTGTCCCTCACACAATCAGGAATCAAGAAATAAAGTCTTGACAGAGTTATGAGTGTGCAATTTTGGGGAGAACATTTAAACTACTCCCTAAATTCAATGTGCGCTTTGGTGCTATACGATAGAAGAGAAAGAAGAAAGGCCCTTTATAAATTAAAAAAAAAAAAAAAAAAAAACTGAAAAGGGAAAGTATACCTAAAAGCTACATGAAATCTATGAGGACTAACAAAGAGACAGAACGCAAAGTGGGTGATAAATGCTGAATTTAGAATTTAGGGCACAAACATCTGTGGGCTGGAAGAGCCTCAAATGGTTGGACGAGTCACGCCAAACTATCTGCTGACCATTTCCTGATTAGTCAGGAGGACTGCACTTTCAATGATCATAAACACACGATGTGCTGAAGAGCGATAATTTGATACACATACACACAAACCTACACACATTCTGAAAACTGAAGTGTGGGGGCTATTAGATTTTTTGTTAATGATTTACTACCTACCCGTATTCACAGAGCCTGTAAGGAAGCAAAGTCTGCATTGGGGGTGCAGACAAGCAAATCGGATTGGGAGTGGTGATCCATGTTCCTGCCTGGCTTCTGCCCAGTGCTTAGCCGTGATCTTCGGCAAGTCCTTAAACCTTCCTGGGCTTTCATTACCTTTTTCAGAAAATGGAAAGTTCCAAAAAAAAAAAAAGGTGATCTCCAAGGGCCAAATACAATATTCAGAGAATTTAATTTTCTACACAAAATTACAGTGTCAATTCTGATACAGCCACTCTATTGGAGAGGACATAAATATAATCCCAAAAAAACTGTATCACTTAGGTGTGCCCTGGAAAACCATTAACACCCAGACTTACCTTGCCCAGATGCCGCTGTTCATTCAGACTAGACATCCTGGATACTGGGCCCATCTCCCCAGAAGAACTGGGGAACACAACAGAGACAGCCCAGGAAAGAGAAAACCCACAGATCTCAGGGCCCCCGTTCACTCTATACCAAGGGGACTCTGCGGCCACAGTGGCCCCCAGAGAACAGTGGTCTCCATCTAGCTGTCAAGGCTTCCCAGAGCCCAGCCCTGTCATCCCAGAGGAGGTCTGCTCCTGCCTCTGAGCTCAACACACTTCTCGTTTACACACTCATGTAGCACTAATTACACACGGGCTTGTGGTAGGTCTTAATTATTTTTTATATCAATATTGAATTTCCCCCACATAGCTTATGTCTTATCTCCTGGATTATATAAAAGGTTCTCACCACTCCCACAGTGCCTAATACAGAGCATTACTCAATAATGCTTAATGAAATAAATGCTTTTTTTATTTCCAAAAGTTCCCGTATGGCAAAAGTAATCTCTACCTAATTTTGGAATCAAATGTAATTGTACTAACACATATTATACATGTGTGTATCTGTATGTACATATATATATATACACATACACACACATACATACACTTTGTTCCAAACAAATATATACTAACCAGAGAGAAGGGACTAGGGTGGAAGAGAGCGAAGGAGCAGATGACTATGTCCAGTTACTTGAAAATTCACAAATAATATAACAAACCTATTCAATTTAAACCTCCAGAGAACATTTTTATTGTTAAAGCAATTACCACTTTAAAATAAACAAATATCTCCTTAAGGAAAATGTAATAATTCTAAGCATAAAATGGAAAAATATATAAGCAAAGCCTGCAAGGTATAACAAAAGCTAGTTGCTTTCAAAAAGGCCACCTAACATTTAGAATTGATAGCATGTCTCAATGTTTAGTTGCTATTCAGATTAAAGCATCTTCATCATCTGTACAAATCATGAGTTATACTAATATTATCACCAATTTTACATTTCACAACCACTTCAGTGAGGAGTGCTAGCAAACTAAAGCTAGGATCCTCAGAATCACTAATAGAAACAAAATACCATCAGCTCTCAAACACTCCTGCAGTGGCTACTAGGCTTCAGAAGGCAGCATGTGATTTGGTATTTATAGAGATCTATTTTAATTATTTTGCATATAAGCCAGTGTTGAAACAGGGCTGCAGAGCTTAAGCACACACGAACTGGGGATGAATGAGAGAAAACGATGGGACAGAGAAAGATCAGCATAAAAACTCTTAGGAAAAAGGATTAAAATGTTCTTAGAAATAATCCACAAAATAGATGATACTTAGGCAACTGTAGGTTTGTTTAGACGTGTCTTGCTGAAAAGAAAAGGTATTTCCCAGATTATCAAAGATCACAGATGATACACAAACACACACACCATATATGGAAAGCCTTTGAGTCAGAAAGCAATAGACAGGAAAAGATGGAGGCAAGAGGAAGGGTAAAAATAAGGGGGAAAAATGGCCAAAGAAGAAACTTATGACTTAGAACAAAGCAATAAATGGAAGTTAAATATCTGAATCAATGTTTATCAGCTTATAGCTTCCAAGAGTTCATCTAAGATACTAGTAACAACATTGACACTTTTTCCTGTTCCTACAGTCAATATTCCAGACCCACTGTAATTAAGATAAATTGAAAAATAAAATTAACCTACAATACAGTGTAATGATCTGACCGTGATAATCAAATTAACATGATCAGCTAAAAGTCAAATTGTAACTTTCTTTGAGATAGGGTTATCAGCAAATAAGGTACAGCTTTAGACTTAAAATACTTAAACAGACAAATGATCTTGTTTACCTTAACTCTGATAACCATACACCAAGTAGGACGAGAGTGAGTTTTTCACAGCTATATACCAGTGCAATCATGAACACACAAAATCGATCTGAAGATCAAATTAATAACCCATGTTTTATGTTTAAGCAATTCATTTGATTTCCAATATGTGAGGAAATATTCAATCACTTTTTATAAGACAGTACAATGCAAATGTACAGTACACAAAACCATCTTTGTTCTGGAATTTATTTATTACTATAATAGAAAATATCTTCAGGGTTTCCTGATTATAAATATCGATCATTATTAATAAGAGTTACACATTTTCTGACTGGGGAAATGGGAAGCTGTCATTGCCTTGTAACAATATTTCTTCAATATACAATAAGGCAAACAGCTCATATGATTTGAAAAGGCATTAGATTCATATTCACACACACACACACACACACACACACACATATCCATCCATACACATATATGTATAATCACCATCTCTGATACATGGATTCAAAGTTCTGGAACTAACAGAAATATACAGAACAGAGTAGGGTTTAAACAAGTGAGAATAAAGATGAATGTTCTAGAATATTTTTTGAATCATCTCAGAATGACCACACATCACCCAAAAATCTTTTCCATTTTAAACTTGATCATTATTGTTAACATTTACTTGGATTAAGAATTTTTTATTTAGATAAAGGAAAATAAGATCATAAGATGTTATGTTTTTAACAAGTTGTTCTAATCAAATTCTTTTCACAATTATGAGTAATCACTACAAAGCTTACTCTTCAAGATCTAAAAATTTAAAAAGATAAACGATAGAAGGCCACAATCCTGACAACTTTATTAAGCAGATTATAGCTATGAAAATAATCTTTCTGAGACAACAAATTCTTAAAATATCTTCACAGAATGTTATACCACTAATGGCAGGTAATTAAGTTGTTACATCAGGTAGAAAAAATATATCATTTAGGATATATGTAAGTAAACACATTAAGAAGAAAAATGAGCACATATACCATGAAACTTGGTATTAAAAAATCTATTTCCTAATTCAGATTGGCTGGATTTAACACTTGAGCTTGGGCTTCAAGAAGGGAAATGCAGGGCTCCATGTGAAAATGAGGAGGTGGTGCAGCTTTAGGGAAAGAGAAGGGACGTAGCAATCACACAACTGAGACCTAAATCTCAGTTCTGTGACTCAGCGCAAGCTACTTCAGTTCTCTCAACATGTTCCCTTATTTGTAACACAAATAAAATGCCAGGTTATAAGTATTAAATGAGATGATACATGTAAGACATAAAATATAGTGCCTCAATAAGCGGTGGCTAGAAATATATGTCTTCTCTACCATGGACAGAGATAATATGCTTTGTTCAAACCAAAAAAAATTGCTTTTTCAGAACATCTGATTTAAATGTCCACGTTATGCAGTGGACATTCCAATTTACTAAAAGTTCAGTTCTCTGAGGGGTCAGAGATGACATGGTTCACATCTATTAAACGTGGCACTAACGCCAGGAAGAACTGGAAAAGATCACAATTAATCAGAACAAGTACTTAGCTTCGAAGAAAAGCACTTTATACACAAAAGAATTAAAAACTGACTGCCTCAAGCCCATACCATATCCAGCCCCAATTCTAAAGACTGCTATACAGAAAAGTTAGCGCTGAGGGATTGCATTTTTTAGTGTTTGTCTTCCATGATGGACATACAAAATTTTCAAGCATTCAAAAAAATTTTAGGAAATTATACAGTGAACACTCAAGTATCTACCACTTAAATCAGAAATTAGATTTTTTAAAAAACTTTTTGTTTCTAAATACTTTTAAAGTTATAAGACAGTTAGAAAAATAATACAAACTCCACACAGAGAACTCTAGCATTCCCCTATCTTCCAAGATACCCAGATCCACCAATTTTAATATTTTGCCATATTTATCAATCTATCCAAATATCTACTAATCCATTTTCTGAACACTTGAGTATAGGCTGTACACATCATGCTTCTTGAACACTTAACACTGCCACATACATTTCCTACAAAAAACTACATTCACTCATGTAACCACCTTAAGTGCAGTTATCAATGTCAGGAAATTTAACATTGATATAAGGATTACAGTCTATATCCCAATTTTCTCCAATGTCCCAAAAATGTCTCTTTGAGCTCTTTTTCGTCCCCTGCTAGATTTCATCCAGGATCATATACAGCATTTATTTGTCATTGTCTCTTAAGCAGCAAGGAATTATATATTTGAATGTGTGGCTAAAAGGGAAATGTTAGCTTGTATATATGTTACTAGAATAAAAATTTTTAAAAATCCATACGACTTAACAACATAAACCGCAAATCCTAATGTCAATCATGGTCTATAGTTAATAGTAAAATTATAAAAAGTTCTTTCATGGGTGGTGCGATGGTGGCTCAGCAGGCAGAATTCTCACCTGCCATGCCAGACACCGGGTTCAATTCCTGGTGCCTGCCCATGCAAAAAACAATCCTTCATCAACATAAGAAATGTACCACACTAATGCAAGGTGTTAATACTAGGGTGGTATGGGGGAAATCTGTATCTTATGCATGATTCTTCTATTAACCTATACATTCTTTAATAAAAACAAATCAATAATGATGGCAAAAACTACAAAGCAACAGACAATTATATGGTTTATTTAAGTGTTAGTTTCAGGAAAGTCCATGTTTTAAATACCACTCTATTTCACGTTATCTTTCAAGAGTAAATCATCATTACCAAAATTGCCAATATTATTCCCAACATTATCAATCCTGTGAGATTTTCTTTACTTCCAACACCAGCTGAATAATGCCACCCGTTCAAGAATTCTCCTGCCCTTGTCGTCATCTGCTCATACTCCTTCCCCAAGGCTCTTTCTGTATTCACAGAAGACAGAACTACTATACAACACTTTGAGAATACCCCTTTTGTATTTACACATTTTCCACAAAGGACAGATTTCATCCAGAATCCTATTTGTGTCAAACACTTAAACTCAGCAAATCATCAAGGAAACAAGCGAAAAAAATCAAAGCTATTTGCTGCTACATCTCCAAGGCCAGATTTAAACAGATTACTAGGAAAGAATAAAGAAAATGAGACACGTAAAGGAAACTTTTGAGATATTCAAACTATGGCTGGATGATTCCAGAAAATCCATTAGACATTTTTTCTTCCTAATAATGGGGGAAAAATTCCAAACTACCCAAAGGCAATTAATAAATCCCTTTACTAATATGGAATCAAAATAATAATTCAGGGCGGGCCGCGGTGGCTCAGCGGGCAAAGTGCTTGCCTGCTATGCCGGAGGACCTCGGTTCGATTCCCGGCCCCAGCCCATGTAACAAAAACGGAGAAACAGAATACAATAAAACAAGAAAATGTTTAAAAATGTTTCCCTTTCTTCCTTCTATCCTTCCTTCCTTCTCTCTGTCTTTCCTTTAAAAAAAAAAAAAAATAATAATAATAATAATAATAATAATTCATTACCATCTAAAGGGGAAAAACAAGAATTCTAGCTCCTTTGTGCACTAATTTGAATAGAGAACAGATGCCTATACACAGACGTTTGGAGATGCAGAAGGAAAGCACCCCAGGCAGAAGCCAGAAGGACCCGCAGGAGCTGACAGAACCATTCTGAAGCCAACCCAGGAGGGCCAGCAGACGTCGCCATATGCTTTCCCACATGACAGAGGAAACGGATGCTGCCCTTCCTCCAAGAAGGCATCCTCTTCCTAGTACCTTCATTTGGACATTTTCATGGCCTTAGAATTGTAACTTGTACCTTAAAAAAATCCACTTTATAAAAGCCAGTCCATTTCTGGTATACTGCATTCCAGCGGCTTTAGCTAACTGAAAGAGATTTACGTGTAACCAAATGAGAAATTCTTAAAGACTGGATTCTAGTATCAGCAATAAATGTATCCCAAGTACTATTTCTCACTGGGCCAAAACAATATATCAACGCTGTGGAAACAGTGGTGGAAACCAAGACAGTTGAATATAAAACGATGATTACTTGAACCAAAAGCAACACAAAACAACAACAACAAAACATACACACATTATTATTATTATCAAATCTTATATCTAGGGTATTTTCATATATGATACAGCACTGGAATTGTAACATATGGGCATGATAATTACATTAATACCAAAGTTTCAACTCCAGCACAATTGACATCACCATTTCCTCAGTTTTAAACGGGTATATTTTAATTACTTATTTCTAATGAAATTTCCCCCTTACTGTAAAAGATACGTAAAGACTACTTTATAATACTAAATCTCAGCAGCTTTTAAGCATCCATCATAATCTCCAAGGTAAATAAGAACAAAAAATGTTTTCAAAATCTGATAATGCTCATTTAAGAATCTAGCATGAAATATCACCTTGGAGCTTTATAAGACTTTAAAAATAGGTAGTTATTACACATAATTGAAGCCACAGCTTCTTTGATACCAATTAAGTTCAGAAATGGGCTGGGGGAAAGATTTGCAAACTCTGTCTCTGGTGTTTTTTTTTTTTTATTTTAAAAGACAAGGCTTATCAGAATAGTCAAGGAAAACATATGTTCACATAAATCAAAATAGAGTTTCAAAGCATAAAGCTGCCACAGATGATCATAAAATATAAAGATCCGTAACCTGACACAATTGTCCGGTAAGCGAAGAAGAAGGGCTCAGACCCGCAGCAAGCACATGCCCTCACCCACTGAAAGGCAGTGGCTGGGTCAGAAAAAAACAGGCTCCGAATCTCAGGAGCTAGCCCTGGCTTGCCCCTCAGATATGCTCCTGGGGCTCCCGCATGCATTCCCCAGCCATGACAGCCTGTCAACCGATGGTGGATGTTCACACTTCACCAGAGACGGGAGCCAGTTCTCCGTACAGAAGGGGTATCGGGTTCAGCCTCTCACCACACACACCTACTGTTGACAGGACACTGGACGGGGCCATGGAGTGAGCTTCCAGCTGGAAGGAGGCCCCTGTACTAATGTTGGGGTGTGGGTCTATGCTCCACGCCACTTAGCCAGAGGACAAGATTACAGAGACGAGGCGAAAGCTCTAGCATGGCATTTAGGCAACCCTTCAAGAGGGTTTAGGAATGACTCAAAATGAAGGTCCAAATGCCCAGACTAGACCCAAGACAACAGGTTGTCCTTCCCCAAATATACCCAGACTAGGCCCTGAAAAGGAGGCCAAAAGTGAGCAACAACTTGAGAGAGCCAGACAGAAGGAAGGAGTTCTATATTAAAAAAAAAAAAAAAAAAATGAAGGCACTGAGGCTGTGAAATTATCCTAATACATAGTAAGCTCTCAGGCAATATTTGTTTAAGAAGTATACCCTTAAAGCAGAACATAAAAATGGTTTCCATAATTCGTGCCTAATCCTGCACTACCTTTTTCCCACTTCTTTTCTCCTTTAAGGCTGCTCTTGACATTCACTGTAACCTCTAATCATCTAGATAAATTGGGGTAAAAGGGAAAAGTAGGAATAGAAGCATAAGGAGCTCTATTCCTTGGAGACAAAAAGAAGGAAGTGGATATTTACTAATCAGGCACTGTTTATTAATCCTGAAGATACGTTTGATTAAGCCCATTTGACAGCTGAGGAAACTGAGGCTGAGAGGGACTAACCAGTTTCCAAGGATGATGCCGTCAGTGACAGATTTAGGAGTGTCCTGGACATACTATCTGCATATACTATAATCACAAAGAAGATTCCTAAATGGGCAGACCAATATGTTCAGCCCAGGTAAATATTTAGATACTGTGCTGGTTGAAAGGATGTATGTCCCCTAGAAAAGCCATGTTTTAATCAAAATCCCATTTCGCAAAGTCAGAATAAGCCCTGTTCAATACTGTATGTAATTAGATCATCTCCTTCGAGATGTAACCAAATCAAGAGTGGTTGTTAAACTGGATTAGGTGAAGACGTGTCTCCACCCATTTGGGTGGGTCTTGATTAGTTTCTGGAGTTGTATAAAAGAGGAAACATTTTGGAGAATGAGAGATTCGGAGAGAGCAGAGAGCACCACGAAGCAGAGTCCACCAGCCAGCGATCTTTGGAGATGAAGAAGGAAAACACCTCCCGGGGAGCTTCATGAAACAGGAAGCCAGGAGAGAAAGCAAGCAGATGGGGCTGTGTTCACCGCGTGCCCTTGCAGCTGAGAGAGAAACCCTGACTGTGTTCGCCATGTGCCTTCTAACCTCAAAGAGAAACCCTGAACTTCATCGGCATTCTTGAATCAAGGTATCTTTCCCTGGATGCCTGTGATTGGACATTTCTATAGACGTGTTTAATTGGGGCATTTTCTCGGCCTTACAGCTATAAATTAGCAACTTATTAAATTCCACATTTTAAAAGCCATTCTGTTTCTGGTATATTGCATTTCGGCAGCTAGTAAACTAGAACAGATACTATTACAAATTCCTGGAAATACGATTTAGAAAAAGACCCACTTAAGATTCAAGAAGCAAAGAAAGTCATCCACAAGTTAAAAAATTGAATTTTGTGCTTTAAAGTCTCCGTGTGCACCTTGATATATCAATTAATGGTTCTTCAGTGACCCTGTCCTCTTTAAAGCATTTGGCCAACTAAAAGATTTCCCATTACTTTCTTCTGACAAGATCATGGTTTGCAACTGTTCTTAAATACTTCTGACATCTTTATAAGAGAATTTACAAACTATATTTTGTCAGCATATGGCCAATGACTCATGCTCTATTTGCCTTATAATAAACAATCTCTGTTTCGTATTATTTTACTAGTTAAGAAAGACCCAGACTCTTCCAATAAAGTATAGTAACATAATTTCCATTTTCATTTCATGCAAACTGGCATACAAGTCATTTTACCTCTCTTGATATTTCCTTAAAAAAACTGTCAAAGGGTTAAATCTATGACATTTTCATCTTCCCTCTAACGGAAGTAAGTTCCAGCTCAGTGAGAACAGAGAATGGGGAATAAAATAAGGGACAAAAATAGATGCTCATGTTTTTTCTGGGAGTGACAAAAAATAAATATGGCCCTATGTCAATGCAAATGGACAACCAAAAAAAAATTCATAAACTGTAAGATTTAAAGCCTGGAGTGTCAGATGATTTAAATGTACTGACTAAAGGAAAGTGGGAAATGTGAACCTTTTTTGCTCTCTAAAGTTGCATTTGTTTTGCAAACTCATGAAATAATGACAAGCTACATTAAGATGTCTGGCTGGAACATGAATAGAATAAGTCACCCTAGGACTGTGGGATAAAGTTTCTCTTTGAACAAAGCTAAGTATCCAGAAAAGAAGTCAGACCCATTAACACCTACTTCCTCATACAGAGACTTAAAACCTGAGACTGATGGATTTTAAGTAGCCCTTGTTTATCAAGTGTTTCTTGGTTGCTTCACCAATAGTTTCCAAGTACCTACCAAGAGCTAAGAATACAACAAAGAAGCAAAGTCTCTGCTTGCAGAACACAGTTCTTTGTACTAGGTAGACAGCCAATAAATGTTTAAGTGAATAAATAATAAAAGAAAGGCATCTAATCTCATCTTTACCAATTTATTGATTATGAGCCTTGGAGTGCACATGTCTAGCAACAGGCACTTCACAGAGAGAGATTTCACCCCAAGAGGACAAAGGCTCAGATTTCCCTCCTACTACCTCCAACAATACGCTTAGTACCTTGAACAGAAGAAACTAATGGCTGTCTCTAATTGAGATGGTCACCCCAATTTTCCAACACCAATTAACCCAAGGGAAGCAACACCATTCTCAAAATCAATTCATTTTCATTGTGATTTAATATACACAAATGTGCACAACAATTTCAGGAAGAGGGGCAAGATGTGATCCTCTCCAAGCTAAGAATCATAAACTGTATGTACATTATGAGCCAAATTACAGAAAACCCTCTCTCTAATGCCAATGGAACTGGTTTTGGTCTGGCCCACAGAGCAAAGGAACGTGACCATCAAGTCTTTTAAATAGGATACAGAAACAGTATTCCAACCCAAAGAGCAAAAAAGTGATTTAAAACAAAAAACCCAGAAGAAAAGGATTACTCAACCCACTATCAATCACTGAATTCCTCCATACCTCACTATCTTGAATAGTTTCCTTCTTATCTGATTTTTCATGCCTATTGTACAAAGCACCTTAGGAAAGAACGATCTGAATTCCTAATTCACAAAGCAGAGACTCATTTTTACTATCTAAAATATCCAACAACAAAGCAACTAAACAGCAACAACCCCCCCAAAACAGACTATTTGTTGAAATTTTTCCATTTAATTTTACCATAACTAAAATCTTACTGCCTTGTCTCAAGAACTTATTAAAAATTGATGTACCACTTGCGCACTAAAGAAAGAAGTACAGTATGTGTATTCTAGGAGGAATATGAATACTCACTCCTGGCATTCTGTCTCCTTTAGTCTTACTCCACACCAGCTGGAATTCCCAATTAGAGTCTCCTCTTTGAGGCTCTAGTTATTATTATCATGAACAAATGAATGAAATGACTTCTTTTGAGACACAGCATGTTTTTGACCCTCTTAGGAGAGAAGAACAAAGCACCGGCAACAATAGTAGCTAATCTTTGTAGGGTATGCAAAAAAAAAAAAAAAAAAAAAACCATAATAGAAGGAAAATTAAAGTTGGCAACCCTGAAAAGTCAAGGTGTACAGAAAGAAACTAACTGGAGAGTGAGAAGAGCACCAATCTAATAAAAAGTGGGCAGAAACTGATCATACTGTCCTAAAGGTGCCTTCCACATTATGTAAGATGAAATGCTCCCTATTCCCAGGGTAAATATTGACTAGGTCTAATAACCACAACCAAGAGTTCACTCTTTTTAAGGTACCTGAGTAATTAAGAAAAGAACTAAAAATGATGTTAACAATATGGCTATGACTTCAACTGGAGAGTCAGTCAATATTAAATGACATCAAAGCTAAGATTACCCAAAACATTCCCTTTACAATTCAGAAGAATGCTGCAACTCACCCCATAAATCACTGCTTTAAAGAGAAAAAAAAAACAATTCTAAAAAAAAAAAGATAACCCATTTGAAAAAGACTAGGAAAAAGGGAAAAAGTAACATTGCCATCCAAAAACTCATACCTAAAAACCATAACAAGAAAATAAAACTAGTAGGCTCAATAAAAAACAAAACGGAGATGTTCTAGCTTTAACCTCATAAAGCTCAGATTAAGCTTGACTGTTCCATTACAGGTCCCTTACTAGCATTTCAAGAGCCGTGCCTTTTTAATATGTGCATGTGTGTGTGTGCTTACTATTCTAGCTTTCTGATTCAATTTGACATCTATAATCATTCCTGAAGAACATTCAAATTCAACTATTTTTATAACTCTGAAGAACTCTTCAATTCCACACATTTCAAATCCCACACATATCAATGCTGCCATTTTGTAAATATTTTAAATTTATCATGCCAAGTATTCCATTTAATTCACCATAATACTTACAGTTCCCTGTGACAGCTTTCAGATGAATGTAAGAAGGTAAATAAATTTCTATAACAAATTTGACGTGTGACTCCTGGCAAAGTAGCTTGATGTGGCATCACAATTATTATTTTCCTGATTCTACTGACCCCTTCCCTTCCTCCATCCCCAATTACAAAAAATTATCAATAGGACTCTGGAAGAAAATGGTTTTTTTCACACATTTGTTTTCTAGAGTATACAACTCCCTTTCAAAGAAAAGAACTTGGGAATAAGACTTATAATTGGCATTAAGAGACACCTGGTTCTCCTATTATTACTTTCAGAGGCGGTCCTAAGGTTTAAGCTTTAGCAGAGATGTCTCTTCCTCACTGGATGGCATCTGGGACCTCCAAGAAAAGCCAGGACTGGAGAGATGGGGAAGAACCACAGCTTGAGTTCATAGGCAAATTTATCTTGTGCTAAATAACCCTAAAATACCATCTCAAACTCTACAAACGTTCCAGTGGGTCATCTCTTTATGTGAGAATAACAGTATGGCAACTGCTCAAAAAGTTATTTATTGAATCCTTCGCCAACACAGAACTGACACTTAAGTAAGCTTTCACCTCCTTCCTCAAGCAGTTCTCACAGTTACAGAGAAAATATTAAGTTGGACTCAACTATGTAGCCTAACTAATAAGATGTAGAGCAACCTGGTAAATTAATTACCAGAGGAGAGAATGAGTTGAACAGGTCCATAAGCAGATGTCAGGAGATTAGTAGGCATGTGAAATATTAACAGTTAAAAAGTCCAGAGTTAAAACATAGTGTATTTTTTTAAAAAGACTTCTCTTTTGGAAAAACCAAACAATTTTCACAGGCTATACCACAAGGCAGTTTTCCTAAATCCTAGGAAAATAAGAATTCAACCACTCCTGAAAGAGTGGGAAAAGGATCCAAGTTCAGTGTTTGAAGTAC
This sequence comes from Tamandua tetradactyla, assembly GCF_023851605.1. Taxonomy (NCBI): domain Eukaryota; kingdom Metazoa; phylum Chordata; class Mammalia; order Pilosa; family Myrmecophagidae; genus Tamandua; species Tamandua tetradactyla. The sequence goes on from NC_135327.1 coordinate 207,197,127, forward strand.
ACAAGCTTACACAGCTCTGCGTTCAATGTCTGAAGTATGTACACAGCCAGGAAGCAAGTGATATAAGTAACAACCTCCAGATTGTTGATTAGTTTCGATCAACAACTAAATTTGTGAGTTTTTTTTTTTTTAATAAGATTTGCTTTGTCTTTACTGGGAAGCTTTCTGTTTCCTCTCTCCATTTGCTTAGTGTTTCCACTTAAAAGTGTTTCCTTAAGTCAAATATTTATTCACATATTCATGAAGTATTTGGGGGACCTTTTAAAGTCAAAAAGAAAAATGCACAATTCCAAAAAAGCAAAAATACAGGTAAGAAAAGGAAGAACTAACCTAGGGAAAGGAGTTTGGGAAATGAAACTTCTCTACTCCACCTGACATTCTCCAAGCAGGCCAGCTGGCTGGTGTGGTTTCCTCATGCCATCTCACATTCAGTCCCCCAGACTTCAGCAGAACGACAATCCCAGGCCCCACACCAACAAATGTATCCGGACATGTAGATCTGAGGCTTTTAGTACCCATAGGAGAGCCTGCCAGCCACAACTCCCCACAGAAAGCTCTTGTATTTTGCTGACAGCGTTGTTCTGTGTGAGAGGAGAAGGAAGCAGGGAACGCCGTATAGTAACATTGAGTAGCAAAAAAAAAAAAAGAGACAGCAAACAGGAGAGGAAAGTCAAACTCTGAATTCTGCCAACAAGAAGTTAGTCTGCAACTCTTTATCAAACAATGATCCAATAAAATAAAAACAGCAGGGCGGTCAAAGTTGGTTCGGTGGCTCAGTGGCCGAGTTCTTACCCGCCACGCCGGAGACCCGGGTTCGTTTCCCGGTTCCGGCCCATGCGGGGAAAAAAAAACAATTTATCAGTGTATGTCACTGTGGACAGACCGTGCAAACCAAAACCGGACCACTGCCTAGATACTTAGATAAGACACAATTCACTCAAGGCAGGCAGCCCATATCCTTTGAGCTTATATTCTACCGGTCTTTCTTTTCAATGTTATGTGCTTAAATGGAATTTTTTTGTTTTGTCAATCATTCTCTGTAGAAACTGGGCACTGGAAATTCCACATATGTTTCTACAATATTCTCTGATATTTTAATACAATGATGAAAACCAATTTAAAGAATTCTCTCCACATGAATTCTGATTCAAGATAAAACGTGAAAGCAATCCATTTAAATAATTCACCATTAAAAGCTGTTTTAACTTTTCACTTTGAAAATGGATATGTTGGAGAATTTTTAATGTAAAGAGACATGGAGATTTTTGATCCTTCAATTCTTTGGTGTCTATTCAGCAACAGGGGAAAACAAGTTGATTCACCTAATTTAAGCCAGGAAAACATTCCATGTGGTTAAAAGAAATAAAATTCCAATGACCTTTAAAGAACAACTCCATAAACTTAACGTCCAAAGTCACACTCATAATAAATTCAAAGATGACATGGCTAAAGGACAGGGGCAGCATGGAGAGGTGGGTGCACAGGTGGAGAGGGAGTGGCTGAGGCTGAACAGACCAAAGGGACAGCTTTCTGATTTTTTTATTCTTAAATTTTTAGATCAGGTTTAAGCGAGGTTTATATAGAAATTTTTAAAAATACCATTTCCTCCATGCAAACACACACCCACCCCTTTATGAAGTGATTCTATAAAAGACTCATTAAGTCCTTTTTAAAAATCTTTGTAGACACAAGGTAGTCACAGGGAATTAGGTTGAGAACCCCTTAGTCTAAAGTGGTTTTGCCATTCTCTGGGCAACCTTTTGGACATGGCAGCAAGAACACATTATCTTTCAAAGCAGGTGTGAGATAACAGGTGAGTGTCAGCTAAGTCCATGTTCAATAAAGCAACTACTTTCAACAGACCAGCAGGGAGAATCACCACCATGCAAGGAGCATCCCAGACATGAGAAGCAAATCTGAGCTTATTTCCAGACTGAGAGGGGCATGTGGACCCTGCAGACAGGACACAATCATATACATAGTTTCATGCTTTGCTGACACAGATGAGGTATCTACATTTAAAAGTAGTATAATGCAAACATAACAGAAGTACTGGTTTTGAGGTAATGCATGAATGATGGAGGCTGTAAATAATATGGTAGCTGTGCAGAAGAGAAAAGAGAGCTAAGAGGAGTTCGTAGAGTGAGAAAGAAAATCTGTATCTGTATGTCGACAAAATCAAACTAGGGTAAATGTTTTCTAAAAGATTCATTATCCCTACAATGGTCTATCCACATTATGCACATTATCTACCAGTTGAACATTTAAAGTTGTCCCCAGTTGAACAATACACTGTTTTTTCCTTTAGGTTTTCTTGGGTACTGGCAATGCCCTGTTCCTCTTCAACTGGTCAGAATTGCTAAGGACACTAAGGACACAGAATCCAGAAAACAATTTCTTTCTCCTTCTACTGGACTGCTTAAAATTCACTAGAGAACTCTAAACTTGAAATAGAAAAAATAAAAATAGCCCATGGAAACATGCAAAGGCAGTTAAACACCACCACACCACACACACCCCTCCCCACATGTATTCCCTTCTTCGCTCTCAAAGTGTTAAAAAGGAAAATTCAAAGTCAACATCAGCTCCTCCCTGCTGATGAAAATTGGCACAACTGAATTTACTTTCTGGCTGCCGGCCCTCACAAAACCGTTACAAAAAAAAAGTTCACCATGCTCAACTACTCCAAATATAAATTCGAGACAAGTCGGCCTACCCCAACCCCTCCCCGCCGCCACCATCATAATGGCCTTTCCACGCTGAGCCGGGAACCAACTACATATTAAACATTTAATTTTGGAACTTTAATATTTTTTAAAGACAAAGCAAAACCCGATCTAAAACTTAGGGCAGTTGAGCACATGATCCATTAAGAGCAAATAAAGGACCGTATATAACACTATGAAATTGTTTTAGCAAATCAACCACAAATCCTAAAGAAAATACGATGAGTGTCACGCAAAAAACCTGGCCTGAGGGGAGAGGTTTTACAATTTTACCCTCTCCGTTGTATTACAACACACACACACACAAACACAATCGTAGTACTATATTCCTCTAACTGTGACAGAACTGTTTCAAAACCAGGAAGCCCGGAAACATCAGAAGAGATCAAATTCTAAAGTCGGATCACAAGTTTTACATTTAAAAAAAAAACAAAAGGCACGTTGGCATGGTCCAGCCGTTCCCCAGATTCTGAAAATCTTCAAAACAATTTAACGTAGGCTGCACAATGCACAGACTTCTGCATTTAGAACACCAGACGGCTTTCCCATCAGGGCGTAGCACACATTTCCCTAAAATATGGTTTCCTTGGCTGGGCAGAGGTGCCTGCGAGCCCAACCCTAAAGGTTTTTCCATCTTCCATAATAAAGCCCTGCAGCGCCGAAGGAGCCAGGCTGCTGGCGAAGCCGCTCCCCCGCTCCGCGCCAGCGCCGAGGCGGCGGCGGCGGCAGCAGCAGCAGCGAACAGAGGTGGGAATTGCAGAACAACAACAAAAAAAACAGACCCAGGAAAGGTGTTGTGTGAGGGGAGGGGACAGCAGAGGCGCCACACACCACCCCAAACTGAAAACACACTTCACCTTCCCCTCCCCACCCAAGGACCCCCAAAAGCCCACTACTCGGAGGAGCGAAACGTCGGTTACGAGCGATGGAGCGGACCCGCTCCGCCGCGCGAAGGGAACGCGGCACCGGGAATCTCGACTCCCGGCTCCGGCTCTGACAGCTCCCCAGACCGCGCACGACGGCCCCGCGCAGCACACAACTGCGGGAGCAGAAATCCAGCCGGCGGCCCAGAGACCCGCGCCGCTGCCCAGAGCGCAAACTGCCCCCGGGGGGAAACCCCGGCCCTGCCCCCTCCCCAGGAAAATGCCACTTTCCAGCCGCTGCCGGTCCCCACGCGCTGCACGGGCTCGGGTCGCTCCGAGCGCGCGGGGGATGGGGAGGCACGGGGACGGGGTGTCATTTTTCCAAGCAAAATGGGGAGAAGTAGGAAAACAGGGGACTGGGGGCGCGTGGTTACCTTCCGATAGTTCCAGCTCCAGCTCCGCCAACCGGGCTCTCACCTCCAGAGGCAAAGACATGCCTTCCAGGCTGCGGTCCGCCATGCTCGCCTAGCAGCTTTCCACCCCCCACCCTCGCTCGCTCCCTCTTTCTCTTTGTTTGCTAGAGAATTTTTTTTTTATGCAGTCAGTCCTTGCGCCGGTTCAGAAATGCATGGAGCAGGAGAAGGACGGCGCGAGAGCAGCAGGCCGAGGAGTCGCGGAGGCAGGGATGGTGTGGAGGAGCAGGAGGAGCAGGAGGAGGAAATGCAGGGATTTTTTCTTCTTCTCTCCCCCCTCCCCTCCTCCCTCGGCGCTTCCTTCAGTGCAGCCCCGCCATGGCGGCCTCGCTTGCCGTCTCTGCGCGCCTCCCGACGCGGGCGGCCTCCGGGCCTCGGCTCACAGCCGCGCCCGGCCCTGCCCCCACGCGCGCCCGGCCGGCTCCGGGGCTCGCGCGGCCGCCGCCTGCTCTGTGGGGCTCGCCGGCTCCTCGAGCTGCGGCGGCCGCGGCGGCGGCGGCGGCGGTGACCGCTGCTGCTGCTCGGGCTGCCGCCCCTGCCACGGCAAGAGCGCCGCTGTCACGCTCACGTGATGGAGTGTGTGGGCGCGAGTGTGCGTGTGTGCCTGCGTGTGTGCGCGCGCCCCGGTGTGAGGCGAGCGGCCGAGTGTGCGGTGTGATTTGGGCGTGCGTCCGCAACTGGGTGCAGCGGCGCGCGCGCTCCCTAGGGGGTGCGCGTGAGCCCGCGGCGGGCCGCGCTGCTGTGGAGGCCGCCTGGGGTCACCTCCCGAGGCTGGCCCGGCACGCCCGCGGGCTGGTACGGCGGACCGCGCGACCGCTCCGGCCAGAGGGCATCGGGCACAACTGCAGCCCACCCCATCCAGGCGATGGCATCCCTGCCCATCCCCCAACCCACCTCATTCTCCCCTGCCTCAATATAAAAGATCCCTCCTGAATGAATTCCCAGCATCACTAGAATGTTAAAACTTAAAAGTGTTGTTCTGTCTTCCAAAGCTGATTTTTTTTTAAATGAGGACTTAGAGTGGGGGGGAGGGTAGATAAAAAGAAAGCATGGTCTTGAGGAAAATGTGCTAGGTTAAAAGTTTCTAATTCTGACTAGCAGTGTGACCTTGAGCTAAGCAGGTTTTTGGCCTGGGCTTGTGTTTCCCCTTGTGTGAAATGAAGATGGGAGGAGTTAATCACCTATTCTATACATTCCACTTCAGCCCTGGAAGTCTATATCTCTGTCATTCAGTATTCCAGGTATCCAGCTCTTCCCAAGTCTTTCTCAGTAGGCCTGCTTTCTTTACCTATTCTCTGACCCTAATTGCTCATGATTCCGAGTCCTTTCTTGAACTGTCCATAGTCTTTCCCCTTGTTGGGTTTTCAGCTCCAAAGCAATAACCGTCTCTTTTGCATGAGTGATTCCCAAATCTGTATCTCTACTCCTGACCTCTTTAGGAGGACATCTCACATTCCCAACTGTCCACTAAAAGCCTCACCTGGATGGCCCCCTAACATCCCAGACTCCAACCCCAAATGAAGTTATCTCCTTCTGCCTTTTAATAACTACTTACTTCCAGTACCATCCACCATTTTCTTAGTTAACCAGGTTGGAAGAGTCACCTTTGACTTCCCTATCTTCCTCAGTCTTCACACATCATCTGCTTCCTAGTCCTCTAATGTCTGTCACACAAAAGGTCTTGCTCATCCGTGATCTCATTTTCATTCCTATAATCACCATTCCTACTTTCAGACACTGCCTTGTGCCTGGAACATTCTAACAACTGCCTAGCCTGTTGCCACACCACTGTCCATTTGACACTGCTGCCAGAGTACCGTTCACTCCCCAGTTCAAAAGCAGGCCATAGTACTGCGTTTTCTGCTCAGTAGAGTTGAACTTCTCTGCCTGGCCCTAAAGACCCTCCCCCACTGGCTCCAACCTGCATTCCCAGCCTGCGTTGCATGCCCAACCTTATCTCCTACAGGCACCCTTCAGAAGCAGAGAAACAAATTCTGTATTTCTGAAGGCCTGTGCTGCTAATGTCTTAACATCTTTGTTCTTATCCTGCAGTGCCTTTCAGCTTTTCTGTCAAAATCGTTCTACAATCTTCCATAACATCAATTAGCTCCCCACTCCCATTCCAGAAAAAAAAAAAAAACTCTCCCTCCTCCCTTATTATGCTCCTACCACTTACTGCCTTTATCATATTTGACCTTTGGTTTATTTGGATTTTCCTCGTTAGCCTGAGTGTAAGATCTTTGAAGACAAAGATCAAGCTTTATTTAACTTCGTACATCCCACTAATTTGTTTAGAGAGTTGTCACCATTTCTCTTATAAATCTGTTATTCAGGGGGAAATTGTGAGAGAAGTAGGCAACTGACAATGGTTAGCTTGAAAAAGACGAACCCTAAATTCCTTCTGCCTTTTGTTCCATGTGCTACAACCTGGTATAAGTCAGTTAGTTTTGTCCTTAGACCAAGACTATATCCAAATCCATTGGGTGCTGGTTGTCACAAGCAGTCTAAAGCCCCACTTTTCAAATACTACCTCCTGATAAACAGACCACTGATTTTAGAAAGCCCTAGAGATTATCTAGTCCAGCCCTTTCATCTTATAAAGGAAGGAGCTGAGGAAAATAAAATGCAGCAGATTTGGATCTGCAAAGCAGAGCCCTGGGTTCATTTCATTATAGTAAAGACACACTGCACATGCCAAACAATGGTATATCATCCGTTTACCACAGTGTCAAATCAGAATTTTTTCTTTAAATGTCTTTCCTTTTTAGTGGATAGATAGATCTTGGTCATTTAAGTATAATGTCATAACTGATCTTGGTTTCACAGAAGATCTCTATTGTGCATTAAATGCATCAGTAAAGTCCTTAGATTTTGAGCTGATGATCCTTCTTTAGGTCTCTGTGTGGCTACAAAAAAGACAGAGATGTGTTTTTGGCTTTAGACTGATGTTTCCAATTGTCTCTGATAGACATCGTCATCTGGAAATCCTACCATCTCCTCAAAACTCATTAGATCTGAAATTAAACTCATCTTACCTACCAGTGCTTGACCTCTGTTAATTATTCCTGATAATAGAATCATAGTTATCTATACTTCCAGTCATACCCATTATCAAGTTTCAATCATTTCTGTTTACAACATTTTTTTAATCCATCCTCCTCCTTTCCAGACTTCTACTGCCCCAATTCAGGCCTTAGGAGCTCCTACACAGGTTTGTCCTTTCTATTCTTCCTATCACAGCTAACAGATCACTCCTCCTAAAACACCACTTTGATGTAGATGTAGTGAACCCTGTCTCTGAAATCTACAAAAATTTTCTCCCACAAACTAAAAAACTTCTTAATTTGACATTGAAGTTTCACCGGCCCTGACATAAATTTTCCTTTCCTAATTTCTGTTGCACTTCTCTCCTGCATGCATCTACCCTCTATGGAAGAACACTCAACTGTCCATAGACAGTCTACACATTCTTGTATTTATGTTTTTACTGATATTTCCCTCTTTTTGTCATCTCCTTCCACTCCTATTCCTCAACCTGAGTTTACCCATTCAAGGCAGACTTCAAAAGTACTTCTTTCATGAAACCATCCCTAATCTGGTTAGAAAATTTCTCTCCCTCCTCTGGAATTGCACACCCCTTTATCTGTACTTACCATGTTCTACCAGGATTTAGTAATTTATATGTGTGTCTTATCTGGCACCTGGTTTATATATATAATTCTCCCACTGTGTTGAATGACACAATAAACAACATATTATTTCTCAAAGTGCAGTCCAGCATTGGAACAAAGGAAAATAAGACTCTTCCTCTTCATTTCATTCTGCTCCGACTCTTTCTTTTCATCTCATTCTGCTCCATTCATAACGAGCCTCAAGGAAAGTATGATGGTTGAAAATCCTGCTATACTTATATGTGATAGATATATAAGCCAAGTTCAAATATACATTAAGGTGAGCAAAACTTGCCCAATAGATGTTTATTAGAATGTATTGAATTGGTTCTAAGGGCAATTTCCTTAAAAAGCTCTGCCAAAAGCCCTGAAATTTCTATCATTGCAGTTACATCTTTGAACTATTGTTACATATTTTCAGAAAGTCACTGTAAAAATCCATGACTGGTATTTCAGAGGTGGTTACACAATCATTAATAACTATTAGCACAATAGCATGGTTTAATTTATCAAATAAGTCATCCATTACACAACAAAGTCCAGAGGGTCTGAGACACAAGTACAGAACATTTAGGTGGGCAGGAGGAAAGAGGGAATAAGGGGGAAAAAAAAAGAGGAACTGAATAAGGCTCCCCAGTGTGGTCCCTGGCCTCCTAGGAGGTAGGAAGTAAGAGCCTAGCTGATTGAAGAGACACTAAAAAGTGATATTGTAAACTATCTGTTATTTTACAGTTTTCCTTAGATAAGTCCTGAAACAGCACTTGGAGCTTGGCAGAGAGGTATTTCATTAATCATCATGCCAACTAGTATTTAAGTGAGCAACTATTTCTTAACTTTGTCTTCTGGTAGGTAATTTGTTGCCACTACCTTCCAGGACTTCACCTCTATTTTTTGTTTCGCTGAATTCCAAGTCAATTCTAATGCATGAAAAATTATATTACATACATGTAAAGGAGCTCTAGAAGATTTCAGAAAATCTGGTTGGGGTGGAAGACAGTAGTAAAGAAATACGCTGATTTAGAGTATGCTAAAGGTATCAGTACAAGGCAGAGGGGGTTTATTTATTAATGAGATAACTAAAGAGAAGGAAAAACAAAGCTCTTGAGGTAATTACTCCCCTCACAGAAAAATATCTCAGAGTTGCACCTTTATTTCTTAAGTCTTACTGCTGATAGGAGTTGATTATTTTATTCCTTATCACATTAAGGTAGAATTTATTCATGCTGTGTTCTCTATTATGTATCTGAATTTTGTGAATTTTTTATCTTTTCCACAGTGACTAGGAAGAATTGGTTTAAAAATACTGTAGTCAGAATTCTACAAGTACTCACATTATAAATCCTATTTTGCGGGGTTTAGAATTCTGTTGTAATACAGTCTTTCTAAGCTGCAATTTTCCTACTGTACTATGATTTGTAAGTTATGTTTTTGGTTATATCTTACTTTTGTCCTACCATTTTATCAGAAATTCAATTTAGGTAGATTATTGAGTTTAAAGAAAAAACAAAAGTGAATAACCATCGGACAAAGAAATTTATGTATAATTAATTAGTACTTAAAAAAAAGTTTGAGATCCTTAAATGAAACTACTCTATACATATGAGATCATTAACATTTTTGTGACATGATTTTTTTTTACATCATTATAGAATCAATTAAATAATGTAAATGTGACTAAGTTCAGTGAACCACATGTACATTTGCTTTTCTGTTAAGGTCACTGTCTTCCCCTGAAAGTAAAGAACTATAAAATCCATTTATCTAAGAACAAGTAAACTGGAAAAAGAGGAGAAAAAGAAATAATTTCATGGGATATTTTTTCAGTAATTACTTTTCCATACCATTGCTGAAAAAATACCAAAAATTCAACTGTGAGTCAAAGAAGTCTTGATGGAAGAACAAATGAGTGAAATTTTGGACAAACAGCCTAAGTCTTTTCTTATAGGCTTTATTATAGATCAATATGCAATTATCAATAATGTAATTATTTTTGATTATTTGAAAAATTTTTCTGAATTCTTAATCACTTATGTGATTAAGGACACGGTAACCTACCCATCAGTTGGGTCCCATCACTTATGCGATTAAGTGGTGACATAGCAAGCACACAACAATAGATTATCCAAAAAGTATTCCTGTTTGCCCTTAAATTGCATCATAGTTTTGAAACAAATTTCCTTTGCCAATTATGATTGATTAATGTCTGGCTTAATCAAGCAATTGTTAAAATTAATTGTCACTCCTAAAACTCATATTAACTAATAGTAGAGACAGGTAACACATAAGCTTTTTGGTTTTGTTTTTGTGTTTTTTTCACATGGGCAGGCACCGGGAATTCAACCCGGATCTCCAGTTTGGCAGGCGAGAATTCCACCACTGAGCCACCATCGCACCACCCACGTAAGCTTCTTAAGTAGAAGAAAAAAGAGTGTTTGGGAACTAAAGTTTTGTCACCAAAAATGCACAAGTAGAACAACATCATATAGGAAAAAATTTTCATTGACGTTATTCCTTCAAAATGGCAAGAAAATACATATAAGTTAAATCAAGCATGACTCATTAAAGGATTTTACTATATCGGTACACCTCTCCCCCACACTGCCTATCAATGAAATCTAAAGAATTCAATTGTTTAAAATGCAGGATTGTGTTAATGTGTGGTTAATTAAAAGCGGTGCTTTCTAGGCAGCCTGTACTATCACACACTCAACAAAAGTAAATAAAAATAAGATACTGAAATTTGCACTGTATACAACCGAGGAAACACTGATCTGAGGAAGTCCCAAATGATTGCAAGACCATTACCATCGCCCACCCACCCCCCAAGCAAATGATAGAATTTTGTGCAGCACTCCCCTCTCCCCACCTTTGAGATTAGGGACTGGGCTCTGATAACATGAGATAATGGACAATCAAAGGATATCCAAATTTCAGTTATTATGTGGCCTGTTATTATGGAAGTCTTAACTTTAATAAGACTCAGAATTTTGCCTTATAGTCGTGCTGACGGGCAAGGTAATGTCATAGGTTGGATTCCCAAGATACAGAGGCTGAGACAGGGATTCAGGGGCATGTTATTTATTGAGGGAATGTTCTTACAGAAACAACCTGTAAGTCAGTGAGTAAATCAGAGTAAAGGAGGGGAAGGAGCAGAGCTAGATGTGGTCTCATGTAAAGTGAAACCTGATACATAGATGGCAGAGAGGATGGATCCACAGCCTAAGTGGAACCACAGAAAGGCCAGCCTGAGTACCACTATGTCAATCATTGGCTGTGGACACGGTAACCTACCCATCAGTTGGGTCCCATCAGGAAAGGGGGATTATTGGGAACTATTGCAAGCCACCACTTCCAGTAGCTAAGGGATAGATATGTCCAACCTTACATAAGGTCTAAGCAGGGCATGATTTCAAATAGCTTGGAGAAAAGGGCAGGAACTCGGGTCACCCCTTATTTTGCTACACTATCCATTCATCTTAAAATTTGTCTGGATAAATATTATCATGAGAAAGTAGGAACCTGCCTACCGTCAGAGGGGAAAATTGATTTACATGATTGTTTCTTGGATTATTTTGCATGTTGTTGTTCTTATTTTGGTTTATTTTATTTTAATTTTTTACCTAGCCAAAGATTATTTGAAATTACTGATTTTGTTTTACATGAACTCATGAAGGATTCTAGATCATGCACAGTCAATCAGGCAAAATGTTAAAAAAGCAATTGGTGGATTTATGGACAGATGAGTAAAACATATGGATTAAAAATAAATAAGTAATAGGGGAACAAATGTTAAAATAAATTTAGTAGATTAAATGTTAGTGATCAATGAAAGGGAGAGGTAAGAGGTATGGTATGTATGATTTTATTTTCTGTTTTCTTATTATTTCTTTTTCTGAATTGATGCAAATGTTCTAAGAAATGATCATGATAATGAATATACAGCTCTATGATGATATTGTGAATTACTGATTCTATATGTAGAATGGAATGATCATATGGTAAGAATATTTGTGTTTGTATGTTGGTACAGTTAATAAATAAGATAAAAAATAAAAAAGCAATTGGTGGAAACTCTACAAGGAAAACAGTACCCTTCCCTCTATGTGGGACATGGCATTCAAGGGTGAAAGTCTCCCTGACAACATGAGACAGGTTTCCCAGGGATGAGTCTGGTCCTGGCACAGTGGGATTGACAGTGCCTTCCTGACCAAAAGGAGGAAAAGAAGTGTGATAGAATAAGACATCAGTGGCTAAGAGAGATCAAATAGAGTCAAGAGGCTATTCTGGAGGCTACTCTTATACAGGCTTCAGTTAGATAGTGCTAATTGTCATGATTTGTTAAACCCCAACCAACATTGCTCCTGTTAACTCTTAATCACCTAGGGCTCTATAAAAGTTTCATGAACTAAGTTTGCTTTTCTAGAACCTATAATTTCCAGAGGGTTCCTATGCCAGATAAATCCTGAAACCCAAAGGGACCAGCCTCTCCAAGATTATCAACTAATTACATCCCCCCATCCTTTAGTGTGGACACCCCTTCTCAACACAAAAGAGTTAGAATGGGCATTGCCTAAAGATCCCTATAGACTGGGAGAAGGATCAAGGGAGAAGGAGGAGTTGTAACAGAGAAAATAGGATTTAACAAATAAGTATGACTTCTGAATCACTATATTGATATTTCTTTTAGCCTCCGTATTTTGGAGCACCTAGAAGGAAGAATCTGAAATAATGGAATGGTAACCCATAGCAGACTCTGAAATCTGTTCTGTATCTACTTGTTGAAGTGTGCTTTAAAAATTATTGCTTTCTTTTATTTTTTGAATATATGTTATATTTCACAATAAAAAATGTTTTAAAAGAAGCAATTGGTAAAAAGCCCTGTGCTAGATGCTACATAAAATGCTGTCTGTACTCTCCAAGAATTTACAGTCATTTAGGGCATGTAGCCCAAGGAAGAGGTACAAAAGCAAATAAAAGTAGGGTGAAAGCCTCAGGGAAGGCCTAGAGACAGGCCTTTTTAGTCTGGCATTTGTTATAGACATACCTGATGAACAGTTAGCTTCTAAGAGTTCATATACTGTCCAAAAGATCTGATTCAAAAAGTTCCCTTTACCATTTATACCTCATGTTACTCAGCCTTTGAAGTGTAAAATGTGGGTTTTTCCCTGGCCAGCGGAAGACTCAGCTGTTCTATCTTTGCCTTTCCCAGATGTTCTCCAGCTGGTGTTTTTTTCTCTCATAGTAAGATCTTGGGTGTGGGCGTGGGAAGACCCTGATAAGAATTATGGGTTTTATTTTCTTAAAAATCACGGGCCAAGGAGAGAACCAACTCTACAGTATTACACTCTTTAGATAGGCTCCTGTGAGATGTCTGGCTCTTAGTTCTTAGACTCCCAATCCCATCCCTAGCTTGGAGACAATCCAGTGTACCTTAGAGCCTCTGGATTATCTCCCCCAGCTAGGTATTCCATTTCTAGAGGTATGATTAGGGGAACTCTTACCATTTCAGCCTTTGACACAAAACTAAAGTCAATGACACAGTGTTCTTGAGAATCTGACCTGAGTCGTGAAAAAAAAAAAATGATCATGCATACAATTCACATTGACTAGAACATACAGTGACCAAGTACTCAAATGAATTAGGAACAGGGACTGAGCAGACTAATTTTACCCATGTCATTGTCTCTAAGCAGCTCGTCACAGTCCCTGGAGGCTCATATAATGCCATCTCTCACATCATAATCCACTTAGTATCTTCTTTTTCAAAGTAGGAAGATGCATCAAGGGCTTCACAAAATTTCCCAATGGTTTAAGACCTCTGGAAGAAAAAGATATGCACACAAATCATAGTAGAACAAAGCAGTATTTAATAAATGCCGTACGAGCAGTTTCTGCAGAAGATAATGATTAGGATGTTAATTTAGAAGATCCACTAAATCTTTAAGCTATTGCCTTGATCTCTAATCAACATTCCTAGCTGTGTTCTCATTGGAACCTAGTTTATTTCTTTCATTCAGATGTACTACTTACTGTCTTTTCCCTCTGACCATTGATCCTCTACAAAACGTTAAATGAAAATACTCTGAAGCACGAGAAAAAGAAAGAATGAAATATGGAAAGAGAATGAACGATGAAAGACAAGAGGAAGAGGTAGAGAAAGGGGAAAGAAGGGAGGAAGAGCAGTAGAAGAGAGAAAGGGGAAAAGGAAGGAAGGAAAGGGAAGGGAAGGAGAGAGGGGGGAAGGAGGGAAGGAAGGTAGGAAAGGAGGAAGGGAGAGGGAGGAAACAATCAAGCTAGAGTGAGTGAATGAGGTGTTATGTTTCTGAGCATCTTCTGGAGATATGCTGATGGTCGTTGTCGGATTTGTGGAGACACCGTTTCTTTGGAAGTCCCTGAAGGATTCATGCCACTGTCCTCTAGTGAGCTCTTTGGACATTGTGCTGGTTTGAAAGGATGTACGGATCCTAGAAAAGCATGTTTTAATCAAAATCCCATTTCATAAAGGTAGAATAATCCCTATTCAAAACTGTATGTTTGAAACTGTTATCAGATCATCTCCCTGGATGATGTGATTTAGTCAAGAGTGGTTGTTAAACTGGATTAGGTGACGACATGTCTCCACCCATTTGGATGGGTCTTGATAAGTTTCTGGAGTCCTATAAAAGAGGAAACATTTTGGAGAAAGAAGATTCAGAGAGAGCAGAGAAGAACAACATAGCCATGAGAAGCAGAGAGCCCACAAGCCAGTGACCTTTGGAGATGAAAAAGGAAAACGCTTCCCAGGGAGCTTCATGAAACAGGAAGCCAGGAGAGAAAGTAGCAGATGATGCATTGCTCAACATGTGCCCTTCCAGCCGAGGGAGAAACTGTGACTGTGTTTGCCAAGTGCCTTTCCAGATGAGAGAGAAACCCTGAATGTCATCGGCCTTCTTGAACCAAGGTATCTTTCCCTGGGTGCCTTTGATTGGATATTTCTATAGACTTGTTTTAATTGGGACAATTTCTCGGCCTTAGAACTGTAAACTAGCAACTTATTAAATTCCCCTTTTTTAAAAGCCATTCTGATTCTAGCAAACTGAACAGACATTGTTCTGGCCAAAGAAAACTGAAGGACCTTGTATTGAGCACTTACTTTTGGCCAGGTACTACGATATATGCTTTATTTGGACTATGACCTTCAAACATCACAAAAGTCCCATGAGGTGGATTGTTGACAGCATAAATTCTGGAGCCAGACTGCCTGGATTAGAATTAAAGCTCTACCATTTATTAACTGCAAGATTTTAGGCAAATTACTTAACATTATTTTCTGTAATAGGAGCAGATTGCTGTAGGTATCCTTATAGACATGGCCCAGTGTGGAGAAGAACGGTGATCCAGGGAAGAGTTTGAGAAATTGTGTTATAAAAAACTTCTAGGGCCGTGCAACGATGGCTCAGTGGCAGAATTCTCTCCTGCCATGCCGGAGACCCATGTTCAATTCCTGGAGCCCGCCCATGCCAAACAAAACAAAACAAAAAACTTCTAAACTGAAGATGCATCAAAAAGACACCTGACCTTTGCCTACCCCAACTAAGACATCCTTATAAAGCCTTTGGCAGGCCTTTGTGATATCATTTTGTGGTTATTCAGGAGACTCATTTCTATTAGAATATCGTAATAGAATATAACCTAATTCCAACAAATATGAAGTCAACGTCAATGCTCTCTTTTTAAAAAACTCTTTAAAATGATTTGTTTTACCATTTCCTTATTCTTTTTTTTTCATTAAAATGCCCTGATCTCAACTGAGCATTCAGACCAACATGTAATTGGTAATTGCAGACTTCCTAAGCATTATTTAAGCATATAGAAAGTGCTATACTTTTTATTTCTTAGAAAATGTTTCCTTAATGTATAATATGTATTGAGGGAGAAAAACACAAAAATCATAAGTGTACAGGTTGATACATTTTCACAAAGTGCACACAGCTATGTAACTATCACCAAGTTCAAGAAACAACAACAGCAGTGCCCAGAGCTTCTCTTGTCTGCCCCTAAAATTGGATTAGGATTAAAAGAATATGGCTTTTCTGGGGCACATAACAGTTTCAAGCCAGCAAAATACATAAAAGAGAAGGAATAAAATTAGAACCACCTATAATACCAATCTCCAGAGATAACCACTATTAATATTTTGGCATATATTTTTTCTAGTTTCTTTTTCCTTGAACATTTATTACTTGAAAACTAAAAGAACTAAAGATTACCATATAGACAACCTTAAAGTTTTAACTTTAATCACAAAAATTACACAGGAGTTGAACAAATTTAATAAAATTATCCTGCTATACATATAGTATAAGTAAGTATAAAATTGATAGTATTTCCCTAGTTGTTGTTCATATTCAATACAATAGTACATAAAATCCCTAAATGAGGAATCTGATATAAGTTTAGAATATGTTAAATTTTATACTTAAAAATAAGCAGACAATAATATCAAGGAATATATAGGAGAAAAGAGGGAACTGTGAGAGTTGAGAACTGATATTTCAATCTTAAAAACATAATACAAAACACACACTTGTTAAAAAAAATGTAAAAACTTAGAAATGGGCTGCACAATACTACCTAGCTGTAATATAATTATGTGAAAGCACTGAATGAAGCTGAATGTCAGAATGATAGAGGGAGGAGGGCTGGGGGCACAAATGAAATCCGAAAGAAAGATAGACGATAAAGACTGAGATGGTATAATCTAGGAATGCCTATAGTATATAATGATAGTGCCTAAATGTACAAATTTAAAAAATGTTTTTGCATGAGGAAGAACAAAGGAATGTCATTACTGCAGGGTGCTGAAAATAGATGGTAATTAATATTTTTAAATGTCAACTTCTGTGTGAGACTAAAGCAAAAAATGTTTATTTGGTACAAAATTTATATTTTGACTAGTGCATTTCCTAATATAACTTATGTAGATAGCTTAATTGAACACCATAAGTACATGGAACCTTGAGTAGGACATGAGATTTTGTTGGTTTGTCCAGAGTGATGCCCTGATAAATCCCAGAGTGATTTGAACAGTGAATAAAAAAGTATTTGCAAAGTCCCCTTTGGGAAATGGTGAGAAAGGGGGAAAATTCAACTTCCCCAAGTTGAATTCTTTTTTTTTTTTGTAATCTTTTTTTTTTTTATTAATTAAAAAAAGAATTAACAAAACAATTAGAAATCATTCCAATCTACATGTACAATCAGTAATTCTTAATAACATCACATAGTTGCATATTCATCATTTCTTAGTACATTTGCATCGATTTAGAAAAAGAAATAAAAAGACAACAGAATAAGAATTAAAACAATAATAGAAAGAAAAAAAACAAAAAAAACAAAAACAAAAAACCTATACCTCACATGCAGCTTCATTCAGTGTTTTAACATAATTGCATTACAATTGGGTAGTATTGTGCTGTCCATTTCTGAGTTTTTATATCCAGTCCCGTTGTACAGTCTGTATCCCTTCATCTCCAATTATCCCTTCTCTTTTTTTTTTTTTTTTTAATTAACGGAAAAAAAGAAATTAACCCAACATTTAGAGATCATACCATTCTACACATGCAATCATTAATTCTTAACATCATCACATAGATGCATGATCATCATTTCTTAGTACATTTGCATTGGTTTAGAAGAACTAGCAACATAACCGAAAAAGATATAGAATGTTAATATAGAGAAAAAAATAAAAGTAATAATAGTAAAATCAAAACAAAACAACACAAAACAAAACAAAAACCTATAGCTCAGATGCAGCTTCATTCAGTGTTTTAACATGATTACTTTACAATTAGGTATTATTGTGCTGTCCATTTTTGAGTTTTTGTATCTAGTCCTGTTGCACAGTCTGTATCCCTTCAGCTTCAATTACCCATTGTCTTACCCTGTTTCTAACTCCTGCTGAACTCTGTTACCAATGACATATTTCAAGTTTATTCTCGAATGTCCGTTCACATCAGTGGGACCATACAGTATTTGTCCTTTAGTTTTTGGCTGGATTCACTCAGCATAATATTCTCTAGGTCCATCCATGTTATTACATGGTTCATAAGTTTATCTTGTCTTAAAGCTGCATAATATTCCATCGTATGTATATACCACAGTTTGTTTAGCCACTCTTCTGTTGATGGAGATTTTGGCTGTTTCCATCTCTTTGCAATTGTAAATAATGCTGCTATAAACATTGGTGTGCAAATGTCCGTTTGTGTCTTTGCCCTTAAGTCCTTTGAGTAGATACCTAGCAATGGTATTGCTGGGTCGTATGGCAGTTCTATATTCAGCTTTTTGAGGAACCGCCAAACTGCCTTCCACAGTGGTTGCACCCTTTGACATTCCCACCAAGAGTGGATAAGTGTGCCTCTTTCTCCGCATCCTCTCCAGCACTTGTCATTTTCTGTTTTGTTGATAATGGCCATTCTGGTGGGTGTGAGATGATATCTCATTGTGGTTTTGATTTGCATTTCTCTAATGGCCAGGGACATTGAGCATCTCTTCATGTGCCTCTTGGCCATCCGTATTTCCTCTTCTGAGAGGTGTCTGTTCAAGTCTTTTTCCCATTTTGTAATTGGGTTGGCTGTCTTTTTGTTGTTGAGATGAACAATCTCTTTATAAATTCTGGATACTAGACCTTTATCTGATATATCATTTCCAAATATTGTCTCCCATTGTGAAGGCTGTCTTTCTACTTTCTTGATGAAGTTCTTTGATGCACAAAAGTGTTTAATTTTGAGGAGTTCCCATTTATTTATTTCCTTCTTCAGTGCTCTTGCTTTAGGTTTAAGGTCCATAAAACTGCCTCCAGTTGTAAGATCCATAAGATATCTCCCAACATTTTCCTCTAACTGTTTTATGGTCTTAGACCTAATGTTTAGATCTTTGATCCATTTTGAGTTAACTTTTGTATAGGGTGTGAGAGATGGGTCTTCTTTCATTCTTTTGCATATGGATATCCAGTTCTCTAGGCACCATTTATTGAAGAGACTGCTCTGTCCCCCAAGTTGAATTCTTGATATTCTCACAAGCAGTGCAGACAATCAAAGCTATATGCTGAGCCCACAATCTTGGGGTTTGTTCATATGAAACTTAACCCCACAAAGGATAGGTTAAGCCTACTTAAAATTAGGCATAAGAGCCACCCCCAAGAGAACCTCTTTTGTTGCTCAGATGTGGCCTCTCTCTCCAGTCAACACAACAAGCAAACTCACTGCCCTCCCCCTGTCTATGTGGGACATGATTCCCAGGGGTGTGGACCTTCCTGGCAACGTGGGACAGAAATCCTAGAATGAGCTGAGACTCAGCATCAAGGGATCGAGAAAACCTTCTCGACCAAAAGGGGGAAGAGTGAAATGAGACAAAATAAAATGTCAATGGCTGAGAGATTCCAAAGAGTCGAGAGGTTATCCTGGAGGTTTTTTTATGCATTAAATAGATATCATCTTGTTAGTCAAGATGCAATGGAGAGGCTGGAGGGAACTGCCTGAAAATGTGGAGCTATGTTCCAGTAGCCATGTTTCTTGAAGATGATTGTATAATGATATAGCTTTCACAATGTGCTGTGTGATTGTGAAAACCTTGTGTCTGATGCTCCTTTTATCTACCTTATCAACAGACGAATAAAACTTATGGAATAAAATAAATAATAGGGGAACAAATGTTAAAATAAATTTAGATTGAAAGGCTAGTGATCAATGAAAGGGAGGGGTAAGGGGTATGGTATGTATGAATTTCTTTCTGTTATCTTTTTATTTCTTTTTCTGAATTGATGCAAATGTTCTAAGAAATGATCATGATGATGAATATGCAACTATGTGATCATACTGTGAATTACTGATTATATATGTACAACAGAATGATCAAAAGTTAAGAAAGTTTGCGTTTGGTGTTTTTTTGTATTTTAAAAAAATTTAAAAATTAATTAAAAAAACCCCACACTTGAAGAAACTGTTCAGATCAATTTTTTTAAAAAAAATACTAATGAAACTGACCACACACACACACACACACACACACACACCATATATATGCATATATATATATATGCACCATATATATGCATATATAATCATTCCAAACTAATGATTTCTAAGATAGGATACAAAACACTATTTTAAATGTTATTTTAAAATGCTGCTATGGAAATTAAATATTATTAACATAGAAAAAAGACAAATTTAGATAAACACACCCTAAACATTGAGAAATTATAAATTGGCCAAAGTGCTAACTATTAAAAAAGCAAATTATAGGACAAACAAACCAAAATTATGGAGCTCTCATGAAGAGATAGAAGAAATTAGTAATGCATTATATGCAAATTTTAAATTTTTGAGTAACAAAAATTAACTAAACAAAGCCAAATACAATGAAAAGACAATGATGAAAGAGATTATTTTTATTTCTAGAACATGAGAAGTAGGTACCCATTTTTCAAAGGACAAATAGAGATGGCACAGGAGGAATTACTATATTAAACAAATTCCTATTGATTCCGTGAAACTTATAGTTATTCAGTTAATTTAAAAAGTCAGTTACGATTATTGGAACTTATGAAAAAAGTTGGAATACAGACTTTAATCTGCATTAAATTTAATCAATATTAAAGTTCTGAACTTGATAACTATTTTTTAAGAAAAAAAGTCAATTAAGGTAGGAAATCATTGTAACTGCCTCCCCAGATGGTGCATTTTGTCAGAGGTTTCCCAATTCTCTCCCCACCCTAGAATATTCAATTCCTAGGGTCTTGCCCTCTGCAAGGAAATGACTAACCAATCCATGCTAATTTTTCATGTATTCTGCCAAGCACATGGATAGTTCTCAATTGCTCATTCTCAATTGCTCACTGATTAACTGCTAAGATATCTTTCTTTGTCGCCTAAGATATTTTCATTTTATTATCAAAAGTTTTAACTGCATCAGTAGTTGGACATCTACTCTGATAGAAAGTGTCTCTTCTATAATTTGTATTCAGTTTTTTTTTTTTTTTTTTTTTTTTTTTTTTTTGGTATGGGCAGGCTCTGGTAATCGAACCCAGGTCTCCAGTGTAGCAGGCAAGAATTCTGCCACTGAGCCACCATTGCACTGCCCTGATTCTATGATGTTTTAAGTGACAGAAATATTAACTGTCATTATAACAGAACTGTGTTAAGTGAATGTGTATTATATCTGCTGGTAAGTGGACTTCCTTATACTGAACAGTAAAATTTACTATCATAGGCAATCTTGGACTGGGACAAGCCTCCCCCTTGCATAGAAGAGTTACCCATGGCAAACACTTCTGAACGTGTGTTCTCTGGAGACAGTTCACTACCAAGATGAAGAAAAGAAGCCGCATCCAGGTTATTCACGCTCAATTTCTTCTTCCAAACTCACTGCATTAATGTCCAAGGACTGCTATAAAACAAAATACTATAAACTGTGTGGCTTAAAACAACAGAAATTTATTTTCTCACAGTGCTGAAGCCTAGAAGTCCAAAATCAAGGTATCAACAGGGCCAAACTCCTTCCAAAGACTCCAGGGAAGAACTCTGCCTTGTTTCTTCCTAGCTTCCTGTGGCTCCAGGTGCTCCTTCGATTGTGGCAGCATAATTCCAGTCTCGACTTCCGTCCTCACATGACCACCTTTTCCTCGTGTTTTTCCATCTTCATTTGGCATTCTTCTCTTTGTGTCTCTTCTCTTGTTCTTATAAGAACACCAGTCATTTTGGATTAAAGGGCTACCCAACTCCAGTGTGACCTCATCTTAACTAATTACTTTTGCAGCAACCCGAATTCCAAATAAAGTCACATTCTGAGGTATTGGTGATTAGGGTTCTAACATATATTTTTGAGGAACACAATTGATCTCATAACACTCATCAATCAAAAAAGATACTTCATGCTATGCCGGGGACCCGGGTTTCATTCCTGGTGCCTGCCCCTGCAACAACAACAAAAAAGATATTTCATGTTTTCTGGGGCGGAGTGTATATGTGACTTCTTCTTCTTTTCCTATTTGGACACCTTTTATTTCTTCTTTTTACCTGATTGCTTAAGCTAGAACTTCCAGTACAATGTTAAATAATAGTGATGACGGTGGACATCCCTGTCTTCTTCCTGATCTTAAGGCGAAAGTGTTCAGTCTTCTTTGATGTGGGTTTTTCATAAATGCCCTTTATCATGTTGAGAAAGCTCCCTTTCACTCCTAGTTCTCTTGGTATTTTTATCATGAAATGATACTGGATTTTGTCAAATGCCTTTTCTGCATCAACTAGAATAATCATGTAGGTTTTTGTTTGTTTTTTGTCCTTCATTCTATTAATATGGTATATTACACTGATTTTCTTATGTTGAACCATTATTACATTCCTGGAATAAACCCCACTTGGTCATGGTGTATAACCTTCTAATATAGTGTTGGAGTCAGTTTGCCAGTATTTTATTGCAGATTTTCCATCTGTATGCATAAGGGATACTAGTCTGTCATTTTCTTTTCTTTGTTGTCTTTATCTGGCTTTGGTATCAGGGTAATTCTGGTCCCATAGAATGAACTAAGATGTAATTCCTCCTCTCCCATTTTTAAAAGTGTTTGAGAAGGATTGGTGTTAAATCTTCTTTAAACATTTGATAGAAGTCAGCAGTGAAACCATCCACTTCTTGACTTTTCTTCGTTGGGAAGTTTTTTGTTTTTGTTTTTGTCTGTTTGTTTACTTGCATAGGAAGTCTCCAGGAATCAAACCCAGGTCTCTGGCACAGCAGGCCAGAATTCTGCCTGCTAAGCCACCCTGCACCATCCTGTTAGGAAGCCTTTAATTTCTGATTCAATCTCTTTTCTTGTTATAGGTGTGTTGAAATGTTCTATTTCTTCTCGCATCAGATTAGGTAATTGGTAGATTTCTGGGAGTTTGTCTATTTCATCTAGGTTTTCTAATTTGTTGGCATAGTATTTATTCTCTTGTAATATTTTTTTATTTCTGTAAAGTCGGTAGTAATGTCCCCACTTTCATTCCCAATTTTAGTTGAATGTTCTCTCTCTCTTTGTCTTTGCCAGTCTGGCTAAAGTTATGTCAATTTTATTGATCTTCTCAAAATACCAGCTTTTGTTGTTGTTGATTCTATCCTCTTTCTATTCTCTGTTTCATTTATCTCTGCTCTAATCTTTACTATTTCCTTCCTTCTACTAACTTTGAGTTTAGTTTGTTCTTTTTGTTGCAGTTTCTCAAGTGTAAAGTTTGGATAATGATTTGTAATGTTTCTTCTTTTTTGAATTTAGAGCTATCAATTTTCCTCTAAGCACTGCCTTTGCTGCACTTGGTAAGGCTTGGTATTTCGTGTTTTCATTTTCATTCATCTCAAGATATTTCCTAATTTCCCTTGTGATTTCTTCTTTGACCCATTTATTGTTAAGTAGTGTGTTGTTTAATCCTACCACTTCTAAATATCCTTTCTCATCATTCTGGAATTGCCCTGTTACTGCATTACTTTAACCGTTCAGTACTTCTGTGAGGAAACAATGTCTAGTAGCATGTTGCTCCACCTTCTTGAAAGTGGGCCTTTATCTCTATTTTCAAGCTACATTAAATAGTATTATTAATTTGCATTCAGTCAATGTTCATTTACATTTACTTGTATATTTACCTCTTTCTTTGATTTTAATTCTTTTCTGTTTTTCAAAGATTGCATCTGGGATCACTTATCTTCTGCCTAAGCATCTCCTTTAGAATTCCCTTTAGTAAGAGTTGGTGGGTAACGAAATCTTCAGCTTTTATTAGTTTGAAAATGTCTTTATTTCACTCTCATTCAATAAATATATTTTCACTGGATATAAAATTATAAGTTGGCAGTTATTTCCTCCCATCATTTTGAAAATATCAATGTACTGTTTTCTGCCTTTGAATATAGCTGTTGAGAAGATAGCTGTGTGTATTTATCAATACTTTGAAGATGATCTGCCTGTTTTCTTTGGTTGATTTTAAGATTTCCTCTTTGTCCTATGATACAGCCATTGAATTTTAGATTTGGGGTATTATATTTATCTCTAGTTCTCTTTCTCAAATGGATTATATCACTTTTTATAGTTTCATGTTTCTCTGCATATATTTTCAAGTTTCAATTTTATTTCTTTAAACATGCTAAGTATAGATGCTTCAAAATGTTATCTGAAAGTTCCATTTTTTGAAATGTGTACAGTTCTGTTTCTATTATTTTTATTTTTCCTGATTCTCATTCATGTTGTTCCCTTGCTTTTTTGGGGAGGTTGGGGTGGGGTGGGAAGGTACACCGACCAGGAATCAAACTGGGTCTCCAGCATGGCAGGCAACCATTCTACCACTGCACCACCCGTGAACCCCTGTCCCCTTGCTTTGAGTGTCTGGTTAGCTCTGGCTCACTGCTTTTCATTGTCTTTGAAACATTACTTTCTTTGGTTTCCAAGGACTAAGGTAACCATGTCCTCCTTCAGTGACAATTATGTTTCCTTCTAAGAATGTTAGCACTATTACTAGTTACCACACCTCAAACCAATTTCATAGTTTGATATTCCTTGATCTCTGAGTTCTTGATCATTATACCTCAGTGAAAATCTATGCAACGGCTGGGTTGTGGCCCAAACTTCTCTGAAATCTCTTTCTTTTATTTTTGTTCCTTTGCTGTATTCATTCCCAAGGCAGTTTTTTAAAACTTCCTTAGGTTGGAGTAGAGGGTGTGTTTAGATATGATTCACCCTTACCCTGCATGTGATTCCCTATATGTTAGCAGTATCTCTTCTAAGATCTTGATTAGATACTGGACTTTGATTTCTGTCCCTCTTGCTCTATATGGCTTTAGAACTGAAACCCCAGTCAGTGTGGATATTATATATGTTCTAAGGGCATAAGCACCATTGATGATTAGATATTCTGCTTAAAACTGTCATTACAGTTGTCCATCCAATTATTTGGATCTCATCTTTTCATTTTTACAATATGTAAAAACATGTTAAATGACATTTTTTTATTTTTTTTCGCTAGGAATCTAATCTGACTACTCCAGTCCGCTGTTTCTGGAAACCAGAAGGCACTATTTAACTTTGGACTATTTTTTGTGTATTACTTTTATTAAAATAAAAATTAAGTAAAAGAAAAGAAACATAAACTATCGAAACGTGAAGAATGTAGAAAAATTGCTGTGTATGAGATGGATATATAGTGGGGAATGTGAGTAGCTGTGTGGAGTGTTAGGTAAAATTCCACAGACAAGGAGATGATTGAGCTGAGTCTTGAATGATTGGAAGAAATTTCCCCAGTCAAAGAAAAGAATGTGGGTACTTCAATCAGAGGAAACAGCAAAAACATAGAGGATGGAGAGAGTATGACATCTTCAGGGAGGAAATGCAGAATGGCTTATCCCCATGTAGGCAATAGCTGATAGAAGCAAGCTGCAGACCCTCCAGTAAAGTAAAGACCCTTCTTACTTCACTCTTGTCCTTTGCCCTATTAGAGTCATTTCCTCCTGACTAATGAATTCATTCTTGGCTTCATCTACCAATTGCAGCCCAACCTCTGTATACAAGATTTGATGGGAAGACTTATTTCTCCTGGATTAACACTGAAGACTCTCAGTGATTTTAACTCACTTTCTGGCTCTTTATTATCCTTATTTCCTTGGTTAGTTTTCAAACTAAAATTAAAGCTCTGGTGCCAATCAACATGACCTTCTTGGCCCTGACAATTGCTAGTGCTAATCAACAAGATATGAAAGAGAGAAGAAATAGGTTTATGAAGGAGAAGTTAAATTTGAAGCATGCAGAGTTTGAGGTAACAAGAGTTTCAAGAGTTCGTTAATTCATAAATCCAGAACTCAGAAGGACGCTTAGGACTAGAAATAATGTTTTAGGAATAATTAGTATATCAGTGGTAGCTGAAACCTTGGGTAAGGATGAAGTTGCTTTGCTAGATCATACAGAAGAAGTTGCTTTGCTAGATCATACAGAAGGAGAAGAACAGTGATCCAAGAATGAGCTAAAATGGGTGGCCAGGTGAAAAGTTGTGAAAAAAATATAACCAATAATGCAAATGCTCTAAGTTGCTACTTCAGTTTTCTCTAGATTATGTGCTAAAGGAGTTAATGCAGTTTCTAAAAATGACTAACATATTGCCAGGAGAATAGCTTGAGCTCTGTGAGAATCCAGTTCAACAGCTATTAAAGTATATTCTTCTCCTTGAATAAATGCTGTTAAAAAAGTGAAGAGTATTGTTTTATAGGCCTCAAGATCCTAGTTAATTTTTATTGCTCTATTTTTAAATAGTTCATGGAATTAGGATAATAGAAGTTTAGACAGCATGTTCACTGAATTGCTTCTCACTAAATTTCCTGAGCTGCTGTATGATACTCTTCTTTATTTTTTGTTTTAATTTTGGTAACATAGAGGTTTATTTCTTTCTCAAGTAGAAGTCCAGAGCCAGGCAATTCAGGACAGCTATAATGCTCCACCATGTCTGAGACCAAAGCAACTTTCATCTTGCTGATCCCCCATGCAAGGTTGCTATACCAGCTCCTTGGTATATATATAGCAGGAAGGAAGAAGTAGATAAAGAAGGAAGGATGCTTTCAGTAGCTGTCATTTAAGGAGGGTTTCCAGAAGCTGTGCCTAACTCTTTTACTCACATCTTATTAAAAAGAATAAACAAAGAAAACTGAAAAAGTAGATGTTATTTAGGGCAGCCATTTGCCCAGCTCAATTGGGGATTCTATTTTAGGAGACAGTAGGTACTGGAGAAAAGTACCAATTTCTGCCACAATGAGAGAAGAAATGGGGTGAAGAAAGCAAGGTTAGCTAAGGGAAAATAAAAGTTGAGAATAAAGTGGCTATGGGATATTTGATGAGCATTATCAAGGAACCGTTACAGACATATCTCTAGAGTTTACAAGAGAGATGTAAAGCCATAGATAGGAGGTTTACATTCCATTTCTCCTACCTCTGATTACCCTGAAATCGGCTCTTAAGGCACTGAACGTTGTGCATAGCACTTTTTAAAGTAATTTGGAAAAGTAACACTGCTATACAATCAGAGACTCTTAAGCGGGAACGACCCTTAGAAACTTTCTGAACCCACCATCAATTGACCAAAAAAGAATGTAAGAATTATCATATTTAAGTGATTTGCCCAATGTTAAATCTGCAATTGTTAAATTGCAGATCTTCAACTAGTATATTAACTATTACTAAGAGAAAAACTCAACAGCTCAACAACAACAAACAACAGTGTTAAATGTACAATCCGACAAAAGTCCACAGGGAGACACACAATGGATGGTATGGTACTTCATACCATAACAGTAGGAGCTAGATCTTTCCATCTTTCCATTCTGTCATCCTCAGCACGTGAGCACCCCCCTCATGTCATCCTATGGTAGCAAAATGTCTATTGCAACTTCAGGCCTCATTTTAGGTTCACATTTGTGGCTGGAAAAAGAGGAAAAGGGTGAAAGAATCAAGTATGAAGGGGAGAAGGAACTTGACATTTAACTTTGCCTTTGGGAAGTAAAGCCTCTGTCAGGGACATCCACCTACATCTGAATGGCCAGAACTGTGTCATTTGGTTACTCTTTGCTGCAAAGGCAACTGAGACATTGCAGTTTTCCAGGTTCTCTAACAGAGGAAAACAGGGAGGAGAGTCTGTACAAATGTCATTTTAATGGCCAATCCCTAGTTTCTGCCCACCAGTATTTTTCTTGTGTTATTACTTCCAAATTAAAATGCTTAATACTTATGCTATTGTTGATTTTAACACTAGAACAAAATTATATATCTTTATTTTAATATTTTTAATGGTGAAATTTACAAATATGTACAGAAGGCTTTAATGTGCAGTTTAACCAATGATTGCAAATCTAACACCTTGTAACCACCATCTAAAACAAGAATGAAAACATTATAAATCCCCATTTATTCCTTCCCAGCCACAAAACCCTACATCCCCTAAGGGGTGTCTGACATTTTTTGTGATCATTTCCTCAGTTTTTAAAAATAGTTTTACAAACCGTGTATGCCTCCCTAAAATATACAGTTCAGTTTTGTCCCTTTTTGGATTTTATGTAAAATGAATCATACTATAATATTGTTTTGAGATTTACTATTTTTCACTCAACATCATGTTTGTAAGATTCATCCATCTTATCTGTTGTAGGGCCTTTATTTATTTGCATTGTTTTATATAACCTCAATGAACAAATATATTTCAATTTCTTTATCCATTCTACTCTTGATGGACATCTGGGCTGTTTCCAGTTAGGGGCCATTACGAATAATCCTGCTTTGAACATATTGCACATATATCTTTATATACATGACCATGCACTTCTTTGAGGTATATTCCCAGGAGTAGAACTACTGAGCAATAGGGTATAATTACCTTCAATTTTACTAGGTAGTACTAAGCTGTTCTGAAGTGATTGCTCCAATTTACAATATGCCTTCAGCATTCTATGAGCTCTACATCCTTGTCAACATTTGATAGTGTCAAACTTTAATTTTTACTGGCATGATGGCAATGTAGTAATATCTCTATGCCATTTCTGTAGCTTTATTTTTTATTTTTAATATTTTTATTGACAAATCTTACACACATACAGTCGTATTGTGTACAGTCGATGACTCACAATATCATCACATAGTGTATATTCAACACCTGATCATTTTTAGAACATTTGCATCATTCCAGATAAAGAAATAAGAATAATAAAGAAAAAATTCATATATCCCAAACCCCTTACTCCTTACTCTTATTGACCACTGGTATTTCTGTCTACCCAACTTATTTTAACCCTTAGCCCTGTAATTAATTATTTATTTTTATCCTTTTTTTTTTTTTTACTCATCAGCCCATACCCTGGATTAAAGTAGCACCAGACATAATGTTTTGTGGCTTTATTTTTTATTTCCTAAATGATAATGAGATTGAGCATATTTTCATGTTTATTGACCTTTTGGATAACTTTCTTATGAGATCCTGGTTCTAGTTTTTTTGTCCATTTTTCTACTGGTTATTCTGGTTTTTCTCACTGATTTGTAGAAGTATTTATATTTTCTGGATTTGTTGAATATTTTCTCACACAGTTTAACTTATCTTTTTGTTTTTTAATTTTGTGCTTTGGTGAACAGAGTTCTTAATTTTAATATGTTAAATTTATTAATCTTTTCCTTTGTGGTTGGTGTTAACTATATTTTGTTTAAGAAATCTTTCTGTATCCTAACATCATGAAAATATTCTGCATCAGTCCCCTCTAAAAGCATTTACTTTCACATTTCAGTCTTTAAACTTTTCACTTCTGAAAATCATGGACTAAGAATCTCTTCTAAGCCCCTCCCACCTCCCAGAAAACAATTATAAACCTGGAAACAACACAAAAAACAACTACTTGAAGGAACTGGAAAGTAAAGAGAAGCATACCATCTTTGATGGGGTAGTTCATGCTCTTGGGAGGAGAGGTGAATATGGAGCTCATTAAGTGTGCTGGTTTGAAAAGATGTGTGTCCCCTAGAAAAGACATGTTTTAATTTAAATCCTATTTCATAAAGGCAGAATAATCCCTATTCAATACTGTATGTTTGAAACTGTAATTAGATCATCTCCCTGGAGATGTGATTTAATGAAGAGTGGTTGTTAAACTTGATTAGGTGATGACATGTCTCCACCCATTTGGGTACATCTGGATAAGTTTCTTGAGTCCTACAAAAGAGGAAACATTTTGGAGAATGAGAGATTCAGGTAGAGCAGAGCAGAACAACATAGCCACGAGAAGCAGAGTCCACCAGCCAGCAACCTTTGGAGATGAAAAAGGAAAATGGCTCCTGGGGAGCTTCACGAAACAGGAAGCCAGGAGAAGAAGCTAGCAGATGATGCTGTGTCCCCATGTGCCCTTCCAGATGAGAGAGGAACCCTGACCATGTTCACCATGTGCCTTTCCAGATGAGAGGCAAACTCTGTGTTTGTCATGTGCTGTTCCACTTGAGAAAGAAACTGTGAACTTCATTGGCCTTCTTGAACCAAGATATCTCCCTGGATGCCTTAGATTGGACATTTCCATAGATTTGTTCTAATTGGGACATTATCTCGGCCTTAGAACTATAAACTAGCAACTTATTAAATTCCCCTTTTTAAAAGTCATTCTGTTTCTGGTATATTGCATTCCAGCAGCTAGCAAACTAGAACAGTAAGTGAGTTCCTAGTTTGGGGCTTTTAGTTTGGGACTAAGCACAATCCACATAAGTAAGCAGAATGGTGGGTAGGGAGAGAACTCTTCTGAAAATAAAATGTGGTCATTTTGGGGGGTGTGAAGAACCAGAAATGAGAAGCCATAAATGTGGTAGGAATGCTGAAGAGAGTAAGGAAATCCCATAAGTGAAAGGGCAAAACAAGGGATCTCTGAATTCTGCCTTCTCACATGACTGACCCCTGAACCACACATGCGTGTAAGGGACTCAAAGTAATACTGCTGAAAACAAAAGATCCAAATAGCCTGAGTTTCTGTTCAAGAAACAGAACTTGCTGTTTAAGCACAGCTGTTTCAGTTTTCTGGTTGCTAAAAGAATTACCATCTAATGGGCTGGCTTAAACATTAGGAGTTTATTGGCTCACATTTTTTAGGCTAGAAGTCCAAAATCAAGGTGTCATCAAGGTGATACTTTCTCCATGAAGACTGGTATTATGAGAATGGCTGTTGCTGATTCTTGTTCCTTGGCTTTTCTATCACACGGCAGTGCATGTGGCAACAGCTTTCTCTTCCAGGTTCTGCCGACTTTCAGTTTTGGTATGCTCCCTTTGAGTTTCTCTCTCTATGACCTTCTTTATAAGGCCTTCAGTGATGGGATTTAGATCCATCTTGATTTAGCCAGGATACATCCTTACTGAAGTAGCCTCATCAAAAGGTCCTATTTAAAAGAATTTATGCTCAGAAGAATGGATTAAGTTTAAGTAGTGGTTTTTCTCCAAGCCACCACAACAGCCAAGAAAACTACCTACTAAAACAAAGGAAACAATACTCATCAAGAAAAAAAGTAACAAAATCCAGAACTCCACAACTTAATTTTCATAATGACCAGGATACAATCCAACATTACCCAACATATGAAGAGCCAAGAAAACACAACAGTTTCAAGAAAAAAGAAAATCAATTGAGTTCAACTCAAATTTGATTCCAGATGTTGGAATTTACTTTAGATCTTTAATATATTTATTAATTTTTTTATGTATTAGGTTAGGGAATATTTTCATTTTTTTACTGTTTTGTTAGCCAGTTGTCCCTAAACTGTTTATTTAAAAAGTTCATCCTTAACCTACTGATCTGAAATGGAATTTTTGTCATAAATCATGTGAACATATATGTGTGAATCTGTTTCTAGGTTTTTTATTGTACTCAAATGACTTCATTGTCTGCCAGTACCACATTGCTTAAATTACATAACTTTACAATATGATTTGATTTTTGATACAGCAAATTTTCTCCCCTTATTCAAGAATATTTTAGCTATTCATGGCATTTAGCAATTCACATTTTAGATGTAGCCTATAAATTTCCACAAACAGACAGCAACAAAACAAAACAAAAAAACCTGTTGGCAGTTTTATTGAGACTACTTTGAATCACTGAATCAGTTTGGAAAGAATTTTTTTTTTATTTTTTAATTAATTAAAAAAAATATATAACAATAAACAAAAGCATTCTTAACATATGATCATTACATTCTACATATATAATAAGTAATTCACAATATCATCACATGACCCCTGGGAGTCATGTCCCACGTAGACAGGGGGACAGTAGTGAGTTTGCTTGTTGTGTTGGCTGGAGAGAGAGGCCACATCTGAGCAACAAAAGAGGTTCTCTTGGGGGTGACTCTTAGGCCTAATTTTAAGTAGGCTTGACCTATCCTTTGTGGGGTTAAGTTTCATATGAAGAAACCCCAAATTGGGGGCTCAGCCTATCGCTTTGGTTGTCCCCATTGCTTGTGAGAATAAGGAATGTATATTACAACACTGAATTCAAATTCATGAACTTTCCTTAAATCTCTATCTCTTTTTTTTTTTTTAAAGCATCTCACAATGAAGCCTGTATTAGCTAGGGTTCTCTAGAGAAACAGAATCAGCAGGAGATATCTGTAAATATAAAATTTATAAAAGATCTCATGTACCCATGGGAGATGTTAAAGTCCAAGATTTGTAGGGCAGGCCATGAGCTGGCAGCTCCAATGATGGTCCTCAATGAATTCTCAGGACAGACAGAAGCAGGAAGAGTGATTGTTTCTTTTGATTTCCTTAAAATTGAATTCTGGTGATTAGATTAAGTGTCAGTCACTCACTGCAGAAGACACTCCCCTCAGCCAACTGCAAATGCACTCAGCTGAGAATGTAGCCAACATGGTCATGATTTAAGTCCATGAAATGTCCTCACAGCAACAGAAAGGCCAGTGCTTGCCCAACCAGACAACCGGGCACTACCACCTGGGTAAGTTGACACATGAACTTGACTATTACAAAGACTTGCAATTTTCTCTGCACAGATCTTTTGTTAGATTTATTTATGGGTGCGTGACATTTTTGATATCTTGAAAAGTATATATTTTAAATGTTTGTTTTCATATCTTTCTTGAATACAGAAAAGCAATTTTCACTATTCAAAATGTATCTAACAACTTTGCAAACTCAGTTATCAATTATAATAATTTATCTATGATTCATTTTGTTTTTCTATATCCCCAATATGTGTATAATCACTGTTTCGTCTATTCCTTTATAATCTTTATAACTTGTATTTCTTTTTTTCTCTTACTTCTTTGGCTAAGACATGCAGTACAGAGTTGAATAAAAGTGGTCATAGACCCTGAAGAAACAAATGAAAAAATCATAAGAGGATACTATGAACATACGGCAACAAACGATACAACTTAGATGAAATGGACAAATTTCTGAAAACATTCAAACAGGCCACACAGACTCAAGAAGAAATAGAAGGTCTCAACAAACCAATCTCAAGTACAGAGATTCAATTAGTTATCAAAAATCTTCCTAAAAAGAAAAGCCCAGGGCCAGAAGGTGTCACAGGAGAATTTTATCAAACATCCAAAAAAGAAATAACACCAAGCCTGCTCAAATTTTTCCAAAAAAAAAAAAAAATGTGGAAAGAGGAACACTACCTAACTTATTTTATGAAGCTGACATCACTTTAATACCAAAACTGGGTAAAGATGCTACAGGATAGGAAAACTACAGACCAATTTCCTTAATGAACATAGATCCAAAAATTCTCAACAAAGGCCCTGGTAGTTCAGCAGGCAGAGTCCTTGCCTGCCATGCCAGAGACCAAGGTTTGTTTCCTGGTACCGGCCCATACAAAAAATAAAAAAAAATTATCAGTAAAATATTAGAAAATCTAATCCAACAGCACATTAAAAGAATTATGCTCCACAACCAAGTGGGGTTTATTCAGGAATGCAAGGAAAATCAGTTAATGTGATACAGCGCATTAAAAACCCAAAAGGGAAATATTACATGATCATCTTGATTGATGCTGAAAAAGCATTTGACAAAATTCAACATCCTTTTCTGATAAAAACACTTTAAAAGACAGGAATCAAAGGTAACTTCCTCAGTATAATAAAGGACATATATGAAAAACCCATAGCCAGTAGCATACTCAATGGTGAGAGACTGAAAGCTTTCCCCCTAAGAGGGGGAATGAGACAAGGATGCTCTCTGTTACCATGATTTTTCAGCATTCTGTTAGAAGTTCTAGATAGAGCAATCCAGCTGGCAAAAGAAATAAAAGGCATCCAAATTGGAAAGGAAGCAGTAAAACTTTCATTATTTGCAGATGACATGATACTATACTTGGAAAACTATAATATCCTGAGGAATTTACAACAAAGCTACTTAAGCTAATAAACACATTCAGCAAGGTGACAGGTTATAAAATTAATGTGCAAAAATCAGTAATGTTTCTATACACAAGCAATGACATAACTGAGGAGTCAATTAAGGAAAAAATTCCATTCAAAATAGCAACTAAAAGAATCAAGTATGTAGGAGTGAACTTAACTATGGATGTAAAGGAATTGTACACAAAGAACTACATAACATTGCAAGAAGAAATCAAAGAACATCTAAATAGATGGAAAGATATTCCCTGCTCATGGATAAGAAGGTTAAATGTAGATAAGATGTCAGTTCTACCCAAATTGTTCCACATATTCAACACAGTAGCAATCAAAATTCCAACAACCTACTTTGAAGACTTGGAAAAGCTAGTTACCAAATTAATCTGGAAGGGAAAGAGACTTTGCTTAGCTAAGAGCATCCTGAAAAAAGAAGAATGAGGTGGAAGGAGTAACACTCCCTGATTTTAAAACTTATTATAAAGCCACAGTGGTCAAAAGAGCATGGTACTGACACAAAGATAGAAATATTGACCAATGGATTCAAATCGAGAGCAGAGAAATGGACCCCCAAATCTATGGCAAACTGACCTTTGACAAGCCCCCCCCAAATCCACTGTACTGGGACAAAATAGTCTTTTCAATAAATGAGCATGGGAGAATTGTATATCAATAGCCAGAGGAATGAAAGAGAATCCTTACCTTATACCCTATATAAAAATTAGCTCAGAGTGGATCTAATACCTAAATTTTAGAACCAGTACCATAAAGCCCCTAGATGAATAAGTAGGTAAACACCTTCAAGACCAGTAATAGGAAGTACCTTCCTAAACTTTACACCCAAAGCAACAAAAGAAAAAATAGATAAATGGGAACTCCTTAAAATCAAACATTTCTTTCGCTTAAAAGACTTTGTCAAAAAGGTGAAGAGACAGCCAACTCAATGGGAGAAAATATTTGGAAATCACACATCGGATAAAAGTTTGATATCCTTTATACATAAGGAAATCATACAACTCAACAATAAAAGAACAACCAACCCAATTATAAAATGGGCTAAAGATATGAATGGACATTTTACTGAAGAGCAAATACAGATGGCTAAAAAACACATGAAGAGATGCTCATCCCCACTAGTTATAGTTATAAGGGAAATGCAGATCAAGACTACAATGAGATACCACCTCACACCTTTAAGAATGGTTGCTATTATAGAAACTACAAATGTTGGAGAGGATGTGGAGAAATTAGGATGCTTATGTAATGCTGGTGGGAATGTATAATGGTACAGCTGCTATGGGAGACAGTCTGGCAGTTCCTCAGAAAACTAAATATCAAGTTGCCCTATGACATGGCAATACCACTACTTGGAATATACCCAGAAGAGCTGAAAGCAGTGACACAAACAGACATTTGCACACTGATGTTTGTAGCAGCTTATCCATGATCACCTAAAGACGGAAACAATCCAAGTGCCCCTCAACAGATAATTGGATTAACAAAATGTGATATATATATACATACGATGGAATATTATAAAGCAGTAAGACAAAGTGATGTCCTGAAGCACATGACAAGATGGATGAGCCTTGAAGGCATAATGCTGAGTGAAATAAGCCAAACACTGA
The DNA here is from genome assembly GCF_023851605.1 of Tamandua tetradactyla. Classification (NCBI taxonomy): domain Eukaryota; kingdom Metazoa; phylum Chordata; class Mammalia; order Pilosa; family Myrmecophagidae; genus Tamandua; species Tamandua tetradactyla. The sequence continues at coordinate 207,232,412 of NC_135327.1, forward strand.
AGGATAAATATTGTAGGATTCCACTTTTAGACCATGGTAAAGGTAAAATCAGAGGCTTATAATACAGAATATAGGGGACCTACAGATACACTGAAGCTTGAGATGGGTGAACAGTTAGCTAATGAGGTTGAACTTAGTTTAAGGGAATAGACAGAAGTGAAGGTGGTTCACTAGTGGGTCTATAAATAATATCACCATATTGAAGGTGAACATGATTGAAATGGGTTGTATAGGCTCATGTGTCCCACCAATTAACACTATAAATATAAATAAGTTCTTGCATGAACTACTTCAAAGATATGAATCTTGTACAAAGAGTGTATAATTTAGGGGGATAAGGAGAAAACTGCTATTGCATGCTATGAGCTATGTTTAACAAGAAAACATCAACAGCACCACAACAATACCAGGGGTATGTAGTCGGGGGAGGGTCAAGAATTAGGGGGAGGTTTGTATTTTCTATTTGGTGAGGGTGTGTGTTCTAGTTTGCAAGCTGCCAGAATGCAATATATCAGAAATGGAACAGCTTTTAAAACAGGGGAATTCATTAAGTTGAACATTTACAGTTCTAAGGACATCAAAATGTCCAAATTAAGGCAAGGCTATGAAAATGTCCAAACTAAGGCACCAAGAAGAGGTTATCTTCACTCAAAAAATACTGACAAAGTTTGAGATTTCTCTCTTAGCTGGAAGGGCACATGGCAAAGTCTGCTAGCTTTCATTCCTAACTTCTTGTTTCATGAAGCTCCTCTAGGAACATTTTCCTTCTTCATCTCCAAAGGTCTCTGGCTGTGTGGGCTCTAAAGCTTTTTCCAAAAATGGTTACCCCTTAAAGGGTTCCAGTAAGCAACCCTACCTTGAATGGGTGGAGACACATCTCAATAGAAACCAACCAATGAAAAGTTACCACCCACAATTGGGTAGGTCACATCTTCATGGAAACAGTAAAAAGATTCCACCCAGCAGTGCTGAATGAGGATTAAAGAACATGGCTCTTCTGGGTATACAAGATTCAAACCACCGCAGTGTGTTTATTGAGTTTCCTTCTCTTGTGAACAATGAAATTATCTAAAATTTAGAGTGTTGATGGACTGTTGACTTTTCATGTTATGCATGAGGCCAAGTAGATGGAGATGGCTGAAAGATGCACTGACTGAGAAGTAGATTGGCAAATGATGGTGTGTATATATATATAAGATTGAACACATAATGCTGCCACAAAAAGGAATGAAGTTGTGTGGCATGCAGTGATGACATTTGGTGAGGCAAAATGAACCAGAAACAAAAGAGCAAATATTGTATGATCTTGTTTATAAAATACCTATAAGGAAACTGGGGGCTGGTATTTAGAGATAAGAACAAAGTTGACAGGGTCAGGATTAAGGCAATTCAGAATATAGAAGACATTGTCTATATTTTAGAACTTCACTTACTCTTTTTTTTTTATTAATTAAAAAAATTAACTAACACAACAATAGAAATCAATCCATTCTACATATGCAATCAGTAATTCTTAATATCATCACATAGGTGTATGGTCATCATTTCTCAGTACATATGCATCGATTTAGAGAAAGAAATAGCACTACAACAGAAAAAGAAATAAAGTGATAACACAGAGAGAAAACAAATAAAAATAAAAAGTACAAAAATATATAAGAGAAAAAAAAACAAAACAAACAAAAAAAAAACTATAGATCAGATGCAGCTTCATTCAGCGTTCCAAGATAATTACATTACAATTAGGCAGTATTGTGCTGACCATTTTTTTTTTTTTTTTTTAGACGTCATACCATTCTACATATGCAATCAGTAATTCTTAACATCATCACATAGATGCATGATCATCGTTTCTTAGTACATTTGCATCGGTTTAGAAGAACTAGTATTATAACAGAAAAAGATATAGAATGTTAATATAGAGAAAAAAAATAAAAGTAATAATAATAAGAACAAAACAAACAAAACAAAACAAAACAAAAACCTATAGCTCGGATGCAGCTTCGTTCAGTATTTTAACATGATTACTTTACAATTAGGTATTATTGTACTGTCCATTTTTGAGTTTTTGTATCTAGTCCTATTGCACCGTCTGTATTCCATCAGCTCCGATTACCCATTATCTTACCCTGTTTCTAACTCCTGCTGAACTCTGTTACCAATGACATATTCCAAGTTTATTCTCGAGTGTCGATTCACATCATTGGGACCATACAGTATTTGTCTTTTAGCTTTTGGCTAGACTCACTCAGCATAATGTTTTCTAGGTCCATCCATGTTATTACATGCTTCATAAGTTTATCCTGTCTTAACGCTGCATAATATTCCATCGTACGTATATACCACAGTTTGTTTAGCCACTCGTCTGTTGATGGACATTTTGGCTGTTTCCATCTCTTTGCAATTGTAAATAACGCTGCTATAAACATTGGTGTGCAAATGTCTGTTTGAGTTTTTGCCCTTAATTCCTTTGAGTAGATTCCCAGCAATGGTATTGCTGGATCGTATGGCAATTCTATATTCAGCTTTTTGAGGAACCGCCAAACTGCTTTCCACAGTGGTTGCACCATTTGACATTCCCACCAACAGTGGATAAGTGTGCCTCTTTCTCCGCATCCTCTCCAGCACTTGTCATTTTCTGTTTTGTTGATAATGGCCATTCTGGTGGGTGTGAGATGATATCTCATTGTGGTTTTGATTTGCATTTCTCTAATGGCCAGGGACATTGAGCATCTCTTCATGTGTCTTTTGGCCATTTGTATTTCCTCCTCTGAGAGGTGTCTATTCAAGTCTTTTTCCCATTTTGTAATTGGGTTGGCTATCTTTTTGTTGTTGAGTTGAACAATCTCATTATAAATTCTGGATACTAGACCTTTATCTGATATGTCGTTTCCAAATATTGATTCCCATTGTGTAGGCTGTCTTTCTACTTTCTTGATGAAGTTCTTTGATGCACAAAAGTGTTTAATTTTGAGGAGTTCCCATTTATTTATTTCCTTCTTCAGTGCTCTTGCTTTAGGTGTAAGGTCCATAAAACCGCCTCCAATTGTAAGATTCATAAGATATCTCCCTACATTTTCCTCTAACTGTTCTATGGTCTTAGACCTAATGTTTAGATCTTTGATCCATTTTGAGTTAACTTTTGTATAGGGTGTGAGATATGGGTCTTCTTTCATTCTTTTGTATATGGATATCCAGTTCTCTAGGCACCATTTATTGAAGAGACTGTTCTGTCCCAGGTGAGTTGGCTTGACTCCCTTATCAAAGATCAAATGACCATAGATGAGAGGGTCTATATCTGAGCACTCTATTCGATTCCATTGGTCGATATATCTATCTTTATGCCAATACCATGCTGTTTTGACCACTGTGGCTTCATAATATGCCTTAAAGTCTGGCAGTGCAAGACCTCCAGCTTCGTTTTTTTTCCTCAAGATGTTTTTAGCAATTCGGGGCACCCTGCCTTTCCAGATAAATTTGCTTATTGGTTTTTCTATTTCTGAAAAATAAGTTGTTGGGATTTTGATTGGTATTGCATTGAATCTGTAAATCAATTTAGGTAGGATTGACATCTTAACTATATTTAGTCTTCCAATCCATGAACACGGTATGCCCTTCCATCTGTTTAGGTCTTCTGTATTTCTTTTAGCAGTTTTTTGTAGTTTTCTTCGTATAGGTCTTTTGTCTCTTTAGTTAAATTTATTCCTAGGTATTTTATTCTTTTAGTTGCAATTGTAAATGGGATTCGTTTCTTGATTTCCCCCTCCGCTTGTTCATTGCTAGTGTATAGAAATGCTACAGATTTTTGAATGTTGATCTTGTAACCTGCTACTTTGCTGTACTCATTTATTAGTTCTAGTAGTTTTGTTGTGGATTTTTCCGGGTTTTCGACGTATAGTATCATATCGTCTGCAAACAGTGATAGTTTTACTTCTTCCTTTCCAATTTTGATGCCTTGTATTTCTTTTTCTTGTCTAATTGCTCTGGCTAGAACCTCCAACACAAGGTTGAATAATAGTGGTGATAGTGGACATCCTTGTCTTGTTCCTGATCTTAGGGGGAACGTTTTCAATTTTTCCCCATTAAGGATGATATTAGCTGTGGGTTTTTCATATATTCCCTCTATCATTTTAAGGAAGTTCCCTTGTATTCCTATCCTTTGAAGTGTTTTCAACAGGAAAGGATGTTGAATCTTGTCAAATGCCTTCTCTGCATCAATTGAGATGATCATGTGATTTTTCTGCTTTAATTTGTTGATATGGTGTATTACATTAATTGATTTTCTTATGTTGAACCATCCTTGCATACCTGGGATGAATCCTACTTGGTCATGATGAATAATTCTTTTAATGTGTTGTTGGATACGATTTGCTAGAATTTTATTGAGGATTTTTGCATCTGTATTCATTAGAGAGATCGGCCTGTAGTTTTCTTTTCTTGTAATATCTTTGCCTGGTTTTGGTATGAGGGTAATGTTGGCTTCATAGAATGAGTTAGGTAGTTTTCCCTCCACTTCGATTTTTTTGAAGAGTTTGAGGAGAGTTGGTACTAATTCTTTCTGGAATGTTTGATAGAATTCACATGTGAAGCCGTCTGGTCCTGGACTTTTCTTTTTAGGAAGCTTTTGAATGACTGCTTCGATTTCTTTACTTGTGATTGGTTTGTTGAGATCATCTATCTCTTCTTGAGTCAAAGTTGGTTGTTCATGTCTTTCCAGGAACCCGTCCATTTCCTCTAAATTGTTGTATTTATTAGCGTAAAGTTGTTCATAGTATCCTGTTATTACCTCCTTTATTTCTGTGAGGTCAGTAGTTATGTCTCCTCTTTCATTTCTGATCTTATTTATTTGCATCCTCTCTCTTCTTCTTTTTGTCAATCTTGCTAAGGGCCCATCAATCTTATTGATTTTCTCATAGAACCAACTTCTGGCCTTATTGATTTTCTCTATTGTTTTCAATTTCATTTATTTGTGCTCTAATCTTTGTTATTTCTTTCCTTTTGCTTGCTTTGGGGTTAGCTTGCTGTTCTTTCTCCAGTTCTTCCAAATGGATAGTTAATTCCTGAATTTTTGCCTTTTCTTCTTTTCTGATATAGGCATTTAGAGCAATAAATTTCCCTCTTAGCACTGCCTTTGCTGCGTCCCATAAGTTTTGATATGTTGTGTTTTCATTTTCATTCGCCTCGAGGTATTTGCTAATTTCTCTAGCAATTTCTTCTTTGACCCAGTCGTTGTTTAGGAGTGTGTTGTTGAGCCTCCACGTATTTGTGAATTTTCTGGCACTCTGCCTATTATTGATTTCCAACATCATTCCTTTATGGTCCGAGAAAGTGTTGTGTAAGATTTCAATCTTTTTAAATTTGTTAAGACTTGCTTTGTGACCCAGCATATGGTCTATTTTTGAGAATGATCCATGAGCACTTGAGAAAAAGGTGTATCCTGCTGTTGTGGGATGTAATGTCCTATAAATGTCTATTAAGTCTAGTTCATTTATAGTAATATTCAGATTCTCTATTTCTTTGTTGATCTTCTGTCTAGATGTTCTGTCCCTTGATGAGAGTGGTGAGTTGAAGTCTCCAACTATTATAGTATATGAGTCTATTTCCCTTTTCAGTGTTTGCAGTGTATTCCTCACGTATTTTGGGGCATTCTGATTCGGTGCATAAATATTTATGATTGTTATGTCTTCATGTTTAATTGTTCCTTTTATTAGTATATAGTGTCCTTCTTTGTCTCTTTTAACTGCTTTACATTTGAAGTCTAATTTGTTGGATATTAGTATAGCCACTCCTGCTCTTTTCTGGTTGTTATTTGCATGAAATATCTTTTCCCAACCTTTCACTTTCAACCTATGTTTATCTTTGGGTCTAAGATGTGTTTCCTGTAGACAGCATATCGAAGGATCCTGTTTTTTAATCCATTCTGCCAATCTATGTCTTTTGATTGGGGAATTCAGTCCATTGACATTTAGTGTTATTACTGTTTGGATAACATTTTCCTCTAACATTTTGCCTTTTGTATTATATATATCATATCTGATTTTCCTTCTTTCTACACTCTTTTCCATATCTCTCTCTTCTGTCTTTTTGTATCTGACTCTAATGCTCCCTTTAGTATTTCTTGCAGAGCTGGTCTCTTGGTCACGAATTCTTTCAGTGACTTTTTGTCTGAGAATGTTTTAATTTCTCCCTCATTTTTGAAGGATAATTTTGCTGGATATAGGAGTCTTGGTTGGCAGTTTTTCTCTTTTAGTATTTTAAATATATCATCCCACTGTCTTCTAGCTTCCATGGTTTCTGCTGAGAAATCTACACATAGTCTTATTGGGTTTCCCTTGTATGTGATGGATTTTTTTTCTCTTGCTGCTTTCAAGATCCTCTCTTTCTCATTGACCTCTGACATTCTAACTAGTAAGTGTCTTGGAGAACGCCTATTTGGGTCTAATCTCTTTGGGGTGCGCTGCACTTCTTGTATCTGTAATTTTAGGTCTTTCATAAGAGTTGGGAAATTTTCAGTGAAAATTTCTTCCATTAGTTTTTCTCCTCCTTTTCCCTTCTCTTCTCCTTCTGGGACACCCACAACATGTATATTTGTGCGGTTCATATTGTCCTTGAGTTCCCTGATACCCTGTTCAAATTTCTCCATTCTTTTCCCTATAGTTTCTGTTTCTTTTTGGAATTCAGATGTTCCATCCTCCAAATCACTAATTCTATCTTCTGTCTCTTTAAATCTATCATTGTAACTATCCATTATTTTTTCTATGTTTGCTACTTTATCCTTCACTTCCATAAGTTCTGCGATTTGTTTTTTCAGTTTTTCTATTTCTTCTTTATGTTCAGCCCATGTCCTCTTCATGTCCTCCCTCAATTTATCGATTTCATTTTTGAAGAGGTTTTCCATTTCTGTTCGTATATTCAGGATTAGTTGTCTCAGCTCTTGTGTCTCATTTGAGCTATTGGTTTGTTCCTTTGACTGGGCCATATTCTCAATCTTTTGAGCGTGGACAGTTATCTTCTGCTGCTGGCGTCTGGGCATTTATTCAGATTTCTCTGGGTGTTGGACCCAGCAAGATTGTAAGATTTTTCTGTGAAATCTCTGGGATCTGTTTTTCTTATCTTGCCCAGTATGTGGCGCACGTGGCACACGTTTGTCTCAAGTGTTTGGAATGGGTCTCCCCCAGTCACCGATCTCCGTGGCCTGGGGCTTTCGGATCCAAATCTCTCCGTTGGTTCAGGGGCCGCGCGTGGTGGGGGCGTCAGCTGCCGCGGCTTGAGGGGACCCTGTGGCTGGTTGCGGGCCGCAGCGGGCCTGGGGGATTCCCCACCGGACCAGGAAGCCTCCCGTGGCGGGGGGGGCTTCCGCGGCTTGGATAGCCCTCCTATCTGAGACTCGTATCCGCGGACTCAAAGCAGAGACTCGAAGCCGCCCGCAAAAGAGGGGTGCCACCTGCCTCGGCTTGGGAAACTTGCTTCTCCAATACTCTCAGCCGGCCCAGAAAAGGGGGAGGGAGTAGCTCGGACCACCGCAGCTGCCACTGATCGGGAGATCGCACGCCGCTCGGGGGTCTCACTGCAGCCGAGTCTCGCAGTCAGTCTAGCCAGCCCAGACTTTGGATAGCCCTCTGATCCGGGACTCGTAGCCGTGGACTTAAAGCCGAGACTCGAAGCCGCCCGCAAAAGAAGGGCGCCGCCTGCCTCGGCTTGGGGAACTTACTTCTCCGATACTCTCAGCCGGCCCGGGAAGGAGGGAGGGATTAGCTCGGACCGCCGCAGCTGCGGCCGCTCGGGGGTCTCGCCGCAGCCAAGACTCGGAATCAGACTTGCCAGCCCAGACTTTGGATAGCCCTCTGATCCGAGACTTGTAGTCGTGGACTCGAAGCCGCCCACAAAAGTGTGGCGCCGGCCGCCTTGGCTGGGAAGCTTGTCTCTCCGAGTCTCTCAGCCAGCCCCGGAAGGAGGGAGGGATTAGCTCGGACCGCCGCAGCTGCGGCCGCTCGGGAAATCGCCCGCCGCTCGGGGATCTCACTCACCGCAGCTGAGTTTCGCAGGCAGACTAGCCAGCCCAGACTTGGTTACGCTGTGTGTCCATTCCCTGCTGTAGCCCCGGGAGTTGTTTTGTACTGTTTCTGTTCACCTATTAGTTGATTTGGAGTCAGAGGAACTAAGACGCATGTACCTTACTAAGACGCCATCTTGGATCCCTTCACTTACTCTTTGAGACCAAAGGTACAAAGTGTATTTGGTCCAGAACTTAAATTTTCACACAATCTAACTCAACCTGTCTAGATAGATCATTTAAACAACCCAAATACAGGGAGCCCAAAATAAGAATGAGAGCCTTTAATACTGTATAGCTTAATGTGATGCCTGAATACATCCCACAGTATATTAAGCAGATAATCAAAAAGTATTGGCAAAGTCCCTTGAAGGATGGGAGAAAAATATGAAACTATTAAACTTTACCACTAGGGAAATCCCTGATACTGCACTGAACATTAGTGACACCAAAACAATAGGCCAAGCCCTTGATCTTGAGTCTTGCTTTAGTGTAACTTATGTATGTAGAGGAGAAGCTTAGCCTGCATAAGAGTCACCTCCAGAGGACCGCTTTTGTTGCTCAGATGTGGTCTCTCTCTCTCTCTCTAAGCCCAAATCTGCAAGTGAAATCATTGCCCTTCACCCCTTCACGGGACATGTCATGGTCAGGTTCATGTGTCAACTTGGTCAAATGGTGGTACCTGTTTGTCTGGTTGGGGAAGTGCTGGCCTGTCTGTTGTGATGAGGACATTTCATAGAATTAAATCATGATCACATCAACTGCATCCACAACTGATTCCATTTGTAATCAGCCTAGGGGAGTGTCTTCTGCAATGAGTGATGCTTAATCTAATCACTAGAAGCCTTTTAAGGAGGATTCAGAAGAGACAGGTTCTCTTCCTGCTTCAGCCAGTGAGCCTCTCCTGTGGAGTTTGTCCAGACCCTCCATCAGAATTGTCAGCTTCACAGCCTGCCCTGCAGATTTTGGACTCTGTGTTCCCACAGTTATGTGAGACACTTTCATAAATTTTATATTTGCAAGTGTTTCCTGTTGATTCTGTTTCTCTAGAGAACCTTAACTAATACAGGACATGACATACAGGGGTGAAACTCTTCCTGGAGGCATGGGCCATGACTCCCAGTCATGAGTCTGGCCCTGGCATCCTGGGATCAACAATGCCATCATGACCAAAAGTGGGAAAAGAACTGTAACAAATAAGGTATCAGTGGCTGAAAGAGTTCAAATAGAGTTGAGAGGCTACTCTGCAGGCCACTCTTACACGAGGTTCAATTATACATTGCTACCTATTATAACTTTGCAATCCCCAACCAAAACCATTTCTGCCAATCCTAAAGAACACGTAGGGCAGTATATAAATTTCCATAAATTTCCATTTACTGGGGTAACTTTCCAGAAACCTTTAATCTCCAGATGGGTCCCTGGACCAGATAAGTCCTGAAACCTGGAGGGGCCAGCCTTTCAAGAATATCAGCTAGTTCCATCTCTCTACCCCTTACTATTGACAGCCCTTCCAACATGAAAAAGTTAGAATGGCATAGCCCAAATACTCCTAAAGAGTGAGCAAAAGATCAAAGATGATGGTGTAGTTATACAGAGAAGGCAGTGTTTAACAAATGAGTATGAGTGCTGAATTTTATATTGATATATATTTTTTAGTCTCCAGGACCTTAGTGTAGCTAGAAGTAAAAATCTAAAATTGTGGAATTATAACCCATGTCAAATTCTGAAATCTGTTCTACAACTAACTGTTGCAATGTGCTTTGAAATTTATTGCATTTTCATATATATGTTATTTTTCATATACACACAAAAAAAGAGAGGAGGAGCATAACAGGGAAGATAGGATCTAACAAATGGGTATGATTGCTGAATCATTATACTGATATTTCTTTTGGTCCCCAGTGTCTTGGGGCAGCTAGAAGAAAAAATGAAAAAATTATGGAACTGTAACCCATACCAAACTTTAAAATCTGTTCTTTACTTGTTAAAATATACTTGGAAATTTATTGCTTTTTTGTATATGTTGTATTTCACAATAAAAAAAGTTTAAAAAGTGGTCTCAATGGTATGAATGGATGCCGAACTTCATCAAATGCTTTTTATAAATCTACTGAAGGCATAATATGATTTTTCTCCTTTGATGTGTCAAGGTGATAAACTATGTTGATTTTCTAATGCTAAACTATTCCTGAAATACATCTTGATGGGGTAATGAGGTTTTTTCCTTATTCTATTACTTATTTCAATTTGCTAATATTTTGCTTAGGATTTCTGCATCCATGTTCATAAAAGAGATTAGCCTGTAATTTTCCTTTCCTGTTATGCCTATGACCCGTTTGGGAATCAAGGTTATGCTAGTCTTACACAACTTGACATACAAGTTGGGATAACTTTCTTCCTTTTCAAGTCTTTGAAATAATTTATGTCAGATTGATGTTAGTTATCTCTTAAAGGTTTCACAGCACTCACAAAAATCACAACCTGCCTAACTGGTGAAAATCCATTTCATGATGGGTCCCTGGCCACAATCTCTCAGAAAGAAACTCTTTTCCTTTTCCTTGATTTTTTCTTCTTTTTATCTCACTTGGAAATTCCCGGAAGTTTGACAATGGAGGGGGTGGGTGTAGATCTGGGATTCAGTCCTAATGTGGGAAGATTCTCCCACAATACTTCCCATTCAGGGCAGGCCCACCCTCTCTGCCTCCCCAACACACACAGATTTCTCTAGCTCTGCATCACCGCAGAACTCAACTCAAGTATGTGCAGGACATATGTGGCTGCGTTGCACTGACATCCCTCTTTCCTTCCTGTTTTCATCCAGTAATTGAGATCAGAGTTCTCGACTGTCTTTTCAGATATTTAGAATTTTTAAGGTGTTTTATTTCTCCTAAATGGAGACTTTTCATTGTTTTCCAGAGGAACAGTTAGTCTAACTACATTACCAGATACCAAAAGCATTAACCATAATTGTTGATCATGTCATACTCACACTCTGAAATACAGCTATGTCTACTAAAATCAAGCCAAAATTTTAAATCTCTGTGACAGGTCAAAGGGTGGTATGTTAACTTTACTTTTTTTACTCTAAAGAATTTCATCAGCAATCCATTCATAATCAATCACAAATTACAATCAAATGGGCAACTGCTATAAACAAAGAAATAAAACCTAATATTTACTTTTTTTTTTGAGTTAGCAAATGTCTTCATGTCCTTTTTTAAATGAATAAAAACTGAAGGTTTAGTTTTTCATGTCTGATCCTAGGAACAGTCTTACAATAAATTCTTTCAAGATGTTCTTCTAAGAGTAATAGAATAGGAGTCAGAAATACTGTTGAATAAATCAGAAGCACCTGCAAAATCTATGATTGTATATGTGCAAATATATTTAGAAGGGGGAAGAAAATCTCCACATACTTCTGCTTTCATCAGTGTGCGAGTAAATTTTCTCTCTTTTCAATTTCTGGGGTTTACTGGCTGTAATATTTGGAATTTTCAATGCTCTTTGAATAAAGAAAAACAATTTGATGATGCTTCTGAATTTTTGTTCCATTTTGCTGCAGGAACCCTGTGCATATTTAGTAACACTAAGATATTTTTCTTTTTTCCATTATAAAAGAATGTATATATAAAAGAATGCAGACTTTCTTCACTGTGTCTCCAAAGTTATTATTACCTGAATAATATTAGTCTCAGGAAAGGGATTCTTTAAATACTATACAGTGGCTCTAGAAATTAAAACCCATTCCTATCATACATTGGTGTGGATTAGATGGCCATGCATATTCTCTGGGCATATAATCTATTTCATATACAGATTATTATATTGGAGAATACTTCACCAAGGTGACATTTATAGAAAGCATTACACCATTTGGTGGATGCTAATTATAAATAAGTTTGAGGTAAGAGTTGTCCAGGAAAAAGATAACTTGCAAATGTTAAGAATTTAAATATTATGGGACACAGTATTTCAGAAAGTGAATCATTTATTAAACCTCAAGACATAAATTGGCTATATTTTAAAAAAAATTTTAAATTGCATGCAAATTTTTTACATACAACACAAAATTTCCCATTTTAACCACTTTCATGTGTGTATTTCAGTGTTCATTACATTCACAAGTTTGTGCTACCATCGCCCCCCATCGATTACCAGAACTTTAATCACCCCAAACAGAAACTCTGTACTTATTAAGCAATAACTCCATTCAACTCTCTGCCCTCCCAGCCCTTGGTAGTCCCTCCCAGCCCTTTCTGATTGTATTTGCTTACTTTAATTATTTCATTTCAGTGGAACCATACAATATTTGTTCTTTCATGTCTGGCTGATTTCACTTAACATGTCCTCAAGATTCATCCATGTTATGGCATGTATTAGAACTCTATTCCTTTTTATGGATGAATAATATTCCACTGCATGTATATACCACATTTTGTTTATCCACTAATCACCTGATGGACATTTAGGTGTCTCTACCTTTTGACTATTGTGAATAATGATGCCATGTACATTGATGTACAAAATACATTTAGGTCCTTGTTTTCAATTTTTTAAAAAATATTTTCAATGACAAATCTTTACATACACATACGGTCCATACATTGTGAATAATCAATGGCTCGCAATATCATCACATAGTTGTGTATTCATTTTCTAAATGATTTTCATTTAGAAAAATTTCATTTTTAGAAAATTTTTTATTCCCTCTATTATTTTTTTTTATCCATATTTTTTCACCCATGTGTCCATACCCTGGATAAAAGAAACATCAGATGCAAGGTTTTCATAATCACACAGTCACATTATAAAAGCTATATCATGATACAATCATCTTCAAGAATCAAGGCCACTGGACACAGCTCAATAGTTTCAGGTACTTCCCTCCAGTCACTCCAAAATACCATAAACTAAAAAGGGATAATTACATAATGCAGAAGAATAACATCCAGTATAACCTCTCGACTCTGTGTGAAATCTCTGAGGCACTGAAACTTTTTATCTTATTTCTCTCTTCACCCTTTTGGTAAAGAAGGCTTTCTCAATCCCTTGATGCTGGATCCTGGGTCATACCAGGATCTCCATCCCAAATTGCCAGGGAAATTTACATCTCTGATAGTCATATCTCACATAGGGGGGAGGGCAGTAAGTTCACCTGCTGAGTTGGCATCTGAGCAACAAAAGAGGTTCTCTGAGGGTGACTCTTATGCATAATTATAAGTAGGCTTAGCCTATTCTTTGCTGGAATAAATTTCATAGCTGCAGACCCCAAGATCTTCAGCCTATTGATTTGATTGTCCCCACTGCTTGCGAGAATATCAGAAATTCTCCAAATGGGGAAATTATTTCCTCCTTTCTCCCCAGTTCTCTAAGGGGACTTTGCAAATTCTTCTATATTCACTGCCCAAATTACTGTGGGATATATCAGGGCATCACACTAATCTGGATAAATGAACAGGATTTCATGCCCTATTTGAGATTTCATGTACTTACGGTATTCAATTAAACTGACCATACAAGTTGAATTAGGTAATGCACTACCCAAAATATATATTTTTTGCCAAATAAACATCTCTCCCTTTGGTCTCACACAGAAGTTAAAGTTTTAAAATATGGGCGATATCATCCTTTACTCTGTATTCTGATCTACCTTGGTCCTATCCAGATCAGCTTCCTTCATATATCTAGTTGAAGTCTGATTTCTTTTTCAATCTTTTAAACAGTTCCTGTATGGGATAAAGCTAATTTTCATAGCTTCAGAGCTCTACCTCTGAGTCTCAGGCGTCACATAAACACCTGAAGTTTCTGGAAACAATCAGATTAAATACAAACAGCTCAATATCTCAGAATTTAAAAATAACAGTTTCATCTCCTGAATATATGTGACTGCTGTAAAAGCTTACAATCTAGGACCCTTTATAATAGGCCCCAACCTGATAACCCATGCTCTCAACTTCAGTTCACTGAGTTTTTATATTGTAGTTAGTCTTTGTGAGTGCGGCATGATATTTGTCTTTTTGTTTCTGACATTTCCCTCATCATACAGTCCTGAAGGTTCATCCACCTAGTTGCATGCCTCACAACTTCATTCCTTCCTGTGGGAGCTCTAGTCTGCTGCATGTATACAACACAGTTTCCCCCTTCCATTCTTCAGTCACTGTACCCTTAGGTCGCCTCCATCCATTGTGAATCACGTACACTGCTACCATAAACACCAGCATGTAAATGTCCACTTGTGTTCCAACATTCGGTTCCTCTAAGTATACACCGGGCAATGGGTTTGAAGGATCATATGGCAACCCCACCCCTAGCCTCCTGTGGAACCACCTCACTGTCCTCCAAAGGGCTGCACCTCTCAGTTTCCCTAGTGACAGTGAATATGTGCATCTCTTTCTCTGAATTTTTTCTCTTGCACTTGTTTCTCTCTGTTTATTTTTATTTGCACATCATACGATCCGACCCACGTAAATAGCTATGCCTTTGCCACCATTATCTATATGAAGACATTACTTTTTCTTCCACAAATAATACATACCCCTCCCCCATGCCCCTGCCTGTTGACATTCAGTTTTGGCACAATACCTTTGACACATTCAGTGGAAGCATATTACAATGTAACTGTTGACTATAGGTGCTAATTTGCATTGACTGTATTTTTTCCTATATATCCCCATTTTCAACACCTTGCAATGTTGACATTCATTTGTTCTCCTTCATGCAAAAACATTTTTTATTTGTACATATAATTATTGTCATGGTCTTCTCTAGGCATTCCTAAGTTATATCATTTCAGTCTTTATCCTCTATTTTTCCTTTTGGTTTTGTATTTACCCCCAACCCTTTTATTCAATCATAATCATATTCAGCTTCATTCAGTGTACTTATATTATTGTGCTACAGTCAGGTAATACTGTGCTATCCATTTCTGAATTTTTCAATCAGTCCTGTTACACAATCTGTATTCCTTCAGCACTAAATTCCCAGTCTCTACACTATTTCTATCTCCTGATAACCTGTGTTCTTAATTTCAATTCTCAAAGTTCACTCATTAATGTTAGTTCATATTAGCAAGACCATATATTATCTGTCCTTTTGTTTCTGGCTAATTTCACTCAGTATAATGTCTTCAAGGCTTATCTATGTTGTTACATGTCTTAAAACTGCACAATAGTCCATCTTATGTATATACCACAGCTTGCTTAGGCACTCATCTGTTGTTGGACATTTGGGATGTTTCCATCTCTTGACAATCATAAATAATGCTTCTATAAATATCAATGTGTAAATGTCTGTTTGTGTCCTTGCCTTCAGTTTCTCTGAATATATATCTAATAATGAGTTCCTGTGGAACCGCCAAATTGCCTTCCAGAGCAGTTGTACCTTTTACATTCCCACCAACAGTAAATAAGTGTGCCTCTTTTTCCACATCCTCTCCAGCACTTGCCGTTTTCTGTTTTTTTGATTATGGCCATTCTAGTGGGTGTCAGATGATATCTCATTGCGGTTTTGATTTGCATTTCCATAATAGCCAGTAAAGTTGATCACCTTTATTTTATTTTATTTTTGGCATGGGCGGGCTCTGGGAATCAAAAAGTTGAGCAACCTTTCTAGTGTCTTTTAGCCATTTATATTTCCTCTTGTGAGAAGTGTCTGTTCATGTCATTTGCCCATTTTTTAATTGGGTTGTTTGTCTTTTTGTTGTTTAATTGAAGAATCTCTTTATATATTCTGGATTCTAAACCGTTATCTGATATGTAGTTTCCCAATATTGTCTCCCATTGCATAGGCTGCCTTTTTGATGCACAAAAGTGTTCAATTTTGAGGAGTTCTCATTTATCTATTTCTTTTCTCAGTGCTCTTGCTTCGGGTGTAAGGTCTAGGAAACTGCCTCTATTAGAAGACTTGTAAGGTATTTCCCTACATTTTCTTGTAAAGTTTTATGGTCTTAGCTCTAATGTCTAAGTCTTTGATCTGTTTTTAGTTCATTTTTGAATATGGTGTGAGATACGGATCCCCTTTCATTTTTTTTGCATATGGATATCCAGTTCTCCGAAGACCAGTTATTGAAGAGGTTGCTCTTTCCTATTGGGTTGATTTAACCACCTTATCAAAGATAATTTGTTCAGAGATGAGGAGATCTATTTCTGAACACTCAATTTGATTCCATCAATCAGTCTATCTATCTTTATGCCAGTACCATGTTGTTTTGGCCACTATAGCTTCATAATAGGCTTTAAAGTCAGGGAGTGTGAGGCTTCCCTCTTTATTTGTCTTTCACAAGATATTTTAAGCTATCCAGGGAACCCTGGCCTTCCAAATTAATTTTCTTACTGTTTTTCTGTATTTCTGCAAAGTAAGTTTTTGGGATTTTAATTGGTATTATAATGAATCTATAATTCAATTTGGGTAGAATTGACATCTTAACTATATTTAGTCTACTAATCCATGAGCTTAGTATATCCTTCCATTTATTTAGGTCTTCCATGATTTCTTTTAGCAACTTACTGCATTTTTTTTCAGTGTATAAGTCTTTTGTATCCTTAGTTAAATTTATTCTTAAATATTTAATTTTTCTGGTTGCCATTGTAAATGGAATTTTTTTTCTTGATTTCCTCCTCAGATTGCTCATCACTTGTGTATGTACACTACTGATTTGGGGGTGTTGATCTTGTACCCTGACACTTTGCTGTACTCATTTATTAGCTCTAGTAGCTTTGCTATAGATTTTTCAGGATTTTCAACATATGGTATCATATCACTGGCAAAGAGTGAGAGTTTTAATTCTTCCTTTCAAATTTGGATGCCTTTTATATCTTTTTCTTGTCTAGTTGCTCTGGCTAGAACTTCCAGCACAATGTTGAATAACAATGGTGACAGTGGGCATCCTTGTCTTGTCTTGTTCCTGATCTTAGAGGGAAAGTTTCTAGTTTTTCCCCATTCAGAATGAAGTTAGCTGTGGGTTTTTCATATATTCCCTTTATCATGTAGAGGAAGTTCTCTTTTCTTCCTATCCTTTGAAGTGTTCTCATCAATGATGAATGGCAAATTTTGTCATAAGCATTTTCTGCATCAATTGAGAAGAGCATGTGTTTTTTTCTGCTTTGATTTGTTGATGTGGTGTATTGCATTAATTTATTTCTTATGTTGACCCAGCCTTTCATATCTGGAATAAATCCCACTTGGTTATGGTGTATAATTCTTTTAATGCGCTGCTGGATTTGATATGAAACTATTTTGTTGAGGATTTTGCATTTATATTCATTGAAGAGACAGTCTGTAATTGTCTTTTTTGGTTGTATCTTTGTCTGGCTTTGGCATTAGGGTAATGTTGGCTTCATAGAATGACTTAGGTAACCTTCCCTACTCTTCAATTTTTTTTGAAGAGTTTGAGCAGGATTGGTACTAATTCTTTCTTGAATGCTTGCTAGAATTCACATGTGAAGCCACCCGGTCCTGGACTTTTCTTTTTTGGGAGCTTCTTGATGACTGATTCAGTCTCTCTGCTTGATTGGTTTGTTGAGGTTGTCTGTTTCTTCTTGAGTCAATGTTGGTTGTTCATGCCTTTCTAGGATGATGTCCATTTCATCTACATTGCCTAGTTTATTAGCATATCGTTACTCATAGTATCCTCTCATTACCTCCTTTATTTCTATAGCATCAGTGGTGATGTTTCCTCTTTCATTTCTGATTTTATTTATTTGCATACTCTTTCTCTCTCTTTTGTGTGTCAACCTAACTGTCTATCAATTTTACTGATTTTGTCAATCAACCAACTTCTGGTTTTGTTGATTTTCTCTATTGTTTTCATATTCTCAATTTCATTTACTTCTGCTCTAATCTTCATTATTTCTTTCCTTTTGTTTGCTATGCTTTCTCTAGTTCTCCCAAGTAAATTTCTCCTTTTTTACTCTTTCTTCTTTGATAAAATAGGCCTTTAATGCAACAAATTTCCCTTTTAGCACTGCCTTTCCTGCATCCCATAAATTTTGATAGGCTGTGCTTTCATTTTCATTTGCCTTGAGATATTTCTTGATACCTCTTGCAATTTCTTCCTTGACCCACTTGTTGCTTAAAAGTGCTTTGTTTAGCCTTTCTCTATATATGAATATTTTCCCCTCTGCCTGTTATTGATTTCTAACTTCATTCCATTATGATATGGGAAAGTGTTTTGTATGATTCTAATCTTTTAAAAATTATTGAGACCTGTTTTCTGACCCAGTATATGGTCTATCCTTGAGAATGAGCCATGAAAACTTGAGAAAAATGTATATCCTTCTGTTGTGGGGTGTGACATTCTATAAATGTCTGTTAAATCTAGTTTATTTATTGTATTATTCAAAATCTTTGTTTTCCTATTGATCCTCTGTCTAGATGTTCTATTCATTGATGAGAGCAGGGAATTGAAGTCTCCAACTATTATGGAAATGTGTTTTCTTCTCCCTTCTGTGTCATCAGTGTTTACCTCATGTATTTTGGAGAACTCTGGCTCTGTTTATAAATATTTATGACTGCTAAGTCTTTTATTGAATTGTTCCTTTTATTAATACATAGTTGTCTTCTTTGTCTCTTATAATTACTATACTTTTGAAGTCTAATTTTTCAGATATTAGTATAGCTACTCCTGCTCTTTTCTACTTGCTGTTTGCATGAAATATCTTTTCCCAACATTTCACTTTCAACCTATTTTTGTCCTTAGGTGTAAAATAAGTCTCCTATAGACAGCATATAGAAGTGTCCTGTTTTTTAATCCATCCTGCCAGTCTATGTCTTTTGATTGGGAAGTTTAATCCATTAACATTTAATGTTATTACTCTAAAGGCAGTGCTTTCTTTTACCATTTTGTCTTTTGGATTTAAATGTCATATTTAATTTTTTCCCATTTTACTTTTACTGATAGTCTTCATTTCTACGTTCTTCTCAGGCCTCTCTCTCTTATCTTTTTCTATGTTCCCACAGTGCTCCCTTTTGTATTTCTTGCAGAGGCAGTCTCTTGTACCCAAATTCTCTCAGTGATTGTTTGTCTGAAAACATTTTAAACTCCCCCTCACTTTTTTTGTATATATATATATACACACACAAAAAAATGTGTATATATATTTTTTGCATGGGCAGGTACCAGAATCAAACTGGGTCTCTGGTATGGCAGGCAAGAATTCTGCCACTGAGCCACCATCATACTGCCCTCCCCCTCATTTTATGGATGGCCCATCTCCCACTCTTGTAGTAGGTTGCCTCAGAGTCCAGTTCCTGGCTAGCTGCTGGTGACAGAAAATTTATGGTTCTTTACTGTAATTTATCGGCTTCTTCTTCCCACTCTTCCCTGGATGCTGTACAGTATTCTTTTGGCCTCTGGGGTTTCAAAATAGTTGTTTCAAACAGTTCCTAATTGCTTAATAATTCTTTTGGTGGGAGGACTGAGTCTTGGAACTCCCTATTCCACCATCTTCCTCCCCTCACCATCAAATGGTTCTTAAGTGTTTCTCACACGTTGAAATTTAAATGTAATGCTTTCTAATGGATAAGTGTTTTGCAAATAGCATTAACTGTTCAAATATATACAAACATATATACATAAGCATATACAAAAAATTCTAGTTAGGAGATTTGAAGTAAAATATAAATATATATGTTTAAAGTAAGATCTATGTATATATTTTACTTCAAATCTCTTAACTGAAATTTTTTACTTCTGTTACTGCTTTATGTTTTACAGAATAAAATCTGAGAGAATATTATTGAAACAAGTTTGCACCACTTGGCAGACTGTGATCTTGATGACTTCTATGAAATCTAATCTCCAGTCCCTTGACTATGACCTTTTTTTTCGGAAATAGGGTCTTTACAGATATAATTAATTAAGGTGAGGTCAAACTGGATTAAGAAGGACCCTAATTCAATATAACTGGTGTTCTTACAAGAGGAAGGGCTTTTTACACAGAGGCAGACAGACAGACAGAGGGGAGATGACCATGTGATAGTTTCGAGTGATGCCTTTACAAGCCAAGGAATGCTAGAGATTGCTGGGCCACCCCAAAAGCTAGAGGTGGTAAGGAAGGATTCTCCTTTACAAGTCCAGAAGATGCCTGGCCCTGCCTACACCTTGATTTCATATTTCTAGAACTGCGATACAATAAATTTGTTGTTTTAAGTCTCCTAGTTTATGATTACTTTTTTACAATAGCCCTAGGAAACTAAAATACTACCCCAGAGATGCTCTTCTTGATTTCCTCTTTTCTGTGATGAATGTTTACAAATATTTTCCATAAAACCTACCTATACAAATGACGATAACACTTAAATTTAACAGAGCCCAATCTAGAGACTCTGGATACAGCTAGAGTAATAATTAATCCACTTTCAAACCTATTGAGTTATTATTAGTAAAAACAGTCATCGCTCATTTACCCAGGAGAATTTGTCCAATTTGTATTGAGTCTTTATGATAGAAGAGTTATTTTCAAAATGCTAGGCAAATAAAAAATTTGTAAATGAAACTATCTTGCTGAAAGCTTGTAAGCAAAGAGAATAATTATTCTTTAACTTATGGTTTTTTAAAATCTGGGCTTTCAGATTTTAAAGAACAAATAAGTTAAAGAATAGTTAGAAATTTTCAGATTTCTTTAAGCTTAGAAGCTTGAAGAGAAATATGCTGGTACATATCTCCCCTGTATATAGAAATCTACATTACCATTAGAAGGAATATAAGTCACTCTTTGGGAAACCCCTACAACATGAGAACAGTTGGCGGTTGGGATGTGAGCACATTATCACGGACAGATTATGGGTACAATCAAATAAATGTTTCCATGGGATATATGTCAATGAAGCAAACCCTTCTTGATGCATCCCCCAATCTATTTTTTTTCAATAACCATTGCTGACACTGGTCATATTGTGCAGTACTCACTCTACCATTCCATCACGCTTTGTGGTCTCTATCTCCTCTGGGCTCCTGGTCCCAGGTATTTAATAACTTTGTACTAGTATTATGGTCACAGGAACCATATGAAGTCTGGTCCTTCCTGTGTCCATGAAAGCAAACTTTCATAGAGGGCTCAGACCCTCCCAACCAACCAGGGTCTATGTCCCATTCTGTCTCAATCAGGTGTCAATTGGGGGAACAAATATTGTGGATGCAGATTCCTGAGAAAGCATTAATGGCCTTCAGGGTATATTTGCATGTTAACAGAATGTTCTTGATTGCGTATTAAAGAGGAATAAAATTCCAGTTATGAGATTTGAAGAACAATGTATATCTGCCAACTCAACCTTGGTCTGGATAATGGCCAACTCAATCTTGGGCACACCGACAAAGTAGTACAAGAAAAGGCTCTTCCGGCCATGCTTTCTCACCATGCCCAGCCTACCCCTCTAGCCTACCCCTTCCTTATATTCCCAGCTTTCCCACACTGTTTCCCCTGACTTTCCTAGCATTTTATCTTCCCGGCTTTGCTATATGACCTTTACCTTTTATCTCGTTCCTCTTCTTGCCACAGTGAAAATAGTGACTGCATTTGAGCTTGTAAAAATGGCATATTTTAACTGACATTGAATAAAAAAGTAACGGTATACAGGAGAACATTATGCCTGGTCAATACTAATGTAAGTATGGAAATATAATCATGAGAGTTCCAATGAAAAGGATGAAATAGCTAATGCATCTTTCCTACTTTTCTGCCAAGATCTTGTGCTTTTGAGAGCACACAGACGAGGCATACCCAAACTTTAGTGTCTGGGGAAGATCCAAGCCATCAATACTTCACAAAAACTATATTACAGATGCTGATAAATCTCCTGGATCGTACTGCCTGTGATCTTTCCAACTCTGATGTCACTTAACTTTTAAATGAGTCTCTGTCCTGCATTATAACTATGACTATCCTCTCTGACTCAGAAGCCTCTGAGAATGTTCTTCTATATTCATTCAAACACTTATTCATTCACTTATTCATTCATTCAATAAATATTTATTGAATAAGCTACATGTCACCACTAGATGCTAGGGACACAAAATGATTAAGACAAGGTTATGACTCTCACAAAAACATACAGCTTTGTGAGCCATACACTTACGCAGATAATTATAAAACAAAGTGAAACTGCAGTGTTAAACATATGCAAAGGTACGATGCAAGCACGAAGAGGGTCACCTAATCCAGCCTGGGTTGAGAGAAGGTCGTAGAAGACTTCCTAGAGGTTATTCCTGAGTTAAGAAGGACACACATAGAAAGAGGCTGAGATGCTCCACAAGGGTAGGGAGCATCTTTGTCTCATTCACCACTGTCTTCCTACTAGTGTCTAGCACAGCACTCAGCACATAACAGTCCCTTATAAATGTTTGAATGAGCCAGGGATAATTAACTCTCACAAAGATCCTGAACTAAAAGATACTTGCCTTCAGAATCATTAAAGATGGATGCACTTTCTAGATTTAAGATATTGCTGAGCATACTTTTGTGTTTATTCCTCTCACATTAGATCTACAGAAATGATAGACACGTTATTGCAATTTCAAATTGTTTCATTTTATTACTTTTATTTTTATATTGTTTTGAGTTGTACTCAAAAACAAGAAAGAGAACTCAGACATAGTATGGACTCCATTTAAGAAACAAATCAATAGGCTGAGTCCTCAGTCTTGGGGTTTGCTCCTATGGAACTTATTCCCATGAAGGAGAGGCTAAGCCTACTTAAAATTAGGCCTAAGAGTCACCCCCAGAGAACCTCTTCTGTTGCTCAGATGTGGCCTATCTCTCTCCTAGACAACACAGCAAGCAAACTCACTACCCTACCCCTCTCTATGTGGGACCTGACTCTCGGGGGTGTAAACTTCCCTGGCAAGATTGGACAGCAATCCTAGAATAATCTGGGACTCAGCATTAACTGATTGAGAAAAACTTCCTGACCGAAAAGGGGAAGAGAGAAATGAGACAAAATAAAGTGTCAGTGGCTGAGAGATTTCAAGCAGAATTGAGAGGTTATCCTGGAGGTTATTTTTACACGTTATGTAGCTATCTCCTTTTTAGTTTAGGGTGTATTGGAGAGGCTAGAGGGAAGTAACTGAAACTGTAGAGCTGTGTTCCAGTAACCAAGTTTCTTTAGGATGATTGTATAATGACAGTGCTTTTGCAATGTGACTGTGTGATTGTGAAAAACTTGTGTCTGATGCGCCTTTTATCTATGGTATGGACGGATGAGTAAAACATATGGATTAGAAATAAATAATAGGGGGAACAAATTCTAAAATAAATTGAGTAGATTAAAATATTAGTGGTCAATGAAAGGAAGTGGTAAGGGGTACAGAAAAAAATAGGGGGAACAAAGGTCAAAATATATTGAGTAGATGGAAATACTAGTGGTCAATGAGAGCGAGGGGTAAGGGGTATGGTATGTGTGAGCTTTTTTCTTTCTTTTTGTTTCTTTTTCTGGAGTGATGCAAATGTTCTAAGAAATGATCATGGTGATGAACAGTAAAAAAAATAGTAATAATAATAATAAAGAAAGATGGAATTGAAGAAGGGAGCTGTTGCTAAGGCTCCATCTGGGAGAATTCCACTATGGGGAAGCAGAGACATGAGGGTTCCTGCCCAGAGGAGGTGGAAGCCAGAAGCAGGAGGGTGCCTGCTCTCACTGAAAGCCCCAGCAACAGCTCCCACTCCCCACAACTGCTGTCCCTAAGAGAAGTAGCAGTCAGTTAGGGAATGTCAACCATAAATCTGGGTGCACAATCAAGAATCACCAAACATTTGAAGAATTCTAATACTATTAAAGGGAAACAAGAAACTAAATAAGGAGAAAAACTTTCACCTGAGGCATTAGAGATACTATAAGAATTGAAGTAGAAAATAACATCCTCAGAGGGAAAAACACATGTTTCATGTTCAGCCATGAAACAAGAGCAGGTAGATTTGAAATATTTAATGTTGGGGCAGGGAGGGATACTTAATGGTTGGGAAAAAAAGGTGTTCAGTATAGAATGAAAAAAAATCCAAAGAGCCAATTAGTGAACTAGAAGATTATACCAAGTAATCTTTCCTGAAATACCATATAGAGCCAAAAAATGCTTTAATGTGATATCTGCATTTGATATTTTACTATATTCAAATATTCTAAATTTTTTTTAGAATCAGTCATTTTTTTTTTTTTGGCTGGAAATTTTCAGTTAAGCAAAATATTGGAGTAGAAAAGTTTTTCCAAACATTTATTTTAGCTGCAAAGGACTCTTTTTTTTTTATTATTTTTATTATTATTTATTTTTTATTTTTTATTATTAATTAAAAAAATTAACTAACACAACATTTAGAAATCATTCCATTCTACATATACAATCAGTAATTCTTAATATCATTACATAGATGCATATTCATCGTTTCTTAGTACATTTGCATCGATTTAGAAAAAGAAATAGAAAGACAACAGAAAAAGAAATAAAATGATAATAGAGAGAAAAAATAAAAAAATAAAAAATAAAAAAAAACTATACCTCAGATGCAGCTTCATTCAGTGTTTTAACCTAATTACATTACAATTAGGTGGTATCGTGCTGTCCATTTCTGAGTTTTTGTATCCAGTCTTGTTGCACAGTCTGTATCCCTTCAGCTCCAATTAACCATTATCTTACCCTATTTCTATCTCCTGATGGTCTCTGTTACCAATGACATATTCCAAGTTTATTCTCTAATGTCGGTTCACATCAGTGGGACCATACAGTATTTGTCCTTTAGTTTTTGGTTAGTCTCACTCAACATAATGTTCTCTAGGTCCATGCAAAGGACTCTTAAGTGGCAGCTTTATATACATGGCTATTGCTAGCCCATTTAGTACCTAAGAAGATTCCTGGATCTGTATCTACTGCTGCATAATGAACTATCCCAAATTAAGTGGCTTAAAAACAGCCAATTTATTTGCTCATGATTCTGTGAATCAGTAATTTGGATTTATCCTAATTACTGGGCAGATCCTCTGGTTTTACCTAATGTTAATTATGACCCTCCAGACACCTCAGGAGGCTCAAGGGTTGCTGGATGGTCAAGATGGCCTCATTTATATGTCAGAAGTAGGTACTGGCATCAGATGGGCCCCTTGTTTCCAGAAGTCTGGCCGGGGCTTCTTAACACAGAGTCTGTATTCCAAAATTACCAAGATAGAAAGGAGATGTCTTGAAGAACTCTGCTAGCATTAACATTTGCTATCGTCTCTTTACCCAGAGTCAGTGTGGGAGAGGATTCCAAAAAGCACGGAATAGGTAGGCGTGATTCATCAGGAACCATTACTGGACCACAGAACATCTTCCACAAGACACTACTTCCATTTCTCAGAGAAGTGCTGCAAGAGCCTGCTTTTATTAAAACAATATACTTTCCTGTAATTTTCTGGGAAATCATCATAAAATATACATAAACCTGTAATATCTATTTGTGACTGGCATCTCTGGGATTGTGAAGCACCCAAGCTGCACAACCATTTGGGCTGACCCTGCTAACATTTACTCTGGTTGAAGAGCTCACGTGTACCTTGGTAGACCTCCTAAGAACAGCTCCAAAGAGTTTTTGTGGAACATAGTTTGAGAACCTCTGTGTGGTGGTTTGAAGCTGAATGTACCCCAGAAAAACATGCTTTTAAACTTAATTCACTCCTGTGGGTGACAATCCATTGTAAATAGAACTTTTTGATGAAGTCAATTCAGTTACCTTCAGTTAAGGTGTGGATAGGTCTTAATCCTGTTCCTGGAGTCTTTTATAAGAAGTATGAAACTTGGAGAGAAAGCCACAGAGGAAGCAGTCAGAAGCTGAACATCAATGGAATTTGGAAGAGAAGGGAAAGACCAGGAGATGCCACCATGTGCCTTGTCAAGTGACAAGTTAAGGACCAAGAATTACCAGCTGCCAGCCCCATTGCACCACATCCTTCAGGAAGAAAGCATCATCTTGATGTCTTGATTTGAACTTTTTCCCTGTCTTAAACCATGAGCAAATAAATTCCCATTGTTTAACCCAACCCACTTGACAGCATTTGCTTGAGCAGCGTAGGAAACTCAGGCACACTGAATTAGAAACTTGTAGACTAGGTATAAGACTGTTTATGGTGATTTCTGACTGCGTTAACATTGCTGACCACCTCCTACATACCCAACACTGGCCAAGTGCTATGCTACAGCAGAATATATGGTCCACATACAGAAAAAGCTCTCCATTTGTCTGAGAAGACAGAACTAACATCTGAAATGATTGTTGATCATAGCAAGTGACTATATGACAGCCTTAAAGAAGGAGCCATCTAGTTGAGTTGGTAGAGGGCCTGTTAGACTATGTATATGTAACACTGTGCCTTACCAGGAGATTAGAACATCTGAACACCTTAAATAAGTAACTGAGATGTATTCTTTCTAAGGAACTTTCTATGTATTGTATAAGGAAGGAATAGTAGAAACTAATTTTCCTTCACAGAAGAGCACCATTCTCTGTATTACTTTCTCCTTTCTGTTCTTCATAAGTAATCTCATGCTTATCAAATGCAAAAGATCCTGGAGGCCCCTTCTCTCTACCTTTTGATTAAAACCTGTGTTTATATCCACATCAGAGCACACTGCCCTGGAATACTACTGACTGGTCTCACTCTATACTCAATCCTGAGAAACTTGGCAGATAAACTGTGTTCAAAGCTGGATTTGAATGTTCTTCTTTTCTGAAGCTAAGTGAAATGAAACTCTTAGATAAAGTATACGTCTCTGTCATTAAATAGAAGAGAAGGAGTGGCAGCCTTAACATCAGTTCTTTTCTCTCTCTCTTTCATTCAATGGTAACAAGCAAGGAATAAATTTGGTTCAGGTCTAGGATCTGTCAAATATCTGCATTAATGTGCCATTGAGACTAAAATTACCCCTTGTGATATGTGTTACTGGTTTGGTGAGAATCAGATCCGTGACCTTGAGATGATTTAATGAGATTAAGGGGCCTTGTTCTTCAAATAATTTTTCATTTGAAAAATGAAGACATTCAGTTTTTTTTTTTTAGACAACCATAATTCTTTACCCGATATATGAAATCCTCTGGCACTTTCCTGCCCATATGCCCTTTTTTGAGTATCACTTTAGAACAAAACTGTTTACTATTTTATTTCCAGGTCAGACAAATTTAAGAGTAAGAAAAGAAAAGAAAAAGGGGAAGGAAAATCCACCAAAAGTCACCCTTTTTACATGGACCCATATAAAAATTATGAAATTTGAGCACAGATTGAAGAAGAACTTAATTAAATATAACACAAATAGGTCTATATTCGGGCATCCTGGGAAATTAAAGATATTTGAAGGGTTGTCCCTAGCCTTAGTACTATAGGGCTACAGAGGTTATTAGAGCTTACTTTAACTGAGTCCTTATTTCACACATCACTAAGGTGAGTATCATCGATAAACTTTTTTAAAAAACATGTTTTTTTCTCTGATTGAAAGGAATGCATGTTATGGAGAAATTTTTAAAATACAAAACCATAAAAAGTGAAATCAAATTTACTTACAATTGCTTGTCCTTCCAATTATTTTTTCTGTGCCTATATACATACATCTATATATTTTAGTTCTACTTATTTATTTTAAAAATGGATATCATACTGTATACTTAAATATCTTTAAACTTCTGGTGTGTCTAAGGGGACATAAATCTGCTTTGTGGGCCACTGTTGAGGTTGGAACACTTATTGAATGGTACTAACAGCATGGCAAACCTTGTTTTCTGTTAAAACCCTTTGTTGACAAGTCTCTTCATGCTCCTGCCCAGATTAAAACTTTGTCTACCAGACTTCTGCTTCCAGTCATGATGTAGTAGCAAAGACCAGATTCAGACTTTAGTTTAACAGCTAAAAAAGATGGACGATATATATGAAACAAAGGTTTTCAGACACAGGACATCAGGCACTGCAGGTCAGTGATCTCTGAGAGAAGAGAAACAAATGAGATGTGCCATAGCACGTTTCCAGATTGTACCACAGTGAGAGGGCTCCCTAGCAGAGTCCTGTGGTCTCCCTGAATTGAGGAGATGGAGCTGGAGGTTCAGGGATTTTTTTCAGGTTTGCTAATGCTGCCAGAATGCAATATACCAGAAATGGATTGGCTTTTACAAAGGGGACTTATTAAGTTACAAGTTATAACTCTAAGGCTGTGAAAATGTTCAAATTAAGGCATCAGCAAGAGGGTACCTTCTCTCAAGAAACACTGATCACATTTGGGGTCTCTGTCACATGGGAAGGCACATGCAGATGTCTGCTGTCCTTCTCTCCTGGCTTCTGGGTTCAAAAGGCTCTCTCAGCTCCAGGAAAGGATGAAGACCTATCTTGAATGGGCAGGATTACATCTCCATGGAAACAACCTAATCAAAAGGTCTTTCCCAACAATAGGCCTGCCCCCACAAGATTGAATTAGAAGAAAATTGCTTTTTGGGGGTTCATAATAGTTTGAATTCAACACAGGGATGAAAGGAGGCTAAAGTTTGTAGAGAACCAGAGAAGAAGGAATGAAGAGAGAGAACTCTGGAGATTACAAGGAGTTACTCTTGGGTCTTCTGCTGAGGACTAATTGGTACATGCATGTGAACAAACTACTGAAGACCTGGGAAAGAACCACATAAAAGGAGTGAGGGAACAATCTCTGGAGCTCACACAAGGCCAGGAATAGTTTGTGTTCTCTCCACAAAAAGTGTAAAACTTCAGGGGCATCATGGAATCAGGCAGAATACCTCAGAAGTTTAGGACCATCAGCTCTAGACAATAGGCTTTAAGGTTAAAAGCAAGGCTTGAGAAAATTTAAACCATTTCCAAGCAAATCTGGAGCATCCAGATTTGGATAGGAGTTTCCAAAGAGTTAGCATCCGAGATATGCCTATGCATTTTGACAATATATTCCAATGGTAAATTGTGGAATGGATTCTATATATGCATTGACAAACCATTGTCTAAAAATATTTAGCTTGGTAAAAAGAATGCTTGTGTTGAGTTCTTATTCTAATTGTGTCACTCTCTCACATTGAATCATGCGAAATTCTCCTTTTGTAAGTAAAAATTCAAGATTCAGCCATTTCTTATAGATCAGTTTACTGGCTTAGTGGCCTTGGGTAAGTTGTTTTGTTTCTTTAGGCTTCAGTTTTCTCATTTGTATTTATAAAATAGAGTTGGGTTCCTTCATTTGTTAGCAACCTGGAATGCACACTACAATCACTTAGAGAGCTCTTCAAAAAATACCAATGTTTGGCCCCATCCACAGAGATCGTAATTTAATTGGTCTGGAGTTGTTCCTGGATATGTTTTAAGGCTCATTAGATGTTTCTAATATGCATCCAGGTTTGAGAAATACTGGACTGAATGATCAATATGGCCATATGGGTGATTCTTCCTCCCAAACAGATGTTTTTTGTGTTAGACATTTGTCTTTTCAGGAACAGATACCATAATCAATTACATCTTCAAAGCCATATAGATATTGTTGGATTTAAAAGTTTATTTTGTTAATTTTATTATGCAATGAGGAAATTGTACTAGAGGTCTATTGTATCAGATCACACTAAACCCCATGCTTTCCTAGGGCTTTATAGGTGCTAAAATGGGAGAATATCAATAATAGACAAGCAAAGAAGATAGCACTGCCTAATGGTGGCCAAAAGGAATGGTTCATGGGTACCCACCCCATCACCAAGTAGAACTTGTGGGTTCCAAAAAACATACATATATGTACACTTCAGTACCGAGCTTCCCTTTTGTGAATTTTTTACCCTTTGCACCCTCAAATCTGCCTTTCATGTTTATTTTAATCTGATTTCACTGGCATAAACGATTGGAGGCCAGATTGTATGATTTCCTATGGAGAGCATCCCCCTGTGGATAGCTCAGCTTATACCATTATGAGGACTATATGTCAAAGTTAAAGTCACAAGTTGGCTTCTATTTTTAAATGTGCCTCATTTGTGGTAAAATTAACATTGTAATTTCACTCTCTCCTTCCTTGACTACCCAGAAATTACTTCCAAATTTTTATATTTCGACTTTTTCATCAGCTTAAGTATTTATTAAGCTGATAGTTAAAATTAAGATAAAATTGCTTTTGCAAAAATAAGCAGCAGAAATACTTCAGGGCATAAATAAAACTCAAGTACTATAGAGTAAACTGTTGCAAAAAAAAAAAAAAAAAAGAATGTGAATGCACCGTAGACATATATTCCTGTTGCTAGGTGAAACCTCACATTCGGTGGGTCAGTGCAAAGGCTAGAAACTCTTTTTTAAAGGTACTTTACCACTCAGTCTACGTATTATTTGGCAGATCAAGGCAGAGTCTCTTTGATCTTCATTCAGTGTTTTCATCGTGATTCTAAATTACCCTTTCCACAGAGTCTAAATTATACCATGTTTCATCAAACATTCTTGGCTTCTGCAATAAAAAATTAGTCCTGGGCACAGAAACTGTACAAGGTGACTTTTTGGTCCAAGCTCAGCCTAGATGAGGTTATAATTTTACAGCCCAATGACTGGAATCAAAGTACTAAGTTTGAAAGGAGACACAGGACCACCAATTACATTCCCTGCAAATTTGCAGATGAAAAAACACGTGCAGAGTTAGATATAGGTCATTGGGAAGTACGTCTCTACACAATGAAAGTTTCTAAAACTTAAAGCTCAGGATGTACAGGGGCTGGGAAATGGGTATTGAGAAAAAGAGCCTGGAAAAAAAGGAATGTTGGTCAGAGAATCAGAATTTATTGAACTTTCATGCTTCATATGTCAGGCACAATGTTTACCATTATATACATGTGTAGTCGTGGATAGTCCATATATATTCACACTCACATCTATTCATATATATATATGTTATATATATATATATATATATATATAAACATATATTTCACTTATCCTTACACAATCAATGAAGGATATAATGTCATTCCCATATTACAAAGGGAAAAACTGAGACCAAAGGAGATTAAGTACAGCTGATTAATACCTAGATATAATTCCAAAGATCTCTATACTATACCCTAATATATTGCTATTATAGGAAGAGCTTAAAGGAGTTCTTCTCAAGAAGAATATTAATAGATGTATTTAAAAAAATGGTTCTAAATTCAACTAAATTTGCTTAAGATGGCTTGAAAAAATTAAGTAACTTTTTTATAACTGAAGAATTTCTCATATTTTAATATACTAATGTGAAATGAGAAAACTTGAGAGAGGCAAATAAAAAGCAGAATTTCCAAAATTTATTTAGACAGGGGAAAATGTCATTAGAGGAATCACTTCTTAGAGATGAAGTTACTTCTGCCACCAAAGCGTAGGTGGAACCTCAAATAATGACTGAACATGGCTGAACACAAGATAATCTTTCCAGCAGGCAAAAGCAATGATCTTATTTGGTAAAGGTCAAGTTATTGTCTGACACCAAGATTAATTAGTGCATGCAAAATATGCGTTTTGAACACCCTTCCCTCTTCCTTATTATTTTCTCCATTAATACCAGACTGATTGACATGTGATTAATTTAATACTTAATTTTTAACATTTAAATAGTAATAAAGTATCATGATTTAAGTAATTATATTTATTTGTCCATTAATAAAGATTTAAAAGTATATCAACTATTTAATTTCCTACCACAATACCTACTTTTTTTACACTCCCTCCAAAAAGAAACAATCAAAAAAACCCAGACAAGTATTTTCTATTTAAAACTTTACACTTTGGCACGTTCTTGCTGCAATTCATATCCCTTGACGGCACTTAGAAAATAACTGATAACACTTCCACATAAGTGGGAGAAGTGAAAAGTATCACTGGCCATGCCTGCAAACAGGTCACATTTGACTCCCCCCACCATTCCCTTGTCCTCATATCTCAGAAGAATCGGGAGGAATGCCATAGCAAAACATAGTTCTTCTGCTTGTGTCAATATTTAGTTAAATGACATGACTACCATCACAAGTACAACAACATAAACAGGATAGCACGATGGGAGGGAAAGCAGCAGGTTGGTGCTGGGGGTGGTGGTTGACCATACAGGGTCTTGTGGGCCATGGCAAGGCTGTGGCTTGTAAGATGTGGAGTCACTGGAAGGTTGTTACTTAATAGTGACATTATCTGACTCACATTTTAAAAGGATCACTCTGGTTGCAGAATAGAGCAAACCGGAAGCAGTAGACCAGTTAGAAGGCTATTGCAGTCAACCAGGAAAGAATAGTAACTCAGAACAGAATGGCAAGAACGGAGCAGCTGTGAAGTGGTCGGTTTCTGGATTCATGGCCAGTGTAGAGTCGACAGAATTTGCTGATAGATTGATATGGGGTATAAGAGAAAGAGACATTAAGGTTTTTTGACTTAAGCAACTAAAAGAATAGAATTGTAATTTTCTGGAAGAATGGAATTGTTGTTTCTTTGAAATTTAGTTAAATGCTTTAGAAAGACTGGATAAAGGCCAAGTGGCTGGAAGCAATATCTGTTAAATTACTAGTGGATTAGACCAGAGAGCAGCAAACTATGGCTCATGAGCCAAATCTGGCCTGCAACCTGTGTTTTGGTGCATGTGTGAACAAAATTTTTATTTTCACACTGAGTCTGGAAGCAGATAAATTCTTATACAATTACCAAAAATGTGCAAGAAATTATCATAATTTGTTTAAAACCAAAACACATATTATCGATGGATTTTGGATGATTCATTCTATCATGTTCTCATACAATGGTATATACCTAATTCAAAATATAGAGAAAACGTGTAATCTACAGCAATCTGGATTATAAGTATTAATTTCATGGCACTCCAACATAACTATAAAAATTTTTAAACCTAAAAAAATTACAAAATTCTTTAAGACTTTAGATGTAGAGTTTAGAACACTTTTCAGAAATAGAAACTACATGTTTTGCCATGTTATGATTGTGCAATAAAAAAGCTGCTTATAAAAAACCTTCTTTACAGGATTAAAATTTTTTAAAAAGAAACCAAATTTGTGATTACTAACATACCAATATTTTATTTTAGAATCTTAAAGTTATTTATGGAACTGGTGATTGCTCCTTAATAGAGCATTTAACCAAACTGTCTATTACTGGTAGTGTGATTTCACTTTCAAATTAAGAATTCACATTTGATGAAAGGCAATTAAGATTTAAATGGAAATATATTATTTTTAATCATTCGTAAAGCAATATCTCTCCTCATAGTGTGACATGTATAATTAAAATTGGCATTTCTGAAAGCATTAAGAAAAATATTGAGACTTGTAGCACTATCAAGAGGCATGGTATATAACTTGTTTAAGATTTTTAGTAACTTTTATCCTGTTTCAATAATACTGGCTCAGAAATTATGATGTATACATTACATTTTATTTCCGATATGCCAATGATTTAGCTTCTTCACCGTGAATTTCTTCAAGAGCAAGGTACTTGCCCTGTGTACCTGATTTCCTTAAAAACTGTTTTTAGTTCTATGGTCATTTCCTGTGATAAGTATTTTTGACCTTCTAAATCTAAATTTTCAGCTTATTGCACCAAGTAGAAAGAGAACAGTTTTCTTTAGTCAGAAAAAGAAAGAATGAGAGATTTTTCAAATACTTTCCATCACTTTCTTATGATTTGTAAAAATGCGTAGTAGTGTCCTAGTAAGCCTGGAAATAGTTTCTGGCCTCCAGTATGTGTTGTGATGAAACATTTGACTTAAAAGAAAAACAACCCTAAAACTCTGATTCATTTATTATGGTAAATGGGTACAGCTTTCCTGTTTTCTTCTCTTTCTTGCTCTAAGCACAGATTTTTAGGAGCATATATTTAAAAGTCACTACAGCTTTTGTCCACATATGTGATCTAAGCCATTATTCAATAGGATCCAAAAATTTAATTAAATTCTATCTAGGCCAAATTACAGGAGGAATATTTATCTTCCTTTTTCCCTTACACTTTAAACCAAACTGTTTCACTAGTGTATAAAACCAGTCTTTCCTATTATGCCATGCTATCTATGCCAAATGGCAATCTCTATACGAAAACAAAAAACATTGAAAAACCCCTTTCCTTTCTGTTTAACTTAATTTTTTGGAAGATACTTTGATTTCCATCAAGACTATCAGAACCTAGTAATTCCAAATTAGATCGTAACAGAGCATACAATTTTAAAGTATTTTATGTTATGGGTATACAAAAGCACATCAAAAATTGGCTTTCTTGATTCGAACAATATGAAGTTTGTCCTAAAAAATCCTACAAAATACAAGTTTAAATAATTTTAAGTGAAAATTAGAATAATGTTCACTTGACACTAATTGGCTAGATCTTAAACACATAGCATCGTAGGAAAACAGGGGGCACAGGCTATGTCTACATGATAAAGCAGGATTCAGGGTGGCCCAAAGACCTTTGTGAAACAAGATTTCACAAAGTGTACAGTAAATGCTTCTAGAAACACAGAGAAATCATCTCAACATTTATTATTAATACACAGTGACTCCACAATGAAAACTGCCATCTAATAGAGATACACAGGAACTTTCAACTCACTCTAGATATATTTTAAATTGTTTAAAAATAGTTTTGCAAAAAAAATAGTTTAAAAGTCTTGCATTAATTTGATAAGTTTACAACTCTGTAATAGCTTTTAATCCAAATAGCTTATAGTGAACACTTAAATTATTACAGTATTTTTCATGTTCCATTTTATTAGGTGAAGACATATCAGAAAATGAAAGAGGAAGCATTTACTGTACACTTTGTCTTCCTAGCAAGGTTCAATCAACATTCCACTAAAATTAAGTACCTTTTCTCCTTTAAGAATCAGGACATCATGATAGTTATGACATGTGCCTTTCTTGGTAATAATCTAAGTTCTGACCCTAAAAAGCAAATAGAGAAACAAATGGGGCTATAAATATGTGTGAATGACAAAGCCATTAGCTTTACCTAAGATGTTTATTTTTTAGTTTAAATGAGGGCAGAGACAAGAGAAGTGACCAACAAAGAAAGAGAAAACATCTGCAAATGCATGTCTCATCTGAGATGGAAACATATTCTTTTAAAATTGTGTAATTGGAATCACTTTCTGCACAGGGCATTCCAAAATACTACATGTGAGTATTGTGCAATGAATAAACACTCTGCAGTTAAAAATAACTGAAAAGTATTGGCAATAACCCCACTTACATCTCTCCAGCCCCCCCTGACAACTGATTCAAAGAGATAAAATGATAAACAGTGATCCCAAATTACATGAGACTTAGCTAAATTAAAAAGAAACAAACATGCAAAAATAATCTACGTACTGGAAGTAGAACCAATCCACCATCTTTTGTCTATTAAGGGATATCTTAGATTTTTTTTGTCTTTGCTACTACATTGTCTGTTCAATTAATGTGTTGTCGATTTTCAGTAAAAAAACAAAACAAAACAACCCACACTAACTGGTAGAATTTGACTGAGTCTATAAATTAAACTTAAAATATTAGACATTTCCTCATACTTGGAAGAGATGCTTTAACTCAGCAATTCCCTTTCTGACATAATTAGAACATCTATTGATAAAATTATCAAAGCCCAAACTTGTTAGAGTCAGGTTGAATCATGGTTGCAATTTTGTTGGATTTTTTAATGGTAAATGTTAATCTGCATTAGATATTAGAATATTTTTGTATATAGTTCCATATTTTTATATCAGCATTGTCTATCACTTTTTCTGTTTTATGCGTGACTTGGGACTTTGTAATGATTTGTGGATTATCATTTTATATATGATACTTTATTATTATTTATGCAGAGTAAAAAAAGAGAAACAAACAAAAATCTATTTTAAATGGCAAGTATATATGGTAGGCAATAAGACTTACATCTGATACAGTTTTACTATTCTTCCATAATGCTCCAAAACTTTTTCAACAAGAATCATTTTCCCAGACTTTTTCAACTAGAATCATTTTCAGGGAAAATTGGGGGGGAATAAGAGGGATCCAACTGAGCACATTTTAATAGGGACTATTAGAAAAGAAAAATAAACTCCAATTTCAAAACAACGTCTTCTTTTTATCGAAATCAATTCAAAATTTATATTCCAGGAAACACAGATAAAGAAATCACAGATACTTCTACAAAAAGTAAAAGTAGAGATAAAAAAATTAGTATCCCAGGAAACTATGATCACCTAATATTTCTTCAATATTAGTTCTAGTTCTATAAATCTTTATATGTTATGCCAATTTGTATTAGAGTTTAATGACAGAAAAAGTAACAACTTCTAAACTGGTGGTATACATTTCTTTAATATTTTTTAATACAAGGTGTGCTGGTTTGAAATGATGTATGTACCCTAGAAAAGCCATGTTTTAATCCTAATCCCATTTTGTAAAGGCAGCTGTTTCTTCTAATCCCTATTCAGCATTGTATGTTTGAAACTGTAATTAGATCATCTCCTTGGAGATTTGATTTAATCAAGAGTGGTTGTTAAACTGGGTTAGGTGGAGGCGTGTCTCCACCCATTTGGGTGGGTCTTGATTAGTTTCTGGAGTCCTATAAAAGAGGAGACATTTTAGAGAATTAGATTCAGAGAGAGCAGAGAATGCTGCAGCACCACGAAAAAAAGAGTCCACCAGCCAGTGCTTTGGAGATGAAAAAGGAAAATGCCTCCCTGGGAGCTTCATGAAGCCGGAAGCCAGGAGAGAAAGCTAGCAGATGACGCCGTGTTCACATGTGCCCTTCCAGCTGAGAGAGAGAGAAGCCCTGACTGTGTTTGCCATGTCCTTCTTACTTGAGAGAAAAACCCTGAACTTCATCAGCCTTCTTGAACCAAGGTATCAACCATGGATGCCTTTGATTGGACATTTCTATAGACTTGCTTTAATTGGGACATTATCTCGGCCTTAGCAACTTATTAAATTCCCCTTTTTAAAAGCCATTCAGTTTCTGGTATATCACATTCCAGCAGCTAGCAAACTAGAACACAAGGCCATTAAAAAATAGACAAACTGCAAGATGAAAAATGAAGGTAACAGAAAAATGCAACTTTTCACAATGAAAAAATTACAAGAATCTTAAAAAATAGTTTAGAAAAGGATTGTTGCAAAAGTATGTTGCAGATCTGTTTTTCATTTACTAAAATTGTCAATTCATAATTATAAATAAATCTTTATAAAGTATGAGAGTAAAAAATCACTTTCAGTGTATATTCAAGTTCTGTCTTTTATCACACAGGTATGTTTCTTCAACATGATCTGTGCCAGTATGAAAATATTACGTATACCAGAAAAGCCACGTTTTAATCCGAATCAATCTTGTGGGGGCAGCCATTTCTTTTAATCCTGATTCAATAATGTTATTTGGAAACTTTTGATCATATTATCTCCATAGAGATGTGATACACCAAATTGCAGTTGTGATCGTTTGATTAGATGGAGATGAGGCTCCACCCATTCCAGGTGGGGTCTTGATTAGTTTACTAGAGTTTTTGTTTGTTTGTTTGTTTATTGTATAGTATAACATATATACAAAGCAAAGAAATAAAAAAGCGATAGTTTTCAAAGCACTCTTCAAAAAGTGGTTACAGGATAGATCCCAGAGTTTGTCACGGACTACCATACGAACCTCTCGTATTTTTCCTTCTAGCTGCTCCAGAATATAGGAGGCTAGAGGGCTTAAACTTTTTAATTATCACAATTGACTTTCTTTTCCTTCTTTTTTTTGTGAACAATAAGATATGTACAAAAAAGCTATAAATTTCCAAGCACAGCACCACAATTAGTTGTAGAACGTATTTCAGACTTTGACATAGGTTACGACTTCACAATTTTAGAATTTTACTTCTAGCTGCTCTAAAATACTGGAGATTAAAAGAGATATCAATTTAATAATTCAGCATTCATATTCATTTCTTAAGTCCTATCTTCTCTGATTAATTTCAATTTCACCTTTGATCTTTCCATACTTCTCATTGGGGTTGTTTGGGCTACAGCAATTCTAAATTTTTGATATTGGATGGGGTCTCTCACTAATATGGGGTAGGGAAATGGAACTATCTGATGTTCTGGAGAGGCTGGGTTAGGTTTCAGGACTTATCTGGACCAGGGACCCATCTGGAGGTTGTAGGTTTCTGGCAAGCTACTCTAGTGCATGGAACCCTTGTGGAATCTTATAAATTGCCCTAGGTATTCTTTAGGATTGGCTGAAATGGTCCTTGTTCTAGTTTGCTAGCTGCCGGAATGCAATATACCAGAAATGGAATGGCTTTTAAAAGGGGTGATTTAATGAGTTGCTAGTTTACAGTTCTAAGGCCGAGAAAATGTTCCAATTAGAAATGTCCAATCAAAGGCATCTAGGGAAAGATACCTTGGTTCAAGAAGGCCGATGAAGCTCAGGGTTTCTCTCTCAAGTGAGAAGGCACATGGCGAACATAGTCAGGGCTTCTCTCTCAGCTGGAAGGGCACATGGCGAACACGGCATCATCTGCTAGCTTTCTCTCCTGGCTTCCTGTTTCATGAAGTTCCCCGGGAGGCGTCTTCCTTCTTCATCTCTAAAGGTTGCTGGCTGGTGGACTCTCTGCTTTGTAGTGTTGCTCTCTCTGAATATCTCATTCTCCAAAATGTTTCCTCTTTTATAGGACTTCAGAAACTAATCAAGACCCACTCAAATGGGTGGAGACATGTCATCCCCTAATCCAGTTTACAACCATTCTTAACTAAATCACATCAACCAGGGAGATGATCTCATTACAGTTTCAAATATACAATATTGAATAGAGATTATTCTACCTTTACGAAATGGGATTTATATTAAAACATGACTTTTCTTAGGGGGCACACTTCCTTTCAAACCAGCACAGTCCTGGTTGGGGGTTGGCAGATTATGATAGGTAGCAAGGTCTACCTGAAGTTTGTTAAGAGCAACCTCCAGAGTAGCCTCTCAACTCTATTTGAACTTTCTCTGCCACTGATACTTTAGTTTACTAGAGTTTTTTAAAAGGAAAATATTTTGGAGAGAGTTAGAAATGACAGCTGACAGAAAATTCAGAGCAGAGCTGCAATAGATGCTGACACTTGGAGAACAGAGACACAGATGTTTGGAGATGCTTGGAACCCAGCAGACATCACCCTGAGATGTTAAGCAAGCCAGAACCTGGAGAAAGCCAAGGGAAGCCAAGAGATAAAAGCCTGCCTGGGAGAAGCAAAGTGAGGAATCCCCACAGGAACAGTGGCTAAAAGCATGGAGCCCAGGAACAAGAGACCAGAAGAAGCCAACCATGTAACTACCCAGCTGATGGAGGGGGTCCTGACATATGGACTGTCCTTGAATTAAGGTATCTTTTACTGGATGCTTTAGTTTGGACGTTTTTATAGGCTTAAAACTGTAAATTTGTAACTTATTAAATTTCCTTTATAAGAGCCATTCCTCTTTGGGTATATTGCATTCTGGCAGCTTTTGCAAACCAAAACAGATCTGAAAATGGGCCATTTAAAGAGACATATTTTCATTCTACCGAGTTTCATTCAGTTTTACTTGGAGTTGGAAACACATGAAATGTGCTGTTTGTTTTGTTTTGTCTTTTGAAATGTGCTTTTAATGCATAAAAATCTCAGTGGATAGCAGCAAAAGACTTGGGGAGGATTAAGAGAAAATCTGATAATTCACATAATTATTATTTTGCACATTGATGAAAGATAATTCACACTTCTGAAACCTCAAAATATCCTTTTTAAAGAACCAAAATAATTCCAAGACACCTTGCTGACACTTCCCCATGCCCAAACAAATTGATTACTTTTTTACATATAAAATTGAAATAGTTATAGCAACAAAAGATTTTGATAGTAATGAAAGTTTGTAACTTGTATTTCAATCTTTTTTCTATTGTTCCCAAAGTACAGAACACAGGATTCTCATAACCTTTGAGTAGTGCTTCTCCTGTACACAAGCCTTCATTTTGTTTGGCAGAGGCAGGTTTTTGTTTTTGTTTTTTTTGGGGGGGTGCATGGTCCAGGAATAGAATGCAGGTATCCCGCATAAAGGTGAGTATTCTACCACCAAACCATCTGTGTACCCCTGGCAGAGACAGTTTTTGAATTAAATTGATGCTGGTATATTGATGTATAACAAAACAATACAGGTTCTGCAAAAAACATACCTGCATGAACCGTGAAACTAGACTGGTCAGTCAGGTAAGTGGCAGGTCCAGGTAACAGAGACCTTTCACAACAAATATCCCCCTTTTCAGAGTCCCTGATTGAATGTTCCATTAGATCAACTGTAGAAGAATGTCCTTCCACATCTGGCTGTTCATGAAAGCTACTCCTACAATTTGAGTGTCATCTTCCAGCGTAAAGGTGTTTTGCCAGGCAAGTGAAGGCTCAAATGTAAAAGAAAATGGTCATTAGATTTATGCCAAACAGGAAAAGAACCATCTGGCGCATTTGCTAGCTTCCCTGCTGCCTCCCAGCATGTGATTGGTCCCCAGGACCACTCTGGTTTTGCAAGATTTTTTAACTCCTCTGTAAGGCTTGTCACACATAGGACCAGTACTTTGCACAGAATCCTAAACTCTTGCAACCCTAAGAGCAAAGTTAAGATAAAAATTCAGATGACTCCACACACTTTCAGACACATGGACATCTGTGCCGTTGAGTTCACTGAGGTTTCTTTGGATTTGATTATTCTGCACTGGAGGTAGCACTGGTGAGAATAGAGGGATGTCATTGTGAGTCACTCTCAGGGTCTGCAACGTGCCACCTGCAGTGTCAATCCAAAAGCATCATTGGCTGGTCCACAGAGGTATCTGTGGGAAAGAGTTCCCTCCCACTTGAGAAGGAACTGCAGAAACTTACACAGGAGTGTTACTGCACAAAGGCCAAGGATTCTTTCGCCTGATGCACTCATTGACCAATTCCTGAGACACTGGAGTTTCAAAGAGAGAAAGAGTTTATTACTAGGTGTGTAGTAGGAGAGCAGATGGCCTAGCGGACCAACATCTGTCTCCCCAAACTGCAGTAATTCTGATAGTTTTATTAGAGAAAAAGATGGGCAGCATTTAGGATAATGAGCACAGAGGACCCAGATGATGTAATTAGAGGTGGTCTGATTATTCAGCATGCACAGATTGATTACATGCTTAGTCACAAAATGTAATAAGAAAATGGTGGAATGAGGTATAGGTGACTGTAGGTTAAAGTCTAAGTGACTGCACAGGTCAGGTGGGCCCACTTTAGTTAGATCCAGTCTTGATCATCAAGATAACTTTGGACTTGAGGTGGGTTAGTTCTGAACGGACTCAAGATCTTCATTAATAACATTAGGGACTGTCTTTAGCGATTTCGAGACTCTAAAGTTGAAAACCTAGATAACTAGGTACAAATGAAGGTTAGTCACAAGGTTTTCACAATCACAGGGGCAGAAGAGAAAGGCTATAAATCATTATCAGAGATCAAGGCAGCTGGATGACAATTCAGAGATTTTGGGAATTTCCCTCTGTCTGCTCTAGTGTACCAGAAACCAAAAAGAAACATCTATATAATGGTTCAGTAATCAAAATAATCTCTTAAGACCTGATTTCTCGGTTCAGAGGTAAAACTGTTCAGACAATAACTACATGATCCTCGAAAGGAGACATTCCTCATCTAAAGGCACAGCTTCCTGAGTGTAGTCCTGAGACCAAAGTCCAATAACTTCAGGCACGTGTCAGTCAAAGTGAAGATGCAAACCTCCAATCTGAGACTCCAAACTCTTTAAGGACTTACTCGGTTCCTGGCACAGGGCTTCAGACTGAGGAGCGTGGAAATCTCTCCATCACCACTCAGTGCTGGACGTGGCTTGGAAGAAGGAACCAAGGCTTTGACCCTCACTTCATTTTGATGCATGTCTTCCCCGAGATTGGCGATCGGAGAGGCCACAGGTAGGACTGTTGTAAGGTCTGAGGGAAGTTGACCGAAGGGCCTTTAGAGAGATTAGTGTCCAGGAGGAAGAGAAGGGGTCCTGGTTGGCAGAGCCCCCGGAGGATGAGCTGCCCCTACCTTCCCACTTCGTAAGTCCCCACGGACTTTTCAGTTTCTGATCTGTTTTCGTCCACCTCTTTCATCTTCACTGTTGATATCCCAGCTGGCCATGTCTTCACCGTAGCAGCTACCCAATAAGGATCAGCTTGTCCCAAAACACTGGCTAGTGATAATTGTTGACCTATCATGAAATCACTTTCACCTGTACTTTTATTCCAGTTAAAAGATTTACGGAAGGTTTCATTTTCTTCATTATGACTAGTTACCTAAACCAGAGGAATCAATTTCTCTGTGGAGTGTTATCCCCAAATATCTGGAGAGGCTGTAATGCTGCATCTATGTATTCTTCCAGCTCCATTTAACCTTTGGAGCAGTTTTCACAGGGCGGAGGCCACTCTGCTTTTTCGTCCTGCCTCTGCTCCTCCCTCCTCTGGGCAATTCCTCCTGCTGCCTTCTTCCTCCCCCTCCCCCCCCTCCTCCCCCTCCCTGTCCTCCCCTTCTCCACCCACTCCTCTCCCTCCCCTCCCCTAACTCCCCGGCCAGGTGGGCTGCAATGGGGCCTCAGCAGGAACTGGGAGCCAAGGCAGAGCAGGGTGGGTGAACCCCTGAGCGCCACTCCGCAGGCACAACTGCCTCCTATCCTTGTAAACAAAGTTTTTTCGGAACATAGCCATGCTGTTGCTTTATGTTTCATCTGTGGCTGCTTTTGCACTGCAAGGGCATTGTTGAGCAAATGCAACAGAAACCATAAGGCCAGCAAAGCCAAATATATTTACTATCTGGTCTTTTACAGAAAAAAAAAAAACTAACTGACAATTCCTGAACTAGACAATGGTGAGTGACTGAGGACTCTGCCTTCTGCCTTCAGATAGCTTTGCCAGTGCTGTAAATTATTATTCCATTAAAAAAAAACAGAAATTGTAAATTTTATGTGATGTGCTTTATGAGCCTCAACTTTAACCACCTGCTTGTTCAGTTGTGCCAGATATTAGGACTTCTCTACAAGACAAATGGCCATTTGGTGATGGACTTTCTGGTTTTGGAGAGAAAGGGAGTCCTGCGAGGTAGTAAAGGAGGTGGTTCAGATTGTGCCATTTCTGGCAGAGTTTCCCGGTAAAAGTTTTTTGGAGCTGCCCCACCTTGAGGTGGTTTTCCAGAAGCTTTTAACCAACCAATTGGGTGTGGTTAGAAATTTGGGCACTTGGCCTGAGCTGCCAGCCCATTTGCTCATTGGGATCTTAACCTCCCTAATTGACTGTGGAATTACCATACCCATCTTCCTTAATCTCTGGGTTGCTGCACTGTTAGATCTTATTTAACGGTACAGATAATTTTCCTTTGGCTCCTCTCTCTCTCTTTCTTTTTAAAATATCTTTATTGATAAATCTCCACACACACACAGTCCATACATGGTGTACAGTCAGTGGCTCATGATATCATCACATAGTTGTGAATTCATCACCATGATCATTTTTAGAACATTTGCATCACACCAGAAAAAGAAATTAAAAGAAAAAAACTTCATACATCTCAAACCCCTTATACCTCCTTCTCATTGACCACTAGTATTTCCACTAATCCAATTGATTTTACCCCTTCTTCTGCCTAATATTTATGTATTTTCCATATTTTTTAACTCATCTGTCCATACCCTGGATAAAAGGAGCATCAGACACAATCACACAAATTGTAAAAGCTGTATAGTTATATAATCATCTTCAACAATCAAGGCTACTGGAACACATTCAACAGTTTCAGGTACTTCCCTCCAGCCACTCCAATACACCATAAACTAAAAAGGGAAATCTATATAACACATAAGAATAGCCTCCAGGATAACCTCTCCACTCTGAAGTCTCTCAGCCACTGAAACTTTATTTTGTCTCATTTCTCTCTTCCCCATTTTGGTCAAGAAGGCTTTCTCAATCTTATGATGCTGGGTCCCAGCTCATCCCAGGAGTTCTGTCCCATGTTGCCAGGGAGATTTATACCCTGTGAGCTGTGTCCCACATAGTGGGGAGGGCAGAGAGTTCATCTGCCAAGTTGGCCTAGAGAGAGAAGCCACTTCTGAGCAACAAAAGAGGTTCTCTGGGGGTAACTCTTAGGCATAATTATAAGTAGGCTTAGCCTATCTTTTGCAGGAATACATTTCATAGGAATAAATCCCAAGATTGAGGGCTCAGCCTATTGATTCGGTTGTCCCCCTGCCTGCGAAAATATCAGGAATTCTCCAAATGGGGAGGTTGAATATTTCCTCCTTTCTTACCAGTTCCCCAAGGGGACTTTGCAAATACTTCTTTATTCACTGCCCAAATGCCTTTGGGATATATCACGGCATCACACTAACCTGGACAAAACAATAAGATATCATTTTGGTTCTCTTTTAACTTATAATTCTAAGCTAGTTCTCTTTGCCACTATGCATAGCAACTACTATGAATAACTTCTTCCTCTGTGATCTTCTTACCCAAGGATCAGTAATCATAAAAATATTTCCATAACACTTCTAGATCAAAAGTAGATTCAGGAGGTGTTGGGGGTAGTTAAGGAAGACAACTCACAAATAAAAATTGCCTTCCAAACTCCTTTCTTCCAGAGTGTGTTTAGACACACATTTACTTGCCTTAGTCTGGAATTCCCTTTCTGCCTTGTCCCGCTGAAACCATCTTCATTTTCACTGCCACCGTGACATCCTACATCCCTCCCCCATCACACACAGGTGTGCAACATGCTGCTTGCCTGGCCTACTTGTGCACCTTATGCTGTCTGCATTTTGTAATTGCACAATC
Organism: Tamandua tetradactyla; assembly: GCF_023851605.1. Classification (NCBI taxonomy): domain Eukaryota; kingdom Metazoa; phylum Chordata; class Mammalia; order Pilosa; family Myrmecophagidae; genus Tamandua; species Tamandua tetradactyla. Next base: position 207,277,243 of record NC_135327.1, read on the forward strand.
ACAACTGAATTAGTTTACCAGGATTCCACAGAGAACTGTGAGCTCCTGGAGAGCAGCGACATCATTCATTCTGAATCCCCAGTGTCAGGTTGGAAGCACATGCTCGGTAACATTGAGTCTAAATAAACTGATTGTGACACACCCTGGAAGCAGTTACCGACCTTTCTTTTTGGAGGCTGGTAAACAAGCTAAGGTATCCTAATGTCTGTGCTCAGAGGTGTGGCATGGAGGACAACTTTCTGGATGAGGCAAGATGCCCTAAAACAAAGAAAGTTAAACCATCACAGAAGTCTGATTGGTTAATTCAAATAAACAAGGTTATCACACCATTATCAAACAACCAGAGTAAAAACCAAGCAACCAACCAACCTACAACCCTCTGTTGAGTGTTCCTGCTGTGAGCTGAGTTGAAATAAAATGACACAGGAAGTTATTTCAATAAAACCTTTTCTGTTTCAATTGTTTTTCAGTTATACAATTGAACAGAGTCACAACAAAGGGAAAATCCTATAAAGAAAATTCAAGGAAAGGAAGGAAAGCACAGGTATATCCTTTTTGAAGGATGCACAAGCTTAGATTTAGGCCAAGTGACAGAAACCCTCTCTGAAGTCCTCACTTAACTCTTCCAGTGACATCCTAATTCTGGTTAAGGGGATAGATTTCCCCCATTCCTTGATCTGTCTTCTGCAGCTCTGGGCACAGCTAATAAGCCAACTTCCATGCTGCTGCTGGGCTGCAGACATCTGACACCAACAGATGGTTAAATATTCCTGTTTTCTCCCTGAGAAGCCACCACCTAGAAATGATAGAGAAAGCGAGAGCCTCTAAGAATCTGATATATCAAGTCAATTATGAAATACCAGACATTAAATTCACATGGGAAAAAATTAATCACCTTTTTTAAAGAAAGAACAGACGTTTGTCTTGGGGCAAGAGAGAATGAGTAATAAGTAAATAATTTATATTGGATTATAAAATTTGCTGGGCAGAATTGTTCTAATCCTAGACCTGTGCACAGTTTAGCCTGCTGTTGGCTTTCAGTAACTGTGAAATAATTGCACAATAAAAACCCCCAAATGCTAGAGGGCTTGGAGACCAGAGTGGTAGGTTTTAGCCCACATGATGATGATCCTTCTTCTCAAAAGAAAATAGCAGTTTTCAAACAATTTTGAGGCTTTTATCTGGCAGTATTCTGACCATCTCTTCAGGGTTGGTGTGTCATCAGTTATACTCCAGTAACATTAGTTATATTTGAGTCAGCCTCTATTGTCAGAACTGAGAAGAAAACAGGCGCAGTGGGAGTTTTTCTTAACATAGGCAAAACTTGTGGGTGGGAATAATATTTAGAAAATTATCTTCTATATCTGTCAAAGTAGCAATGCAATCAGTTACTAACTTGCAAATGAGTTGTATCCCAAAGTTCCCTAATAAGTTGGTGGGAATAGGCATTTGCTCATAGAAATAATATTGTAAATGGACTTTAGGTTATTGATCCCAAACACAGAAACCAGTCTTTGAAAATTAAGCTGTCACGTGATGCGAGCATGTACACTGTACACTGCTCAGCCCCCCTTATTTCCCCAGCTGCTGGAGTGTTGGATGCTGATGGTTCCCGGCTGAGCCCAAGAGAGCTGGACAGCTAGCCTGCCCAAGGGGCAGGGCTATTAGGACCCAGCCCCTTAGATGCAAGTCTGAACAACTCTGAAAACTTAACCCAGCTGCAGAGTTACTCTTAAGAGCAGGGGAGGCGGCTTTTGCACCTGTATCAAGTTCAACTTCTCCTCTGCCCTAACCCTGCTTCCCTCATTCCCTTATGGGTGTTATTCCTGAAGGTACTCTCCAATAAACAACTGCAGGCAGATTGCAGTGTCTTCAATGGACCTACCATGGATATGCCTAATGCAATTTAATCCACCTTCCATTTACAAGTGGTTTGGTTTTCAGGATGCTGGTAAGAAACACAGGAGGTAACAGGGGAGAGTTTACTGAAGGGATGATTTAGCGAAGTGGGGGCAGGGCGAAGAGAATCACACAGGAATGGTGAACCCCTGGGGGCAATGTTAAGGGATCCAGAGTCATCTTGCACCTGCAGAGGGAGGAGGAAGGAGCCAGAGAGCTGAAAAGAAGGAGCTGTAGCTTTCAGAGAGGGCTCCTCCTGCAAGGGCAGTCTCTTCAATAGAGGGACACAGCACTGCCGAAAGAATGAATGCCCTTCTCTCACTTTCCTGACACAGTTGATCTCCTGCCCGCACTCCCGACTGGCAGAGCCCAAACCAGAAACAGAAGTCAAAGATGCTGGCTGGTGTAGTTCACACTGGAAAGTGGTCAGAGCATTCAGTGGGCAGTGCAGAGGATTGCAAGTGGCTCTTGATGGAGAATAGCCATGTTCTAACGCAGCTCTTGGAGGGCTTGGGTGGCAGCAGCTGCCAGACCAAAGAACATTGTAGGCACACAGTCAGACATGAATTTTATTAATAGTTACAAACAGGAGAGAGTTTGGTGTCTCTCCAGAGGCAGTGATCTGGAGAATGGAAATAGCGCTCTGCAAAGGCCGAGGCGCAAGGGGCAGCTTGTAAGGGTTTAGGACAAGGACGTTCCACAGGGTGTGAGAACAGTTTCGTTAGGGCCTCATGACACAGGGGTTTTGAGATTTGTTATGAAAATATTAGGGGAGAAGAATTTCAATGCTTTACAAGATAAGTGGTTTATGATACCATCTATACATTCTTTTCCTCCCTGAGGAAGTCTGTGGACATTTAATTTCTGCCCAGGTGGTTACAGGCACCACCTTCCTCTTAATATGGAGGGGGAGCCCCAGTCCTGGGTCTCCCCAAGCCAGTACAGCTGATGTGCACTATTGGGTTCTGAAAATATTTGGGGAATAATATTGGGTGGCTCAATATTACACGTAACAAACTGGTGTCCTAGGCTTATTCAGGTGTGCCAGTTTGAAGCTATTACGTATCCCAGAAAAGTCATGTCTTTTAATTCTCATTCAATATTGCTGGGTGAGATCTTTTTTGTTTCCATGAAGATGTGACCCACCCAGTTGTGGGTGATAACTTTTCTTTTATAACTCAAACTTTACATATTTATATGGTTGGGGTTGTAATTAATTTTTTTTTTTTTTGCACGGGCAGGCACCAGGAATCGAACCCTGGTCTCCGGCATGGCAGGCGAGAACTCTGCCTGCTGAGTTCTGTGGGCCGCCGTGTAATTAATTTTTAATCAAGGGCAGTCGACAAGGTCCTGGAATATCCTTGGGTATGTGGTTTTTATACTTATCATTATCAAAAGACAGAATATTTCCCAAACTCAGTAGTCTTCCTTCTGTTCCCTTCCAGAGTACATACCCTCCCCTGCAAATTAACCATTGTTCCAACTTCTATCACAATTTTTCTCTTCTGGAACTTCATTTGAATGGAGAAACAATATGTACTCTTTTGTGTCAGTTTCTTTTGCTCAATATTATGTCTGTGAGTATCATCTGTATTTTGCATCTCATTTCTTAAGTAAAATTACTGGGTGTGTGAGTGGTTCAGTGGTAGAATGCTCGCCTTTCATATGCGAGACCTGGGTTCGCTTCCCAGACTGCACACCTTTGCCCTGGTCATAAAAGTGGAGTCATACAGCATTTATCCCTTTGTGTCTGGCATATTTTACTCAGCATTATGTCCTCAAGGCTCATCCATCTTGTCATGTGCTTCAGGACATCATTTGTCTTACTGCTGCATAATATTCCATCGTATGTATATGCCACATTTTGTTAATCCACTTGTGTGTTGATGGGCATTTGGATTGTTTCCATTTTTGACAACCGTGAATAATGCTGCTGTGCTCATTTGAAATGTTGTATGTACCCTAGAAAAACCATGTTTTAATCCTAATCTCATTTTGTAAAAGCAGCTGTTTCTTCTAATCCCTATTCAGTACTGTATGTTTGAAACTGTAATTAGATCATCTCCCTGGATATGTGATTTGATCAAGAGTGGTTGTTAAACTGGATTAAGTGGAGGTATGTCTCCACCCATTTGGGTGGGTCTTGGTTAGTTTCTGGAGTCCTATAAAAGAGGAAACACTTTGGAGAATGAAAGAGATTTTCAGAGAGAGAGCAGAGAATGCTGTAGCACCATGAAGCACAGTCCACCAGCCAGCAACCGTTGGAGATGAAGAAGGAAAATGCCTCCCCGGGAGCTTCATGAAACAGGAAGCCAGGAGAGAAAGCTAGCAGATGATGCCGTGTTCCCATGTGCCCTTTCAGCTGAGAGAGAAGCCCTGACTGTGTTCACCATGTGCCTTCTCACTTGAGAGAGAAACCTGGAACTTCATCAGCCTTCTTGAATCAAGGTATCTTTCCCTGGATGCCTGTAATTGGACATTTGTATAGACTTGTTTAATTGGGACATTTTCTCAGCCTTAGAACTGTAAACTAGTAACTTACTAAACTCCACTGTTTAAAAGCTATTCATTTCTGGTATATTGCATTCTGGCAGCTAGCAAACTAGAACAGCTGCTATGAACATCAGTGTGCAAATGTCTGTTTGTGTCACTGCTTTCAGCTCTTCTGGGTATATACCAAGTAGTGCTATTGCCAGGTGATAGGGAAACTTTATATTTAGTTTCCTAAGAAACCGCCAAACTGTCTTCCATAGTGGCTATACCACTATACATTCCCACCAGCATGAGTAAGTGTCCCAATTCTTCTACATCCTCTCCAACATTTGTAGTTTCCTGTTTGTTTAATAGCAACCATTCTTATAGGTGTGAGGTGGTATCTCATTGTAGTCTTGATCTGCATTTCCCTTATAGCTAATGAAAATGAGCATCTCTTCATGTGTTTTTGAGCCCTTATATTTGCTCTTTAGATAAATGCCTATTTATATCTTTAGCCCATTTTACAATTGGGTTGTTTGTTCTTTTGTTGTTGAGTTGTATGATTTCTTTGTGTATATGGGATATCAAACCTTTGTCCAATACATGATTTCCAAATATTTTTTCCCATTGAGTTGGCTGCCTCTTCACCTTTTTGACAAAGTCTTTTGAGGTGCAGAAGCATTTGCTTTTGAGGAGTTCCCATTTATCTATTTTTTCTTTTGTGCTTGTGCTTTGGATGTCAAGTTTAGGAAGCTACCTCCTATTACTAGGTCTTGAAGATGTTTCCCTACATTTTCTTCTAGGAGCTTTATGGTGCTAACTCTTATATTTAGGTGTTTGATCCAATTTGAGTTAATAAGGTAAGTGACCCCCTTCATTCTTTTGGCTATTGATATCCAGTTCATCCATGCCCATTTATTAAAAAGACTATTTTGTCCTAGTTCAGTGGATTTGGAGGCCTTGCCAAAAATCAGTTGACCATAGATTTGGGGGTCTAATTTTGCACTCATGATTTTATTACATTGGTCAATATTTCTATCTTTGTGCTGTTGCCATGCTGGTTTTTTTTGGGGGGGTGGGGGGTGCGTTGTCCAAGAATCGAACCAGGGTCTCCCGCATGGAAGGCAGGCATTGTAACCACTGAACTACTCATGCACCCACAGTACCATGCTGTTTTGAACACTGTGGCTTTATAATAAGTTTTAAAGTCAGGAAGTATTAGTCCTCCTACTTCATTCTTCTATTTTAGGATGCTTTTAGCTATTCGGGGTCTCTTTCCCTTCCAGATGAATTTGGTAACTAGGTTTTCCAATTCTTCAAAGTAGGTTGTTGGAATTTTGACTGGTGCTGTGTCAAATCTGTAGATCAATTTGGGTAGAATTGACGTTTCTACAATTTTTTAAATTTAACTACATTTAACCTTCCTATCCATGAGGAGGAAATGTCTTTCCACCTATTTAGATCTTCTTTGATTTCTTTTAGCATGTTATCTGTGTACAAGTCCTTTATGTCACTAGTTAAGTTCATTCCTAAGTACTTGATTCTTTTAGTTGCTATTTTGAATGGATCTTTTTCCTTAACTCTCCCCTCAATTAGGTCATTGCTTGTGTATAGAAACATTACTGATGTTTGCACATTAATTTTATATCCCACCACCATGATGAAATTGTTCATTAGCTCAAGTAACTCTGCTGTAGATTTCTCAGGATTTTCCAAACATAGTATCATGTCATCTGCAAATAATGAAAGTTTTACTTCTTCTTTTCCAACCTGCATGCTTTTAATTCTTTTTCCTGCCTAATTGCTCTAGCTTGAACTTCTAGTACAATGTTGAATAAAAGGGGTGACCATGTTTTGCATCTTTGTATCATTCTTAGGGGAAAAGCTTTCAGTCTCTATCATTTGAGTACAATGTTGGCTATGGGTTTTGGATATGTGCCCTTTATCATAATGAGGAAGTTACCTTTGATTCCTATCTTTTGAAGTTTCTTTTTTTAATCAGAAAAGGATATTGAATTTTGTCGAATGTTTTTTCAGCATCAGTCGAGATGATCATGTGATTTTTTTTTCCCTTTCAATTTGTTAATGTGCTGTATTACATTGATTTTCTTGCATTGAACCATCTTTGCATTTGTGGTATAAACCCCACTTGGTCGTGGTGCATAATTCTTTTAATGTGCTGTTGATTCGATTTGCTAGTATTTTGTTGAGAATTTTTGCATCTATGTTCATTAGGAAGATTGTAGTTTTCCTTTCTTATAACATCTTTACCTGGTTTGGTATGAAAATGATATTAGGTTCATAAAATGAATTAGGTAGAGTTCCTTTTTCCTCATTTTTTGGGAAAAGTTTGAGAGGTTAGTTCTTTTTGGAATGTTTGATAAAATTCTCCTTTGAAGCCATTTGGCCCTGTGTTTTCATTTTAGGAAGATATTTGATGACTGACTGAATTTCTTTACTTGTGATTGGTTTGTAAAGATCTTCTATTCTTCCTTAGTCAGTGTAGCTTGTTTGTTTGTGTCCAGGAATTTATGCATTTCATCTAAGTTGTCTAATTTGTTGGCATATATTTGCTCATTGTATCTTCTTATGACTTCTTTTATTTCTTCAGGGTCTGGGGTAATGCACCCATTCTCTTTTCTGATTTTGTTTATTTGCATCCTCTTTCTTTTTTCCTTTGTCATTCTTGCTAGTGGCCCATCAGTTTTATTGATTTTCTCAAAGCACCAACTTTTGGTTTTATTGATTCTATTGTTCTTTTGTTTCCCCATTCATTTAACTCTGCCTTCATCTTTGTTATCTCTCTTATTCTATTTGCTTTGGGGTTAGTTTGCTGTACTTTCTCAAGTTCCTCTAGGTTTGCTGTTAAGTCCTTGATTTTTGCTCTTTCTTGTTTATTAATATAGGGATTTAGGGCAATAAATTTCCCTCTCAGCACAGCCTTTGCTGCATTCTGTAAGTTCTGATATGTTGTATACTCATTTTCATTCATCTCCAGATAGCTACTGACTTCTCTAGCAATTTCTTCTTTGACCCACTGGTTGTTTATGTGTTATTTAATCTCCATATATTTGTGAAAGTTTCGTTCTTTGGTGGTTATTGATATCCAACTTCATTCCATTGTGATCAGAGAAAGTGCTTCGAATAATTTCAATGTTTTAAAATTTTATAAGACCTGTTTTGTGCCCCAGTATATATGATTTATCCTGGAGAATGTCCCATGAACACTAGAGAAGAATGTATATCCTGGTGTTTTGAGGCATAATGACCTATATACGTCTGTTAAGTTTAATTCATTTATCAAGTTGTTTAACTTCTCTATTTTCTTGTTGATTTTCTGTCTGGCTGTTCTATCTATAGAGGAGAGTGGTGTATTGAAGTCTCCTTCTATTATGCTTAAACTTCTATTGCCTCCATCAGTTTTGTCTATGTCTGTCTCATGTACTTTGGAGCTTCTTGATTGGGAGCACAAACATTTATGATTGCTATTTCTTCTTGGTGAATTGTTCCTTTTATTACTATGTAGTGTCCTTCTTTGTCTCTTATGTTGCCTTTGCATTTAAAGTCTATTTTGTCCTATATTAGTATAGTTACTCCTCTTTCTTTTGGTTAAAACTTGCATGGAGCATCTCTTTCCATCCTTTCACTTTCAATCTATTTATATCCTTGTGTCTAAGATGAGTCTCTTGCAAGCAGCATATAGCTGGATTATATTTCTTAATCCCTTCTGCCAATCTGTATCTTTTAATTGGTAAATTTAGTCTGTTAACATTCAAAGTTATTACTGAAAAGGCATTTCTTGAATCCTCCATCTTATCATTTTTGTCGGAAATATATATCTTTTCCCTCTTTCTCTTTTTATCCTTTAAGTTACCCTAACTGATACTCTTTAGTTCTGTGCTGTCTTCCAGACTTCCCTCTCCTGTCTTTCTTTTTCAGCTGGCAGAACTCCCTTTAGTATTTCTTTAGTAAGGGTGGTCTCTTGTTGACAAATTCTTTCAGGACTTGTTTGTCTGTGAAAACTTTAATCTTTCCATCAGTTTTGAAGGACGATTTGGCTGGGTACAGAATTCTTGGCTGAAAGTCTTTCTCTTTCAGGGTCTTAAATATATCATACCACTGCCTTCTCACCTCCATGATGCTAATTGAGTAGACTGAATTCAGTCTTATGTGGTTTCCTTTGTATGTAGTAGATGGTTTTCTCTTGCCACTTTCAGGATTTTCTGCTTTTCTTCAACATTTGACAGACTGATTAGTATGTGTCTTGGGGAAAGACTATTTGGATTTATTCTTTTTGGAGTTCTTTGGGCTTCTTTGGCTTGTATATTTATGTCCTTTATAAATGTTGGGAAGTTTTCCCCCATTATATCCTCAATTACTCTTCCTAGCCCTTTACTCCTTTCTTCTCCTTCTGTAACACCAATGATTCTGATATTTGCATGCTTTGTTTTGTCTATCATTTCCCAGAGATCCAATTCAAGTTTTTCCACCTTTTTTGCCGTTTGCTGTTTTGAGTGTTTGAAGTCAGTTATCTTATCCTTTCTATCACTTATTCTTTCTTCTGTCTCTTCACATCTGCTGTTGTTTGCCTCTAGTGTGTTTTTCATTTGGTCAACAGTCTTTAATCTCCGTGATATCTGCTATTTTTCCATTTATTCTTTCAAATTCTTCTTTATGCTCTCTATCTTCCTGATCTCCTTTATGTCATTTACAATCCCATTGATTTTATTAAATAGCATTGTATAAACATTTTGATTAGTTTTTCCAATGTCTGCGTTCCTCTGGTGTTTTAATTTGGTCATTAGGCATGGCTATATCTGTCTGCATTATGATATGCTTAGTGTTTTTCTGTTGTTTTCACTATATGTAAATATCTTGATTAATTTACTTTGGGAGTTTATTTCTTTCAGTAGTCTCAGCCCTTGTGTTTGTGGAATGGATGTGCAGCAGGGTACAGGGTATGGGGTGGGGCACAACAATGCGATGATTATTTGAAGGACAGGTATAGGTGCACATTGGGGATGTTAGGCTGATGCTTGTGAATGTGGGCACCCAGTGGCCAGGGAGGATGTAGCTGTGTGGGGCACAGGTCTGGGGGTTGTAACCCTGGTGTCCATTGGTCTAAGGCATGGAGCCCTTTGTGCACATGTATAGAGTTGTGGCAGCAGGTCAGTGTTATGCCTTTGAGGGTTGGGGGCAGATGTGACCCAGCTGCACAAGTCAATGTTTTCTCAGAATTGGGAAGCGTGATTGAGGGCCATGCATATGTGCAGATCTAGGACAGCTGTAAACTGATGTTCCCAGAGCTGAAGGTCTGTGTGTATGTGAGGGTCTAGGAGTGCTGTAAACTGATGTTCTCAGAACTGAAGGATGTGATTAGATGTGTGTGTATGCATGGGTCTAAGAGTGCTGTAAACCAGTGTGCAGAGCTTAAAGGGTGGTGGAGTAAGGCTGTGTGACACTATGGGGGCCAGTGTAGCCTGGGTATGGAGGTTAGTGCCCACAGCCTTTATGCACTGACAACAGCCTACAGGGTACAGGGAGGGGGAGGTAGTGCTTGGGAGAGGTGCAAGAGAGATAGATGGGTTGGGCTACATTTAGGGTGAGGGTGTGGGGCAGTTATGCTCGCTGGGGTTTGGTGTTATGTAGGGAGTGGGGGCAGGTGGTGGGGTTCAGGTGCATGGGTGTTGGGTGATTTGCAGGTCATGGTGCTGCACTGATGAGGGTAGTACGTTCAAGGAATGCAGCCTGGCTTACTTCATAGTCCCCTTTTCCCTGCCTATGTACTCCCACAGGCTCCGTGCCTCTGTGCCAGGCTCCTGCTTTCTGCTTTTTAGTTCCTCAGCCTCTACAACCAGAGTTACACTATATGATGCAGAAGGCTCTCCCAGGTCAGTTGCACTCCTGAATCGCCATCTCAGTCACCCTCCCATCCCTTCTCTGATTTTTCAGTGGAGCAGGGCTGAACTCGAGCTACCCTATTCGGCCATCTTCCTGGAACCTTTCCATGAACCATATGTTTTAAGGTAATAATTTAAATTAAGCTTTTTAACCCCCCCCCCCCCCGATACTACAGGGTTTTAATTTTGCCACTAACCATACAATTGGCATTATTATTTGGATTGTTTAATTTACAAATAATAAATTACCAGAGTCATTTTGAGATGCTTGTGATAAGCAGCATTTTGTTCATTTATACAACATTCCAAAAGTATTTATAGAGGGTGTGTACTAGGCACAATTCTAGGTTCTGGGGATGTAGGAGTGAACAGGACAAAATCTCTGCCCTCATGGAGGAAACAGCACCTACAGTTCAGAAGCAAGTAGGTCGTGATGAGTATGATGGTGATAAACAGAGCAGTGTAAACAGATGAAGAGTCAAGGTGGGGAAGCTCTTAAGGTAAAGCAGCTGAGAAAGTCTCTATGTCTATGAGGAGATGACATTTATGATGCTGAGGTAGGGCCGAGGAAATATACTGTGCTTATGTCTCTGTGAATCACCAGGTACCCCTGCTGATCTTGGCTAGGCTTTGCCTATGCGTCAGGAGGTTGACTGGGTGTCAGGTGACCTAGAACGGCGTTGGCTGGGATGCCTGGGGTCACTGCTCTGCAGTATATGTATGTTGTCCGCCTGGGCATGTCTCCCAGTACTGACAGAGATGTGAAGAGAGAGGGCAAGTCCAATCACACGAACACTTTTTAAGTTCCTGCTTGCACTTTGCTACCATTCCATTGGCTGTAGTAAGTCACATGGCAAAGCCCTGTCAGAGTGGAAGAGTGCCATGAAGTTATGATGCAAAGGGGTTGCTATAGGGAGGGAAAAAGAAATGAGGGCATTTGTGCTGCCTACCCCACCTTCCAAATAGTGTAAACTAATTTGCAGTCTCTCTAATAATATATAAGAACATTTATTTCACCACAGGTCAATCAATATTGGATATTACTAAATTTTAAAAATATTGTTATTTTTATAGGCAAAAAAAAAGTCATATCAATTTTGCTGTAATTTGTATTTCCTGGACTATTTGTGAGGTATATCTTTTTTCCAAATGAATATTGGCTAGTCCTATTTCTTCTGTGAATTGCCTCTTCAGATACCTTTCCTGTTTTGCTATTGCCTTCTTTTTAAAAGATATATATATATATTTTCAAATAAGGGGGGACTCAATTGTCCTCCACTAAACTGCTGTTTTATTCATAAAGTTGAAATGGGAGATTAAGCAATATCACAGGTCATCCAAGTGAATAAAATCCTCATTTTGTATTCAAGTATCTGGATATTCCGAGGGCACATTTTGACATGAATTATTTTTGTAATTCCTTTAATTCTCTGTTTCACTTTGCAGGTGAATTCAGCCAAGAAAAGACAGATTATTTTCACTGTACTTTTACTGAAGAATTTTTAAATAAAACATTGCTCAATTTGTCCTTAACAAAACCAAAGTTTTACACTCAAAATTAATTCCACCTCTTCTATTTTCAGTAGGTGTTTCTAACAAAGCCTTTCTGACTACTGTGGGGTTGTTTTTTTTTTTAATCTAAAAATTCTTCCCAAGGCTTTGTGTTTGGGCCGATTCTTTTGGGTCATTCTGACTGATGAATCTAATCAATTTGGAGAAGAAAACAATGACTCTCAATTCAGCTCCACTCTAGATGACCTCTTTCAAATCATTCATCTCAAATTTAGGGAGGCCGTAGCATAGTCCCAGAAGAGGTATATGGGGCTAGGAACAAAGCAATGGGATTTTCAGTGAAAAAATAAAGGTAAAAAGACAGGATATTTTAATAAAATGGGAAAAACAAAAATAATAAAAGATTTAATCATTATTTATAGGAGCTACAAATTCCCCTCTAGATATAAAAAGGCAATGAACTTAAAGAATTAAAACAATTTTTTTTTTTAGGAAAGTGGCAGCATGTAAGATAATTTTAAAAAATTCAGTAGCACATCTGTATACTGCAGTGACTAATTAGAAATTATGTTGAGAGAGAGAGAAAGTTGCACATGGACATGCATATTATCATTCTTGACAGGATGTAAAAAATACAAAATGTCTTTGAAAAATTTAAAGATAAAAGTGAATAACCTATGTGACAGAAACTGCAAATCATTTTTTGTGGGATAAAAGAGGCCTTCCATTCTTAATAATGATTAAGTAATATCTCTACCGAACCTATACTCCTGCAGGAAACAGCTATAAAATTCAAACATAATACAAAATAACCCCAGCTACTTGAATATACTAGAGAGTAAGAAGTAGGTAGAATATGGTGGGAAGTCCACATTCAGAGAAGGATAATAGCATGGAGTGAGTGCTTGTTTCTGTTGTTTTTAGACAAGGACAAAACATAGTTAAGTGTGGGTCACAGAATGGTGGGATAGATGCATCCTTTATGGCTTAGAGAATTAGAAAACAAGATCTAAGGAAACTGTGATTTCTGAGAGGAAGAGAATCCTGGAAGAAACATAGCCAGAGAGAAGATCCCAAATTCTGTCAAGCTAGTCTCTTGAATTACACATACGTAATTTCTGCTGAAGAGAAAAGATCTGAACTGAGATTGGTGCTGCCACCCAAACAAGATAATTGCCTGCTAAAACAAAAAACATTCATCATGAAAATTAACAGAATGCTGAATCTTCACAGCTTAACATTTATAATGCCCAGGATATAATCCAAAAGTACAAATGAAAACAAGCAAATAAACAAACAAACAAAAAAGAAAAACAGAAAAACAGAACCCATCCTCAAGAGAAAAGAAAATAAAGTGATACAAAACCTGAGATGATCCAGAGGTTGTAATTTAGGTAAATATTTTAAAGTGGCTATCAAAACTATCCTTAACAAAGTAAAGCAAAACATATTCAAAGAGAAATAACAAAAAGAACCAAAAGAAAATTTCTAGAACTGAAAAAAATACAACACCTGAAATAAAAGATTCATAGATGGACTGAACAGACAAATGGAGATAACAGAAGAAAGAGTATGTGAACTTAAAGATTGATAACTAGAAATCACATAATGAGAGTAGACAGCATGAGTATTAAAGAAAAAGATCAAAGCCTCAGGGATGATCTAACAGATGTATAATTGGAGTCATAGATAGAGAAGAGAAAGAGTGCCACAGAGAAGTATTTGGAGAAATAATGGCTGAAATTTTCCCAGAATCTCATGAAAGCATAAGTTTACAAATTCAATATGCTCAATAAACACAAAGTTGGGCAAATACAAAGAAGGCTATTCTGAGGCACAAAATAGTCAAACTGTTGAAAGTCAAGCAAGAAGAGTCAATCCTCAAAGCAGCAAGAGAAAAAGCCTGATTACCTACAGGGAACAGCAGTTCATTTATTGACTGATTTTCATTAGATATGATAGAGGCAAGAAGAGAGTAGAATAACATCTTTAAAGTACTGAAAGAAAAAAGACTGTCAACACAAAATTCTCTATATAGTGAAAATATCTTTCAAGAAGGAAGATGAAATAAAGACATTTTCATATGAAAGAAAAGAAATTTTACTGGCAATCTCACACTACAAACAATGCTAAAAGAATTTCTTCATAACGAAAGGAAATATCACATGGAAACTGAGTCTCTCAGAAATGAAAGAAGATCATAAGAAATAGTAAGTAGTTGGATAAACACAAAAACATTGATTTTTGCTTTATTTGCCTTTAATTAACTATATTACATATGGTTGTAAAAAGCAGATGCTGTAACATGACCTTGTGGGGAACACATGCAGATAAAAATATCTATCTTATTAAAGGTTATGGGATGGGGAAAATATAGAACTATAAAACTGCAAAGTTCTTATGTTTTATGTGAAGTATGAAAATAGTAATTGCAATTATACTAAAAAGTTAAGAAAGTAGAATACAAGCTTGTGTTCTAATGGAGTGTCATGGTTAGGGGCAGGTGTCAACTTGGCCAAGTTGTGGTACCTGTTCATCTGATTGGGCAAGTGCTGGCCTGTCTGTTGCAATGAGGACATTTCATAGGATTAGGTCATGATCACGTCAGCTACATTCACAGCTGATTCCATTTGTAATCAGCCAAAGGGGAGTGTCTTCTGCAATTAGTGATGCTAAATGCAATCATGGGAAGCCTTTTAAGGAGGACTCAGAGGAGACAGTTTCCATTCCTGCTTTGGCTGGTGAGCCTCTCCTGTGGAGTTCATCCAGGCCATCCATTGGAGTCATCAGCTTCGCAGCCTGCCCTGTGGATTTTGGACTCAGTGTTCCTATGGTCACATGAGACACTTTCATAAATTTTATATTTGCAAGTGTTCCCTGTTGATTCTGTTTCTCTAGAGAAACCTAACTAATACATGGAGTAAACACACTTCCTCTTGTCTCTCCCACTAGATGCAGCTATAATTTCTTTTTAATACAATGCATGAAACAGCTGTTTGAGTTCTCTGAAGAATAAATAATAGCAGTCAGATTGGAGAAGAAGACCAGAATTTGAACTATCACTAAACTAGTAATTAGTTAACTATTTTATTTTCCTTTGGTGTTGCCCAGCCTGAAACCCTGAAGTGGGCACATTGAGAGGGCTCCAGAATAATCACTCTAGCTCTGGTTTGAATAGTGGGAAAGGAGTCTCCCTAACACTGAAAAGCTCTTTTTTTTTTCTTTTATCTATTCACTAGCATTCTAGCCCTTAAGCAATTCTATGTCAGCAGCAGTAGCAACAGCAGCAATTGGGGCCAACCTGTAGAAGCTTAAAAGTCTGAGGAACTATAGCCTTTCTCTCCAGTCAGAGGAGCCATGATACCAAGAGGGAGGGAAATTCCATTGCTTGTATTGCTTTTTTCCAGTTGCTTGGCTCTAGATACAGAAGGTGTTGAGTGAAGTGTACTGCAGAGTAGGATAAATAAAGCTCCAGTATTTAGACTAGATGACTGAAAAGTGGATTCCCAAGGAACTAAAAAAGTTTCATGAAAGTTGTGGTGAAGGAGGAGCTCAGGAAAAGAATCCCTAAAGTTGTTTATGAACTTCTGTGATCACCCCTAAACTGCATGCATGGATATAACCTTCAACAATATAACAGACTGTGAGAACTGAACTGGAGGGCAGACCACTGCCCAAGACCCAGACTGGCAACATATAAGACACATTTGAATAGCACTGCAAAGTCTTCAAAAATGAAACTGATATTGAAACTACCACTTATAGGAAGCTGGTTGAATCTGTGGCCTAAACTAAACCTAAAATACATATTTAGATAGATAGACAGGCAGACAGACATAAATCTATCTATCTAACTATATATCTAATCTAAACATTCTCCAAAGGGTTTAAACAAGACTTAGAATCTCAGAATATAATATTCAAAATGCCCAAGATACAACCCAAAATTACTTGGCATAAGAAGAACCAGTAAAATCTCAATTTGCATGGGAAAAAAATCAACAGACAACAATGCTGAGATGATACAGAAGCTTAAACTGACAAAGACTTTAAATTAGCTATTGTAAAAATGCTCCAAGAAGTAAGGGTGAACACTCAAAATTAATGGAAAGACAGAAAGAAATAGAAGATATAAATAACAGCCAAATGGAAATTTTAGAACTGAAAAACACAGGCATGAAAATTTTAAAAATTCAGTGGATTGTGTCAATAGCAAAATGGAGACAGCATACTTGGAGACAGATCAATAGAAATTACCCTGTATGAGCCATAAAGGGAAAAAAGATTTTAAAAGCATTACAGATTTTCAGGAACATGTGGGTCTATTATTAATGCCACCAGAAACTCAGAAGGAAAGAAGAATATGGTGCAGAAAAAGTATTTGGAGAAATAACAGTTGGAAAATTCCCACATAAGACAAATATGACCTCAGAGTCTTTTGAAGTTTAAGAAACTCAGTGAACTCCAAATGTGATAAACCTTAGACACACCATTATCAAATAGCTGAAAACTAAAGGCAAAGAAAAAAGCAACCAGAGTAAAATAGCACAATACTTAGAGAGGAATAAGGATTCAAATGGCTGTGAACTTCTCAAGAGGAACCTTAGAGGACAGAAGGAAGTGGAATACCATTTATAAAGTGATGAAAGTAAATAACTGTCAAGCCATAATTCTATATCCAGTGAAAAACATCCTTCAGGAATAAAGAGAAAATAAAGACAATCTCTGATGAAGCAAAACTAAGGGAATTCTTTGCATGCAAATCAGCTCCAAAAGAGTGATAAAGATGGTTCTCCAGACAGGCGGGAAATGATACCAGAAACAAACTTGAAACATCTGGGTAAATATAATAGATGGCATTTTTATTGTATCTAATATAGACTAGACTATCATATCTCCTCTTGAGTTTTTAAAATATATTTTGCAGTTGGAAGAAAAAATATAGCATCATCTGATTGATTTTTTGATATATGTCAATGTAACATATAAAACATTTACAACATAAAGGGGAGAGATTTCTATATTTCATTTGAAGTATAAAGTAGCAGTTTATAAATTGACTGTGAAAAGTTACATATTTATATTGTAATCCCTAGAACAAAAACTATACAGAGCTATAGTTAATGCAATACATGAATTCAAATGGAATATTAAAAATGTTCTAATAATAAAAAAATAGGAAATGGGAAAGAGGAATGAAAAACAGAGGGAACAAACAAAAGTACTAAAAAAATAGTGAATCTAAATCCAAACACATCAATAATTACATTAAATATAAATCATCTAAGCACACCAGTTAAAAGAAAGGGATTACTGAAATGCATTTTTTAAAATGCAGTGAACCAACTATATGCTATCTATAAGAAATTAACTTCAATTATAGTAATATAGTTAGTTTAATGGCAAAAGGATAGTGTGTCAATTTGAAAGGATTATGTGCCCAGGGAAATCATGCCTTAATCCTAATCCAATCTTTTGGAGCTGCAGTTTCCTTTAAACCCTATTCAGCACTGTAGGTTGGAAAACTTGATTGGATTATCTCCAGGGAGATGTAGGGGATCTCTGAATTCTAGGTATTAATTAGAGGGTATGCCAGTTTGAAAGGATTTATGCACCCTAGAAAAGCCATGTTTTATCCTAATCAATCTTGTGGGAGCAACTGCTTTTTCTAATCCCTTTTCAGTACTATAGGTTGGAAACTTGATTAGGTTATTTCTATGGAGATATGACTCACCTAATTGTGGGTATTACTTTTGAATAGAGGGAGTTGTGGCTCCATCCATTCCAGGTAGGTCTTGATTACTTTACCAGAATCTTTTAAAACTGGAAGCATTTTGGAGAAAGCTTGAGAATGACAGGAGAACAAAAGAGTGAGTCACAAGAATGATGAAAGCCAGAGCCCATGCAACCAGACGCCTTTGGAGATGAAGAAGGAATATGCCTCTGGGAGAGCTTCATGAAACAAGAAGCCTGGAGAGAAAGTTAGCAGACATTGCCATGTTTGCCATGTGCATTTCCAGTGGAGAGAGAAACCCTGAGCCTCACAGGCCTTCTTGAACAAAGGTATCTTTCTCTGGATGCCTTATATTGGACCTTTCTATAGTCTTGCTTTAATTTTGGACGTTTCTATGGCCTTAGAACTTTAACTAGCAGCTTATTAAATTCCCCTTTTTAAAAAGCCATTCCATTTCTGGTATATTGCATTCTGGCAGCTAGCAAACTAGAACAGGAGGAGACCCACTTGATTAGTTTACTGGAATCCTTTAAAAGAAGAAGCATTTTGGAGAGAGAGGCAGAGCCATGAGAGAGTCCCGAGAACCATGGGAACCACAAAAGCCCATGCAGTCACAGACCTTTGGAACTGCAGAAGGGAAACGTGCCTAGGGGAGCCTCATGAAAAAAGAAAGCTGAGAGAAAGGTAGCAGGCATTGCCATGTTTGCCATGTGCCTTTCCAGTTGAGAGAGAAACCCTGAACTTCACTGGCCTTTCATGAGTGCCTTATTTTGGACATTTTTATAGACTTGCTTTAATTGGAACATTTTCATGGCCTTAGAATTGTAAACTTACAACTTATTAAATTCCCCTTTTTAAAAGCCATTCTGCCTCTGGTATATTGTAATCTGGCAGCTAGCAAACTAGAACAGATTTTGGTACCGGAGAAGTAGAGTGTTACTGCAGTTTGCAAATACCAAACATGTTGGAATGGCTTTTTAAATGGATAAGGGGAAGACACTGGAGGAGTTGTGAGGAGCTTGATAGAGAAGGACTAGAATGTTTTGAAGAGACTGTTGGTACAAACATGGGCTCTAGGGATGCCTCTGGCCAGACACTAGACAGAAATGAGTGTGTGTTATTGCAAACTGGAAGGAAGGTGATTCTTATTTTAATATGGTAGATAATCTGGTAAAATTGACTAGTGACTTTGCCTGGAAGGCAGATTTTAAAAGCCTTGTACTTAGATATTTAGCAGAAGAGATTTCCAAATTAAATGTTGAAAGTGAAGCCTGGTTTCTCATCGCAGCTTATAGTGAAATGTGACAGGAAAGAGATAAGCTGAAAACTGAACTCTTTGACAGAAAGAAACCAGAAATTGATGTTCTGGAAAATTCTGGGCTTCTAGGAAGGGAGACTCCAGAGAATGGTACCATGTGAGGATTTGGCCAAATGTGTAACCAGTCAGCAATTTCAGAGAAAGCCAGGATTGGAGATGGAGTTATCCAGGAAGGATTTGTGGAAACTCCTTATGTCTGATGAACACGATCTGAGTTTACTACATAGAAAGCCAACAAGAGTGTTGCAGGATCTGTATAAACAGAACCACTGCCAGTCTGGACTGAGAAGGACAGAAAAGGGACACATTGGAGGAAAATTACTTCAGAGGCAGCACCACGGGAGCTAAAGTCTAGAGTCAAGAAACCTTGGACCAGTAGAGTGGACCTGCCCAAGCATTTAGAAAGGGTGAGTCTGCCCTTAAATGCAGAGGGTGGACCTTACACCTTGTCATGGTCAGGTTCATGTGTCAACTTGGCCAAGTGGTGGTTGGGCAAGTGCTGGCTTGTCTGTTGCGATGAGGACATTTCATAGAATTAAATCAGGATCACGTCAGCTGCATCCACAACTGATTCCATTTGTAATCAGCCAAAGGGGCATGTCTTCTACAATGAGTGATGCTTAATCTAATCACTGAAAGCCTTATAAGGAGGATTCAGAAGAGACAGGTTTTTCCTGTTTCGGCTGGTGAACCTCTCCTGTGGAGTTCGTCCAGACCCTCCATCAGAATCGTCGGCTTCACAGCCTACTCTGTGGATTTTGGACTCTGCATTTCTGCGGTTATGTGAGACACTTTTATAAATTTTATATTTGCGAGTGTTCCCTGTTGATTCTGTTTCTCTAGAGAACTCTAACTAATACACACCTCATTGCAGTGAAAGAATGGTGCTGCCTCAGGCCTTGGGGAAGGTGGAGCACAGACCTTGGAGATTGGGGAGAGCCTGATTGCCACCACATGAAGGGGTTGAGCATGTGCCCTAAAGATGGGAGAGCCCAGGTACAGCCCCAATACTTGGAGAAGGTGGGGCTGAGAAAAAGGTGGTCTCTCCAGTGTCCCCCAAGGTTGCATTTGGAGAGAGGTGGGGCACTGTGTAGGCGCTTGAAAAGGGTGGGACTGCCACCTTCTAAACCTCCAAAGATAAATGAGTCTCAGACTTTGAAATCTAGTGGATTTTGCTCTGCAGGTTTTTGAAACTGCTTGGGTCTGGTGACCCCCTGTGTTCCTTTCAATTTCTCCCTATGGAAATGGGAGTATTTATCCTATGACTGTCCCTCCTTTCTATATTGGCAGAAAATAACTTGTTCTGAATTTTACAGGTCAGAGCCAAAGGAGAATTTTGCCTTACGACAGACCATGCTTGTAGCTGACTTTGAGACTTTGTATTATTTCTGATTTGTATTGTTACTGAAATGCCTTAAGGCTTTTCTGTTATTGTGATAAAATGAATGAATTTTGTAGATGGGAAAAATATGTCTTTTTTGGCCCAGAGGGTAGAAGGTGCTGGTTTAAAGGATTACATGCTCTAGAAAAGCCATGTTTGATCCTGATCCGATCTTGTGGACGCAGCTTCTTTTAATCCCTGTTCAGTACTATGGGCTGGAACTTGATGAGATTATCTCCACAGAGATATGACTCGCCCAATTGTGGGTAGTAACCTTGGATTAGAGGGAGATGTGACTCCACCCATTCCAGGTGGGTCTTGATTAGTTTACTGGAATCCTTTTAAAAAGGAAGCATTTTGGAAGAGTCTTGAGATTCTGAGACAGCAGAGCCAGGACGGAACTATCAGAGTCCACATAGCCAGAGGGCTTTGGAGATGAGGAAGGAAAATGCCCCTGGGGGAGCATCATGAAATAAGAAACCTGGAAAGAAAGCTAGCAGACATCGCCATGTTCGCCATGTGCCTTTCCAATTGAGAGAGGAACCCTGAACTTCATCAGCCTTTCTTGAGTGAAGGTAGCCTCTTGTTGGTGCCTTAATTTGGACATTTTTATAGACTTTCTTTAATTGGGACATTTTCATGATCTTGGAACAGCAAACGTGCAACTTAATAAATTCCCCGTTTTAAAAGCCATTCCGTTTCTTGTATATTGCCTTCTGGCAACCAGCAAACCAGAACAGATAGTAAAAGATGTACCATGCAAACACTAATCAAAAGAAAGCTGGAAATATTTTTCTTAATGTCAAACAAAGTAGACTTCAGAGTAAAGAAAATTATCAGGGGCAAAGAAGAACATTACCTAATTGATAAAAGGCTCAACTAACCAAGGAGACATAGCAATCCTAAATGTGTATAGCCCTAACAACAGAGCTTCAAAATCTATGAAGGTAAATAAATAAATAAATAAATAATAAATTTTTATGAAGCATAAACTAACATAACTGAAAGGGGAAATAGACATATCTGCAGCTGTAGTTGGAAATTTAAGCAGTCCCTTCTATTAGTTGTGTCAGTTTAAAACTGTTGTGCACTCCAGGAAAACCTTGATCTTTAATCCTCACTCAATATTGCTGGGTGGGATCTTTTGATTAAGTTGTTTCCATGGAGATGTGAACCATCCAATTGTGAGTGGGACCTTTTGATTAGGTGGTCTCCACACATTCAAGATGGGGTTGCTGTAAGAGGAAACCACTGTGGAAAAAGCTTCAGAGTCAACATGAGGCCCATACGTTTGGAGATGCAGAAGGAAAGTGCCACCAGGGAAGCTGTTTGAAACAAGAAGTCAAAGACCCCAGCAAACAACAGCCACTTTCCTTCCCAGCTGATAGAAGTATTATGAACCCATCAGCCTTTCTTGAGTCATAGTATCTTTCCCTAGATGCCATAATTTGGACATTTTTATAGTCTAGGACTGTAAACTTGCAACTTAATAAATTCCCTTTTTAAAAGCCATTCAATTTCTGTTATACTGCATTCCAGCAGCTTTAGAAAGCCAAAACATCAGTCAGTCATATTAATAGAACAGCAAGGATATAGAAAAAGGAGAAAAATCATTAAGTAGTTTGATTTAATTGGTAATTATAGAACACTCCACTCCCCAAAACAGAAGAATACATATTCCTTACAAGTGCACATGGAACATTCACCAAGAGAGAACATAACCTGGGTCATAAAACAAACTGAAATTTAGAAGGATTGAAATAATTCAAAGTATGTTCTCTGTCCATAATGGAATTAGACTAGGCGTAAAAAATAAACTATAACAGGAAAATCTCCAAACACTTGGAAACTGAATAACATCCTTCAAAGCAATCAATTGGTCGAGGAGGAAGTCTCAAGGGAAATTAGGAAATATTTTGAACTGAGTGAAAATAAAAATACAACATGTCAAAATGTGTAGGATGCAGCTGAAGCAAATCTTAAAGGGAAAAATACAGCATTTTACATATTAGATACAGCATATTAGAAATACAGCATATTAGAAAAGAAGAAAAGCCTCAAATCAATAATAAAAGTTTACATGATAAGAAGCTAGGAAAAAGAAGAACAAATAGACTTAATGGAAGAAGGAAGTAAATATAAAGATATGAGAAAAATTAATAAACTGAAAACTGAAAAATCATTACAGAACATCAATCAAATCAAAAGATAGTTCTTTGAAAAGATCAATAAAATTCATAAACCTCTAGCAATATGGGCAGAGATAAAAGAGGAAAAGCAAAAAATATGCCTAAGCAATTTATTGGCCATTTAAAGAAAAATGCACAGAAATTGAAAATAAAATAATATTTTATCCTATCTTATGCATAAATACTTATGTATGTGTCCATTGAGCACTTGACAACTTCTCAAATCTTGATGTCAGAATGAAGACCACCAACTTCATATCCTATTCCATATGGATTTTAGCATGGAGCTACTTTTTCTCAGAGCATTCATCTCAAAACTAGCTCTGCAAAGTATGTCATTGAAAGGAATGTAGTGTGATCTAATGTAGCCACAAAACACCTTGAGTTAGTAGTTTATGCAGCATCCAACAGATATTGGGTTTTGCTGTATTTCCTTCTAAGATGTCCCTCTAAAATCCTGCCACATCCTATGAGTGCACTGCAACATGCTGAGGAGCCTTGGGTCTGAGTTTAGAAAACACAGGTTTAATCAATAATAAAACAGAACCAACTGTTAAAATTTATTCCCACAAAGAAAACACCAGAGCCAGACAGTTTTATAGGCAAGTTCTTCCACTAAACATACAAGGAACAGTCAGTCCCAATCTTCCATAAACTCTTCCAGGAAATAGAAAAGAAGGGGAACATTCCAAAACTTATTTTATGAAGCTGATTTAATTTTAATATAATACCAAACAAGAACAGTGTTTGGTTGTATATTGATGCATAACAAACTACTCCAGAATGTAGGGGCATAAAACAATAAATGTTTTATTATTTATCAGTATTCTGTGGGACTCTACTGGGTAGTTCTTTCACTACATGTGATACTAGTTAGGGCTGGAGTCATCTTGGAGCTCAAGAAAGCAGAAATGTCCAAGATGGCTCAGTTACATATGTGATGCCTTAGTGGTGACAGATAGAAGGTTAGGTTCACTTTGGATGCTGTGATGACTGGCTCTCTCTCTCATCTGCTCTGTTTGGCATCTTGATGTGATTTCTTTAGAGGGTTAGCAAGACTGCTTACACAACAGCTGAAGATTCCCCAGACCTTCTTATACCAAAGCTGAAGCTACTAGGCTTTTGTAAGTCCTAGGCACAGAACCAGCACAACATTAATTCTATTGCATTCTATTAGTTAAGCTGAGTCACAGGATCAGAACAGATTCAAAAAACAAAAGGACTACACAAGGACATGAACACTAGGAGACAAGATCCACTGGGAGCCATCTTCGAAGACTAGCTACTTCATCACTTATGAACATAAAGGCAAAATTAAAAACAAAATAGTAGCAACATAATCCAGCACTATAAAAGAAAGGGATTCCATCATGGACAAGTTAAATTTATCATAAGATTGTAAATTGGTTTTCATAAATAATAATTGCAATTATGCACCTTTATAGATTAAATTAGAGAAATTTAAGATGATTATCTCAACAAAGGCAAAGAAAGCATTTGATGAAGTTCAATATTCATTCATGACAAAAAATGTTTAGAACAGAAGGGAACTTCTGAGAGTATAAATAGAAATTTTTCATGTGTGCTTTTAAGAGCTGAATTGTGAGCATTACCACAATCATGCTTGAAGTGAGAAAGTCAGACAAATGGTCTTGAAACTTCCTCATTTCCAAAAAGGCTGCAAATCCCCTTACATGCAAGTGAGATTTCAGAAAATGCAGTTTCTCAAGACAAGCAATTAGTGCATATGACCTAAAGATTGTTATATTCCACAGGAGAAAATATTAAGTATTGAAATATAGGTAACACTAGAAATTTAGAATAAATTCTCCAAGTTACTTTTATAAGGTCTATAACAGGTGTAAATCTTGACATGAAAGGGCCTTGATCCCAACTTGTGTTAAAATTTACATTCTTTGCCTCTTCAAATGTTTCACACACATTCAAGCTTTATCCTCAATTTCTTAGCCTACCTGAGTGAACAATCCCCACCTTCCTGAGATCCTCGCTAAAATATCCTAATAGGACGCCCTAAGTCTCTGGCATCTACTTGTTTTTTCTAAGGCTAGGCTCAAAAAATATACTGGACTTGGTGAATATGAGACTTGCTGAATACAGGACTTGTTAAATTAAAGAATAAGGATTTTACAATTTTCTATTTCCATGGTGTCTGTCCAAAACTCAGCAAACTTCATAAAAATTGAAGCAATGCTGAAAACACTCCCTTTCAAAATAAAAAACAAGAGAAGCTTGTCTGATAGTTTTGCTTCTATTCAACATTGTTGAGGCCCTTGCCATGGCACTAAGACAAGGAAAAAACCAGTGGAGGAGGAACTTCTAGGGAAAATGATGGAATAGGGCACTCCAGACTCACACCTTTCTCTTTAAAAGCTAATATGTAGACAGGAACTGTCTTAAACAAATTTTCTGGGCCTCTGGAAGCTTAGAAAATCTCTGTACAGCATCCAGGGAAGAGCAAGAGGAAGAGACTGATAAACTGTGATAAAGTACTGTGAGTAGGTCTCTCCACATGGTGGCTGCGGGCACCTATTACCCACTCTAGAGGTGAGCTGCCTTGGAATCCCATTTTTGGCCAGCTATTGCTGTCAGAAAGGAATATAAAACTCCTCTTCTCCAAAAAAGGAGCCAGGGAGGAGTGTCCAAGCACAGATCAGGCTTTTGATTAGCTTATTCAGATCTCTGAGTTTAGGTTCTGAGTATTGTTTCACCCCACCTTGGACAAAAATAGAAGCAGCCAATGTTCAAATCCCATCCCCAAGGGGGTATGGGGTTGGGGGAGACCTTGGAGATTTAATGACACAGTGCCTCCTTAGGGGTATGGGGAATAGTTTACTGAAAGGTGTCATCTGCTGGGTAGGTCAGGGAAGCGCAGCACGTGGGAACCAGAAAAAGGCTTTTGGGCATCTTTCCTGACCCTCTCCCCAGGTCAATTTGGAGCCAGTCTGTACCTCCTTCATGAGTTCCTTGCTCTGTTTTGGCTGGGAAATACTGACATGGGAATGTCCTCTCCAGAGTGACCATCCTCCCAGAAGTTGCCCTCCAAGCAAAAGCAGTTAATGACAATGAAAAGAGTATCAAATAAAACAAAACTATAGAGGCAAAGTGAAAACAAACAGAACAGGTCAAAATTCCCAGAAAAGGGATAAAGGAAAGGAAGATTTTTCCTGGGGGTGAAGCAGCTGCACAAATAGTGCAATCTTAAAAACTGTACCACATACCAAAGGCAAGAATCAGATTAAGAAGAGCTGAAAAAGCCTGATCAGTTAAACACAGGCAATTCTGAAGTAGTAGAATAAGTTGAGCCACATGTCACAGAAAAGCCTTAACGCAAAGCTAATTAACAATACAAATGTTAGGTAAGAGAGAGAAGCTGACCTCCAGAATAAACTCATCAAAATAACCATATGTTTAGACATCAACAAAAAATTACAAGCTACACTAAGAAGCAAGAAATATGACCCAGTTGCAGGAACAAATTAAAACTTTGGAGAAGACAGAAATTTGAACAAAAAAAAATCAAAGATATTCAACCAAATCTCCTAAATCAATTAAAGAAGATGAGAGAAAATATGGCTAAAAGATAAAGGATATTAAGAAGATACTGGATGTGCATAAAAGACAATTTAAAAGAATAAAAAGAAACAGAACTTATAGGAATGAAAAGCACAATAGATGAGATTCAAAATACACTAGAGACCTACAAAGACAAATATTTTTATTTTTATTTTTTTACATGGGCAGGCACCGGAAACCGAACCCGGGTCCTCTGGCATGGCAGGCAAGCGTTCTTGCCTGCTGAGCCACTGTGGCCCTACAACAGCAAATTTGAACATGCAGAACAAAGAATCATCAAACTAGATGACAGAACACTCAAAGTCTTATAGACAGAAGAACAAATAGAGAAAAGAATGGGAAGAAATGAATGAGGTCTCAGCAATCTGAATGGCAGCATGAATCACACGAGATATATGTCATGGGTGTCCCAGAAGGAGAAGAGAAGGAAAAAGAGGAAAAAAGAATATCTGTGGAAATAATAGCTGAAAAGTTCCCAGTTCTAATGAAAGACTTAAACATACATATCCAAGAAAAGCAATATACTCCAAACAATATATCCTAATAGACCTACTCTAATACAAACTAATCAGAATATCAAATGCCAAAGATAAAGAGAAAATTCTGAAAGCAATAGGAAAAACGATTTATCACATATAAGGGAACTGCAGTAAGACTAAGTACCAATTTCTCATCAGAAACCATGGAGGAAAGAAGGTAGTGGTATGCCATATTTAAGGTACTGAAAGAAAAGAACTACCAGAAAAGAATTCTTTATTTAACAAAACTGTTCTTCAAAAATGAGGGAAAGTTTAATATATTTACAAATAAACAGAAACTGAGAGAATTCATCAACAAGAGACAGCTCTATAAGAAATATTAAAGGGAGTTCTGTAGGCTGAAAGGGAAAGGAAAGATAGGAAAGAGAGGCTTTGAAAAGAGATCATAGTAAAGAAGATTATCAGTAAGGATAACTAAAAGGGTTAAAAGAGTGGCATAAAAAATATGACATATGAAACCTAAATGACAAAATGGCTGAATTAAATACTGCTTTAACAGCAGTAACATTGAATGCTAAGGGGTTAACCACTCCAAATAAAAGACACAGATTGGTCAATGTATAAAAAAGTACAATCCAAAAAAAAAAAAAAAAAGTACAATCCAACTAAATGCTGTCTGCAAGACATTCAAATTGGACCTCAACACACAAATAAGTTAAAAATGAAAGGTTGGAAAATGATATTCCATGCAAAATGTAACAAAAAATGAGCTGAGGTAACTACTAATGTTGGACTAAATAGACTTTAAATGTGAAACATCTATAAGAAACAAAAAGGATATTATATATTGTGGGGCCCAGGGTATTTGACAATGTAAGCAGCCTGTTAAAATGCCTGCCTAAAGAACTTCTGGATCTAAACTTCTAAGAGAGAATGATTCAGCATTTGTTATATAACCATGATTCAGCAGATATTATATAACCTTTTGGTATGTTGCCACCTTTGTGTAAAAATGGTATAAAACCCCATCTATGCAGCACAGAGGGGAATGATTAAAGCCTGACCACTTTACTGATGGCTTCTCATGCTTTCTTTCAATTCCCTACCAGGCCAGAATGATCAAACCTTGAGCTGGGACCTGATGTATATTAATAAAATGGCAATCTGCCAAGAAAAAATAGCAAATATAAATATATGCCTAATCAGGGTATTCCAAAGTATATGAAGCAAACTTTGGCAAAATGGGAGGAAGAAATAGATGTTTCTACAATAATAGTTGGAAACTTTCATACATCACTCTCATCAATAGATAGATTGCAGAGGAACATCTAGACAGAGGATCAATAAGGAAACAGAAAACTTGCATAATATAGTAAATGAACTAGACCTAAAAGACATTTATAGAATACTGCACCCCAAAAGAGAAGGATATACATTCTTCTCAAAGATTAAAGGATCATTCTCCAGGATAGACCACATCTTGGATCTCAAAACAAGTCTCAAGAAAATTAGAAAATTAAAATTTTATGTAGCACTTTGACCACAGTGGAATGAAGCTGGAAATCAATAACAGGCAAAGAACTGGAAAATTCACAAATAAATGGAAGTCAAAATAATACACTCTTAAAAAAAACCCAACAGATCCTTATAAAGCCACAGTGGTCAAAACAGCATGGCACTGGAACAAAGACAGAAATATTGACCAATGGAATAAAATTGAGAGTGGAGAAATAGACTCCCAAATCTATGGTCAACTGATCTTTGACAAGGCCCCCAAATCCACTGAATAGTCTTTTCATTAAATGGGCATTGTGGTAGTGAGATTCAGTTGTCAACTTGGCCAGGTGAAGGCACCTAGTTCTGTTGCTGTGGACATGAGCCAATGGTACATGAACCTCATCTGTTGCTGATTACATGTGCAGTCAGCTAGGAGGTGTGCCTGCTGCAATGAATGATGTTTGACATAATTGGCTGGTGCTTAAATGAGAGGTCAATGTAGCACAGCCCAAGCAGCTCAGCATACCTCATCTCAGCACTCGCAGCTCAGCCCAGGCCTTTGGAGATGCAGAAAGAAATCACCCTGGGGAAAGTTGTTGGAACCCAGAGGCCTGGAGAGAAGGCCAGCAGAGACCATGCTGTGCCTTCCCATGTAAGAAAGAAACTCAGCTGAAAGTTAGATGCCTTTCCTCTGAAGAACTAACAAAATAAATCTCCTTTTATTAAAAGCCAATCCATCTCTGGTTTGTTGCGTTCTGGCAGCTAGCAAACTACAACAGGCATGGATGAACTGGATATCAATAGCCAGAAGAATGAAAGAGGACACTTACCTTACACCCTATACAAAAATTGACTCAAATTGGATCAAAAATCTAAACATAAGAACCAGTACCATAGAGCTCCTAGAAGAAAATGTAGGGAAACATCTTCAAGACCTAGTAACAAGACCTAGCAGCACTATTCACAATTCCTAAACTTTACACACAAAGCACAAGTAACAAAAGAAAAAATAGATAAATGGGAACTCTTAAAATCAAATGCTTTTGTACCTCAAAAGACTTTGTCAAAAGCGTGACTAGGCAGCCAATGCAATGGGAGAAAATATTTGGAAATCACATATTGGACAAAGGTTTGGTATCTTGTATACATAAAGAAATCATACAACTCAACAATAAAAGAACAAACAACCCAATTATAAAATGGGCTAAAGATATGAATAGACATTGTTCTGAAGAACAAATATAGATGGCTAAAATGCACATGAAAAGATGCTCATTCTCATTAGTTATAAGGGAAATGCAGATCAAGACTACAATGAGATACCTCCTCACAACTATAAGAATGGCTGTTATTAAAAAAACAGGAAACTACAAATATTGGGGAGGATGTGGAGAAATTGGGACACTTATGCACTGCTGATGGGAATGTATAATGGTATAACTGCTATGGAAGACAAGTCTGGCAGTTCCTCAGAAAACTAAATATCAAGTTGCCCTATGACCCAGCAATACCACTACTTGGAATATACCCAGAAGAGCTTAAAGCATTGACACAGAGATTTGCACACCGATGTTAATAGCAGCATTATTCACAATTGCCAAAAGATGGACACAATCCAAGTGCCCATCAACAGTTGAGTGGATTACTAAAATGTGGTATATACATGTGATGGAATATTATGCAGCAGTAAGATGAAATGACGTTCTGAACCACATGAAAAGATGGATGAGCCTTGAAGATGCAATACTGACTGAAATAAGCCAGACATAAAACGACAGACACTGTATGATTCCACATTTATGACTATGGTAAAGGTAAAACCAGAGGCTTACAACACAGAATATAGAGGACCTAGAGATACATATAAGCTTGAGATAGGTAAACAGTGTGCTAATGAGGTTGAACTTAATCGTAAGGGAATAGACAGATATGAAGGCAGTTCACTAGCAGGTCTACAAGTAATTTTACCTTATTGAAGGTAAACATGATTGAAAGGGGTTGTATCAACTCATGTGACCACCAATTAACACTACAAATATAAATAAATTCTTGCAGGAACTACTGCGAAGGTACGAATCTTGTACAAAGAGTGCATTATTTCAGGGTATAGGGGGGAAACTGCTGTTGCATGCTATGGGCTGTGTTTAACAGGAAAACATCAACAGTACCACAGCAATACCAGGGATGAGCCTGTCCCTGGCACTGTAGGGTAAACAATGCGATCCTAACCAAAAGGGGGAAAAGAAGTATAGCAAATAAGTTATCAGTGGCTGAGAGAGTTTAAATAGAGTTGAGAAGCTACACTGGAGGTCATTCTTATGCAAGTTTCAATTAGACATTGTTACTTATCATAGCTTGCCAAACCCCAATCAAAACCATTCCGGCCAATCCTAAAGAATACCAAGGGCATTATATAAGATTCTACAAAGATTCTGTGCACTAGGGTAACTCTCCAAAACTTACAACCTCCAGATGATTTCCTGGACCAATTAAGTCCTGAAACGCAGAAGGGCTAGCCTTTCCAGAACATCATCTAGTTCGACTCCCCTATTCCATATTATTTTTATAACAAACAAACAAAACAATAAGATATCATTCCATTCTACATATATAATCAGTAATTCTTAATATCATCACATAGTTGCATATTCATCATTTCTTAGAACATTTGCATCGATTTAGAAAAAGAAATAAAAAGACAACAGAAAAAGAAAGAAAATGATAATAGAGAAAAAAAAGTTATACATACCATACACCTTACCCCTCGCTTTCATTTACCACTAGCATTTCAAACTAAATTTATTTTAACATTTGTTCCCCCATTATTTATTTTTATTCCATATGTTCTACTTTTTTGGTGATATGGTAGATAAAAGGAGCATCAGACACAAGGTTTTCACATTCACAGAGTCACATTGTGAAAGCTATATCATTGTTCAATCATCATCAAGAAACATGGCTATTGGAACACAGCTCTACATTTTCAGGCAGTTCCCTCCAGCCTCTCCACTACATCTTGAACAAGAAGGTGATATCTACATAATGCATAAGAATAACCTTCAGGATAACCTCTTGACTCTGTTTGGAATCTCTCAGCCATTGACACTTAGTCTCATTTCACTCTTCCCCCTTTTGGTTGAGAAGGTTCTCTCAATCCCTTCATGTTAATTCTCAGCTCATTCTAGGGTTTTTCTCAGTCCCTTAATGCTGAGTCTCAGCTCATTCCAGGATCTCTGTCCCACATTGCCAGGAAGGTCCACACCCCTGGGAGTCATGTCCCATGCAGAGAGGGGGAGGGTGGTGAGACTGACTCTTAGGCCTAAATTTTAAGAGTCATCCCCAAGAGAGCCTCTTTTGTTGCTCAGATGTGGCCTCTCCCTCCAGCCAACATGACGAGCAGTCTCACCACCCTCCCCCTCTCTGCATGGGACATGACTCCCAGGGGTGTAGACTTGACCTATCCTTTGTGGGGTTAATTCCATATGAACAAACCCCAAGACTGGGGGTTCAGCCTGTAGCTTTTGGTTGTCCACACTGCTTGTGAGAATATCAAAAATTCAACTTGAGGGGGTTGAATTTCTCCCCGCTCTCACCATTCCCCAAAGGGGGCTTGCAAATACTTTTCCACTCACTGATCAAATCACTCTGGGATTCATTGGGGCATCACTCTGGACAAACCAACAAAATCTCATGTCCTACCTGGGATTCCAAGTACTTATGATGTTCAATCAAACTATCTACATAAGTTATATTAGGAAATGCTCTAGTCAAAATATAAATTTTGTAACAAATAAACATTTTTTGCTTTAGTCTCACACATAAGGTGAAATTTTAAAATATTAATTACCATCTATTTTCAGCACCCTACAATAATGACATTCCTTTATTCTTCCTCATGTAAAAACATTTTTAAAATTTGCACATTGTACCTTTCACTATTGTTATACACTCTAGGCATTCCTAGATTATACCATCTCAATCTTTAGCATCTATCTTTCTTTCTGATTTCATTTATGTCCCCAGCCCTCCTCCATCTATCATTCTCACATGAGCTTCATTCAGTGTTTTAACATAATTATATTACAGTTAGGTAGTATTGTGCTGTCCATTTCTGAGTTTTTGTTCCAGTCCTGTTGTACAGTCTGTATCCCTTCAGCTCCAGTTACCCAATATCTTACCCTATTTCTATCTCCTGATGATCTCTGTTACCAACGACATATTCCAAGTTTATTCACTAATGTCAGTTCATATCAGTGAGACCATACAGTGTTTGTCCTTTAGTTTTTGGCTAGTCTCACTCAGCATAATGTTCTCTAGGTCCATTCATGTTGTTACATACTTCATAAGTTTATTCTGTTTTAAAGCTGCATAATATTCCATCGTATGTATATACCACAGTTTGTTTAGCCACTTGTCTGTTGATGGACATTTTGGCTGTTTCCATCTCTTTGCAATTGTAAATAATGCTACTATAAACATTGGTGTACAAGTGTCTGTTTGTGTCTTTGCCCTTAAGTCCTCTGAGTAGATACCTAGCAGTGGTATTGCTGGGTCATATGGCAATTCTAAATTCAGCTTTTGAAGGAACCGCCAAACTGCCTTCCACAGCAGTTGCACCATTTGACATTCCCACCAACAGTGAATAAATGTGCCTCTTTCTCCACATTCTCTCCAGCACTTGTCATTTTCTGTTTTGTTGATAATGACCATTCTGGTGGGTGTGAGATGATATCTCATTGTGGTTTTGATTTGCATTTCTCTAATGGCCAGGGACATTGAGCATCTCTTCATGTGCCTTTTGGCCATTTGTATTTCCTCTTCTGAGAAGTGTCTGTTCAAGTATCTTTCCCATTTTGTAATTGGATTGGCTGTCTTTTTGTTGTTGAGTTGAACAATCTCTTTATAAATTCTGGATACTAGACCTTTACCTGATATGTGGTTTCCAAATATTGCCTCCCATTGTGTAGGTTGTCTTTTTACTTTCTTGATGAAGTTCTTTGATGCACAAAAGTGTTTAATTTTGAGGAGCTCCCATTTATTTATTTCTTTCTTCAGTGCTTTTGCTTTAGGTGTAAGGTCTATAAAACCGCCTCCAATTATAAGATTTATAAGATATCTCCCTACATTTTCCTCTAACTGTTATATGGTCTTAGACCTAATGTTTAGATCTTTGATCCATTTTGAGTTAATTTTTGTATAGGGTGTGAGATACGGGTCCTCTTTCATTCTTTTGCATATGGATATCCAGTTCT
The DNA here is from genome assembly GCF_023851605.1 of Tamandua tetradactyla. Lineage (NCBI taxonomy): Eukaryota > Metazoa > Chordata > Mammalia > Pilosa > Myrmecophagidae > Tamandua > Tamandua tetradactyla. Next base: position 207,310,473 of record NC_135327.1, read on the forward strand.
CTAGGCACCATTTATTGAAGAGACTGTTCTGTTGGGTGAGTTGGCTTGACTGCCTTATCAAAGATCAAATGTCCATAGATGAGAGGGTCTATATCTGAGCACTCTATTCGATTCCATTGGTCAATATATCTATCTTTATGCCAGTACCATGCTGTTTTGACCACTATGGCTTCATAATATGCCTTAAAGCCAGGCAGCGTGAGACCTCCAGCTTTGCTTTTTTTCAAGATACTTTTAGCAATTTGGGGCACCCTGCCCTTACAGATAAATTTGCTTATTGGTTTTTCTATTTCTGAAAAGTAAGTTGTTGAGATTTTGATTGGTATTGCATTGAATCTGTAAATCAATTTAGGTAGAATTGACATCTTAACTATATTTAGTCTTCCAATCCATGAACACGGTATGCCCTTCCATCTATTTAGGTCTTCTGTGATTTCTTTTAACAGTTTTTTGTAGTTTTCTTTGCATAGGTCTTTTGTCTCTTCAGTTAAATTTATTCCTAAGTATTTTATTCTTTTAGTTGCAATTGTAAATGGAATTCGTTTCTTGATTCCCCCTCAGATTGTTCATTACTAGTGTATAGAAACACTACAGATTTTTGAATGTTGTTCTTGTAACCTGCCACTTTGCTGTACTCGTTTATTAGCTCTAGTAGTTTTGCTGTGGGTTTTTCAGGGTTTTTGACATATAGTATCATATCATCTGCAAACAGTGATAGTTTTACTCCTTCCTTTCCAATTTTGATGCCTTGTATTTCTTTTTCTTGTCTAATTGCTCTGGCTAGAACTTCCAACACAATGTTGAATAAGAGTGGTGATAGTGGACATCCTTGTCTTGTTCCTGATCTTAGGGGGAAAGTTTTCAGTTTTTCCCCATTGAGGATGATATTAGCTGTGGGTTTTTTATATATTCCCTTTATCATTTTAAGGAAGTTCCCTTGTATTCCTATCCTCTGAAGTGTTTTCAACAGGAAAGGATGTTGAATCTTGTCAAATGCCTTCTCTGCATCAATTGAGATGATCGTGTGATTTTTCTGCTTTGATTTGTTGATATGGTGTATTACATTCATTGATTTTCTTATGTTGAACCATCCTTGCATACCTGCGATGAATCCTACTTAGTCATGATGTATAATTCTTTTAATGTGTTGCTGGATTCAATTTGCTAGAATTTTGTTGAGGATTTTTACATCTATATTCATTAGAGAGATTGGTCTGTAGTTTTCTTTTTTTGTAATATCTTTGCTTGGTTTTGGCATGAGGGTGATGTTGGCTTCATAGAATGAATTAGGTAGCTTTCCCTCCACTTCAATTTTTTTGAAGAGTTTGAGCAGGGTTGGTACCAATTCTTTCTGGAATGTTTGGTAGAATTCACATGTGAAGCCGTCTGGTCCTGGACTTTTCTTTTTGGAAAAGAAAAAAGTCATTCTTTTTAATGACTGATTCAATTTCTTTACTTGTGATTGGTTTGTTGAGGTCGTCTATTTCTTCTTGAGTCAAAGTTGGTTGCTCATGCCTTTCTAGGAAGTTGTCCATTCCATCTACATTGTTGTATTTATTAGCATAAAGTATTCATAGTATCCTGTTATTACCTCCTTTATTTCTGTGGGGTCAGTGGTTATGTCTCCTCTTCCATTTCTGATCTTATTTATTTGCATCCTCTCTCTTCTTCTTTTTGTCAATCTTGCTAAGGGCCCATCAATCTTATTGATTTTCTCATAGAACCAACTTCTGGTTTTATTGATTTTCTCAATTGTTTTCAGTTCTCAATCTCATTTATTTCTGCTCTAATCTTTGTTCTTTCCTTTTGCTTGCTTTGGGGTTAGTTTGCTGCTCTTTCTCCAGTTCTTCCAAATGGACAGTTAATTCCTGAATTTTTGCCCTTTCTTCTTTTTTGATATAGGCATTTAGGGCAATAAATTTCCCTCTTAGCACTGCCTTTGCTGCATCCCATAAGTTTTGATATGTTGTGTTTTCATTTTCATTTGCCTCGAGATATTTACTGATTTCTCCCTTGACCCACTGGTTGTTTAAGAGTGTGTTGTTGAGCCTCCACGTATTTGTGAATTTTCTGGTGCTCTGCCTATTATTGATTTCCAACTTCATTCCTTCATAATCTGAGAAAGTGTTGTGTATGATTTCAATCTTTTTAAATTGTTGAGACTTACTTTGTGAACCAGCATATGGTCTATCTTTGAGAATGATCCATGAGCACTTGAGAAAAAGGTGTATCCTGCTGTTGTGGGGTGTAATGTCCTATAAATGTCTGTTAAGTCTAGCTCATTTATTATAATATTCAAATTCTCTGTTTCTTTATTGATCCTCTGTCTAGATGTTCTGTCCATTGATGAGAGTGGGGAATTGAAGTCTCCAACTACTATGATAGATGTGTCTATTTCCCTTTTCAGTGTTTGCAATGTTTGCCTCACATATTTTGGGGCATTCTGGTTCAGTGCATAAATATTTATGATTGTTATGTCTTCATATTGAATTGTTCCTTTTATTAGTACATAGTGTCCTTCTTTGTCTCTTTTAACGGTTTTACATTTGAAGTCTAATTTGTTGGATATTAGTATAGCTACTCCTGCTCTTTTCTGGTTGTTATTTGCATGGAATATCTTTTCCCAACCTTTCACTTTCAACCTATGTTTATCTTTGGGTCTAAGATGTGTTTCCTGTAGACAGCATAAAGAAGGATCCTGTTTTTTAATCCATTCTGCCAGTCTATGTCTTTTGATTGGGGAGTTCAATCTATCAACATTTAGTGTTATTACTGTATGGGTAGTACTTTCTTCTACCATTTTGCCTTTGTATTTTATATGTCATATCTAATTTTCCTTCTTTCTACACTCTTCTCCACACCTCTCTCTTCTGTTTTTTTCATACCTGTCTCTAGTGCTCCCTTTAGTATTTCTTGCAGAGTTGGTCTCTTGGTCACAAATTCTCTCAGTGATATTTGTTTGAAAATGTTTTAATTTCTCCCTCATTTTTGAAGGACAATTTTTCTGGGTATAGAATTCTTGGTTGGCAGTTTTTCTCTTTTAGTAATTTAAATGCATCATCCCACTGTCTTCTCACCTCCATGGTTTCTGCTGAGAAATCTACACATAGTCTTATTTGGTTTCCCTTGTATGTGATGGATTGCTTTTCTCTTGCTGCTTTCAAGATCCTCTCTTTCTCTTTGACCTCTGACATTCTGACTAGTAAGTATCTTAGAGAACTTCTATTTGGATCTATTCTCTTTGGGGTGTGCTGCACTTCTTGGATCTGTAATTTTAGTTCTTTCATAAGAGTTGAGAAATTTTCAGTGATAATTTCTTCCATTAGTTTTTCTCCTCCTTTTCCCTTCTCTTCTCCTTCCAGGACACCCACAACACATATATTTGTGTGCCTCATATTATCATTCAATTCCTTGAGTCCCTGCTCATATTTTTCCATTCTTTTCCCTATAGTTTCTGTTTCTTTTTGGATTTTAGACGTTCCATCCTCCAGTTCACTAATCCTAACCTCTGTCTCTTGAAATCTAGAATTGTAGGTTTTCATTGTCTTTTTCATCTCTTCTACTGTATCTTTCATTACCATAAGTTCTGTGATTTGTTTTTCAGACTTTCCATTTCTTCTTTTTGTTCATTCCTTGCCTTCTTCATATCCTCCCTCAATTCATTGATTTGGTTTTTGATGAGGTTTTCCATGTCTGTTCATATATTCTGAATGAATTGTTTCAGCTCCTGTATCTAATTTGAATTGTTGGTTTATTCCTTTGACTGGGCCATATCTTCAATTTTCTTGGTGTGATTTGTTATTTTTTGCTGGTGTGTAGACATTTAATTACCTTAATTAGTTTATTCTGGAGATTGCTTTCACTTCTCTTACCTAGGGTTTTCTTGCAAGATGAGTGTGTTGTCTCTCTGTTCATTGACCTTCAGTTCAGCTTTTTCTGGACCTCTAGCTTAGGTTTTGTTTAACAGAAGATAATTTTTCAGTTCTTGTTTTCTTGTTTCTTGCCCTGCTTGTAAGGTGCCTTTTCCCTCCCCACCCTTAGGAGGGTCTACATAGGTAATATAGACTCCAGCCAGGTTTTCCTGGACTAAACTGGACTCCTATCAGGGGGAAGGAGTCACCTGCATCAGTTTTCCCTGAGGGTGAGATCCAGCAGGTTTAAAGACTTTCCTGTGAAGTCTCTGTGCTCTGTTTTTCTTATCCTGCCCAGTATGTGGTGCTTGTTTGCCTGCGGGTCCCACCAGCAAAAGATGTTGTGGCACATTTAAGTTTGGAAGGCTCTCCCTGCTGGGGGCGTGGTGGAGACAGAGGAGAGGTTGTAGGCTGGTTTTAATGGCTTCAAATTGCTGAGCCCTGGGTTCTGAATTCCTTGAGAGAGAGATTCCACCTGAGTTGGGCTTCACCCCTCCCCTGGGGAAGGCACAGGTGGGAGACAGCCCTGAAAGGAGTCTGCTACTGCCTATGCCTGGGGCAGTTGCAGCCCGAGTAGTCCCACCACTGAATCCAGAGGCAACCAAGCCTCCATAGAGACAGCCAGAAAAACCTCCGTTTCATCCCTTTTCCTCTTTTTCGGTTAGCCCAATAAGCAACCTCCGCCTTGAACAGGTTTGCCTGATTGGCAGCCTATTTTTAGTAGTCAGAATTTGTTAATTAATGCCACAATTGGTGTTTGGTTGGACTCAGTCCCTGCTACTGTTAGAGTGTCTTTCCTTTCCCTCTGGGAAGCCGCCTGTGGGGTAGGGGCGCCGGCCGCCATGGCTTGGGGAACTCACGGTTCTGGGGAGACTTACAGCTGGTCCAGCTGGTCCAGACTGGGGTACGCTGTGTGTCTGGTCACTGTTGTGGCTCCAGGAGCTGTTCTGTACTGTTTCTGGTTATTTAATAGTTGTTCTGGAGGACGAACTAAAACACACACCTTGTTAAGCCACCATCTTGGCCCCTCCCCCATTCCATATTATTGACAGCACCTTCCAACGTGAAAAAGTTAGAATGGGAATAGCCCAAATACCCCTAAAGAGTGGGTGAAAGATCAAAGGTGATGGTGGAGTTATACAGAGAATGTCGGGTTTAACAAATGAGGATGAATGCTGAATCATTATACTGATATTTCTTTTAGCCTCCAGTACTTAAGAACAGCCAGAAATAAAAATCTAAAACTGTGGAATTGTAACCAATACCGAACTCTGAAATGTGTTCTACAACTAATTGTTGTGATGTACTTTGAAAGTTATTGTTTTTATGTATATATGTTATTTGAAGAAAAGGAGGAGTATAATAGAGAAGATAGGACTTAACAAATGAGTATGACTGCTGAATCATTATATTGAAATTTCTTTTGGTCTCCAGTGTCTTGGGGCAGCCAGAAGGAAAAACAAAAAATCATGGAACTGTAACCCATACCAAACTTAAAATTTGTTCTATAACTAATTGTCAAAATGTACTTGGAAATTTATTGCTTTTCTTATATATTTGTTATATTTCACAATAAAAAACGTTAAAAAAATAAGTGGATCAAAGAAGAAAGAGCAAGAGAAATAAATAAATTTCTTCAGATGAATGAAAACAAGGATACAATACATCAAAACATATAGATACAGTAAAGGCAGTGGTGTGAGGGAAATTTCTAGCCCTAAAAGCTTAAATTAGAAAAGAATAAAGAGCTGAAATCAAAGATATAATTGCAAACCTTGAAGAACCAGAAAAATAGCAGTGACTTAATCACAAAACAAGGAGAAGGAAAGAATTAATGAAGATTAGAGAAGAAACAAATAAAATTCAGAATAAAAAACAATAAAATTAGCAAACCCAACATTAGTTAATAATGAGCAGATCAATAAAATTGACAAACCCTTAGTGTCATGGTCGTGTTCATGTGTCAACTTGGCCAGGTGGTGGTGCCTGGTTGTCTGGTCGGGCAAGTGCTGGCTTGTTCCTATGAGGACATTTCATGGACTTAAATCATGATTATGTTGGCTTCATCCACAGCTGATTGTGTTTGTAATCACCTAAGGAGTGTGCCTTCTGCACTGAGTGACACTTAATCTAATCACTGGAAGGCTTTTAAGGAAGATTCAGAAGAGACAATCACTTCTTCCTGCTTCAGGCAGTAAAAGCCTCTCTCATAGAGTTCATCCAGAACTTTCATTGGAGTTGTTAGCTTCAGAGCCTGCCCTATGGATTTTGGACTCTTCCATTCCCGTGATTATCCAGTCAGCCTCTCCTGAGAGTTCATTGAGGACCTCCATTAGACTTACCAACTTGTGGCTTGCCCTACAGACCTTGGACTCTACATTCCCATGGTTAGTGAGACACTTTTATACATTTTATGTCTACGGATATCTCCCACTGATTCTCTGTCTCTAGAGACCCTAGCTGATACACTTAGCCAGACTGATAATGAAAAAAAGAGAAGATGCAAATAAGTAAAATAAAAAAATGAGAGGAGGCATTTTTAGTTTATTCTGGAGATTGCTTTCACTTCTCTTACCTAGGGTTTTCTCCTCCTTTTCCCTATTAATCCCACAGAAATAAAAAGGGTCATGATAGGATACTATGAACAATTGTATGTCAACAAATTAGATAACTTAGATGAAATGGACAAATTCCTACAATGCATGAACAACATACACTGACTCTAGAAGAAACAGAAGACCATAGCAGACAAGTTACAAATAAAGAGATTGATCAGGCATCAAACACCTCCCAGCAGGAATAGGAATGTTCTTACATAGACCATAGTGATGAGTGCATAATCACCGATGGTGATTATACCAGGAGCCATTAATTGTACACTTAGGATGGATTATATGGTATATACATAAAACTGTTTAAAAAAATAAACAGGAAACCACAAGTGCTGGAAAAGATGTGGTGAACGACATATATCTATTTACTGTTGGTAGAGAAGTAGAATTGTGTAGACCCTCTGGAGCACAGTGTGGTTGTTCCTCAGGAAGCTAAGTCTAGAATTGCCATATTATCTAGCAATTATGTTACTAGATATGTCCTTGGAAGAATTGAAAGCAGGGTCATGAATGGACATTTGTATCCCAGTGTATATGGTAGCATTATTCAGGATTGCCAATGGATGGGGGTAGCCCAAATGCACATTGACTGATGAGTGGAAGGGTGAATTGTGATGTATACATTCACTGGAATATTGTGCATCTGCAGAAAGGAATGAAGTTGCAAGTCATGGAATGAGGTGAGTGAACCTTGAGGATGTTATGTTAAGCCAAATAAGCTCAAAATGAATGGACAATTATTGTATGGTCTCACTAATATAAATTAACTAAAATGAGCAAACACTGAGAATCAAATTTGAGAGCACAGGTTATCATGAGATAGAAAATGGTCAGAGACTGGGCAATGAAAATTCCAACAGCCTACTTTGGAGAAATGGAAAAACCAATTATCAAATTATTTGGAAGGGTAAGGGGCCCCCAAATAGCCAAAAAACATCTAGGAAATGAAGAATAAAGTTATAGGACCTTAAAGCATATTACGAAGCAACATAGTCAAAATGGCATGGTACTGGCATAAAGATAGATATATTGACCAATGGAATTGAACTGAGAATTCAGAAATAAACCCTCACATCTATGACTAATTGATATTTGACAAGGCTGCCAAGTGCACATAGCTGGGGCAGAATCATATCTTCGGCAAATGCTACTGAGAGAACTGAATATCTATATCCAAAAGAATGAAAGAGAACCTCTATCTCACACCATATACAAAAAAGTATAACTCCAAATGGATCAAAGAATGTAGCTCAGTGTAGAATTCTTGCCTGCCATGCCAGAGAACCAGGTTCAATTCCTGGCTCATGCAACCTTTGTCTCCCCACACCAAAAACGTGTCACAAACAAAATTCTCTATGATATACATATCATGCATCTGTCTGGTGTGAATGTACGTATGTGTGTGTATATATATATATATATATATATATATACAGAGAGAGACATAAAAAAAGAAGGTAGACCAAAAAAAAAAAAAAGGATCAAAGACCTAAATATAAAGAACCAGGAACACAAAACACCTAGAAGAAAATGTAGGTAAGTGTTCTAGTTATCCATGTAAAAAGCTCTTCCAACATGTTTGGTATTTGCAAGCCACAGCAGCACCTCAGTTCTCCAGTACCAAAAATCTGTTCTAGTTTGCTAGCTGCTGGAATGTGATATACTAGAAATGGAGAGTTTCTATAAAAAGGGGAATTTAATAAGTTACAAGTTACAGTTCTAAGGCCATGAAATTGACCAAATTAAAACAAGTCTATAGAAATGTCCAATCTAATGCATCCAGGGAAAGAGACCTTGATTCAAGAGGGCCAATGAAGTTCAGGGTTTCTCTCTCATCTAGAAAGACACATGGTGAACATGGTGTCATCTGCTAGCTTTCTCTCCCAGCTTCCTGTTTCATGAAGCTCCCTGGTGGGTGTTTTCCTTCTTCATCTCCATAGGTCACTGGCTGGTGGACTCTCTGCTTCTTGTGGCTATGTCTGCTTATTGTGGCTATGGGTAGAGACATGGCATCACCTAATCCATTTAACAACCACTCTTGACTAAATCACATCATCCAGGGAGATGATCTGATTACAGTTTCAAACATACAGTATTGAATAGGGATTATTCTACCTTTATGAAATGAGATTTTGATTAAAATGTGGCTTTTCTAGCCACATTTATCCTTTCAAACCAGCACACCACATATCTGATAAAAGTTTAATATCTGGAATTTATAAAGAAATACTACAACTCAACAGTTAAAAAATAAACAACCCAATTTTAAAATGGCCTAAAAGACTTGAATAGACATTTTCCATAGAGGAAATCCAGATGACTAAAAGGCACATGAAAGATGCTCAACCTCACTTATTATTAGGGAAATACAAATCAAAATCACAATGAGATTATCATTTCATACTTATTAGAATGATCTTATTTTAAAAAGCAGAAAGTAACAAGTGCTGGAGTGGATGCGGTGAAGTAGGAACATTCATGAATTGTTGGTGGGAATGTAAAATGGTGCAGCCAATATTGAAGCCTGTTTGGCAGTTCTTCAAGAAACTGAGTATAGAACTGCCATGTGATTCAGCAATCCTGCTGATAAGTATATACTCAGAGGAATTGAAAACAGGATTGGAACTGACATTTGCACTCTGATGTTCATAGAAGCATATTCACAATTGCTGAAAGATGGAAGCAACCCAAGTGCCCATCAAGTGAAGAATGAATAAACAAAATGTGAAACATATGATGGAATACTGTTCAGCTGTAAAAAGAAATGAAGTCCTGATACATATAACAACATGGATGAAACTTGAGGAAATTATGCTGAGTGAAATAAGCCAAACTAAAAAGAACAAATATTGTAATGATGTCACTGATACTAACCAGTTTTAATAAGCAAGCTCATAGAGTTGGAACCTAGAATACAGGTTGGTAGGGTATAGATATGGGTTAGAGAATGGGGAACTGATGTTGATTTGTACAGAATTTCTATTTAGGTTGACTGTAAAGGTTTGGAAATGGATGGTGATGATGGCATAGCACATTATTGTGAGTGTAATTAATGGCACTTTATGTTTGTGGATGTGGTTGAAAAGGGAAGTTTTGGGTCATATATGTTACTAGAATGAAAGGCAGAAAATGAAAAATGGATTATGTAACACAGTGAACCCTGTTGTGTCCAATAGACCATGGTTAATAGTACAAATATAAGAATGTTCTTTCATGAATTATGTATGACAAGTGTATGACACTATTACAAGGGTTCATAATAGGGTGGTGGGGGAGAAACACACCTAATGTAAACAATGGACTATAATTAACAGTACTATTTTAATATCCTTTCATCAATTGTAACAAAGGTATAATACCAATGTAAAGTGTCAGTAACAGGAGAGTATATGGGAACATTTTATTTTTACATGACTTTTCAGTAAACCTGCCACTTTTTTCATTAAATAAATAATATTTTTCTGATGAAACATTATGCTAAGTGAAAGAAGACAGATGCAAAGTAATATGTATTGATTCATTCCATTTATATAAAATGTAAATATAAATAAATCCATAGAGACAGAAATAGATTTGTAGTTATGTAAGGTTGGGGAAGGATAGAGAAATTGAGAGGTGACTGCTAAGGGGTATATGGTATTTTCTTTTTGGAGTAATGAAAATGTTCTAAAATTGTGTATTCATGAAGGCAAAACTGTAAATAACCTAAAAGCCATTGATTACACACTTTGGATGCATTCTATTGTATGTGAATATAACTCAATAAAACTTTTTTTTGAAATAAATATAACAGCACAACAATAAAATAATATTGGAAGGGAAAAGACAAATTGCCATTATTCACAGTTGTTATCATGGTTTGAAGCTCTATGTAGCCCAGAAAAGATTATGTTCTTAAAGCTAATCCATTCCTGTGGTTGTGGGCTCATTGTAAGTAGGATCATTTGCTGAGTAGGCTCTTAACTTAAATTGAAATGTGACCCACCTCATTCAGGGTGGATCTTAATCCTCCTACTAGAATCCTTTATAACAGGATAAGACAGAGAAGATACAGAAAAAAGCCTTAGAGAGAATCTAAGATAGACAGAAGTAAAAGAGGGAAACACACAGCTCAGAGAGAAATCCACAGATGGAGCAGCCAGAAGCTGAAAGCAGTAAAGCCCAGGAGAGAAGGACCAATGGGTGCCACTATGTGCCTTCACACACGTGACAGAGAAGTCCCAGATTGCCAGCGGCATTTCTTCAGAAGAAGATATCATTCTGTCGATGCCTTGATTTGGACATTTTCACAATCTTAGAACTGTAAAATTGTAAGCTAATAAATCCCCACTCTATAAGCCAGTCCATGTCTGGTATTTTGCATTTCATCAGTTTTAGCAAACTAAAATGATGGTTTTCATAAAACTCCCCCAATACACAAAGTAAATAAATTAAAGAGAAAATCTGATAGCATGACAGTATTGCTAGATGTAAATTCAATATGCAAAAGTCAATTGCATTTTTATGTACTAACCATATATAGAAGATTTAATTTATAAAAACTGCCATCTGTAATGAAATTAAGAAAGGTTATCTATTATCCAGCAGTGAAATTCACCTTCAACCCCTGTATTTGAAAAAAAGCTGCTATTTATCCATGGCTTTGAATGTGGGAAGGCCAAATATCTATTATAATATCATTTTTGTTATCCCTGAACTTGTGCATATTCATATAATTGAATGGATAACCACAATAACTAATCAACATAAAACATAAGCATACAAAAATATGTTAGATTTTATTGCTACTATCTAAATATTTATTTACAGATTTAGGTGAACATTCTAGACCTAACTTAGTGGAAAAATTCTTGGATGTTTTACATGTTGAAATGTTGATTGTAGTATAACTGTGTATTTATTATTACAGTAGTAAAACTGCAATAATTGATTATTTTGAAAACAGTTAATCATAAGTTCAAAATCAATGATTATGAGATTCCAAATAGTTACAATAACTTGAAAAGATTGCAAGTTAATATAAATATTAAGTTAATTAGCTAGATACATTTAGAAAAAAACATTACATCAATTTGACCTGGAAATGTTCTTAAAAGTTTATGTAATATACAAATAGAATAATAGGAATTAAAGTATATAATTATTCTAAACTTCATAGAACTGTTCGGCATACCAGCTCACATACATTAAACAAAATAGTCTTTAAAACCTGTATTCAATTTTCAGTTACTTATTTCATTTAGACCATGGGATTTTTGAGAAAAAAATACTATTGGGTAATTCTTCACATATTATTAAGATAAATTAAAAGCATATTGCTATCTTTGCCATTACAAATTTTCTCTAAGAAGAAAAGTTCTAGTTGATAGATATATAAAGAATATGAAGAAAGCTTTAGAAGGAAAAAATTATATATATAATTATATATATATATTTTTAAATAATAAATATAAATATAAAATTTAAATTTAAATATAAATTTAAATATAAATATAAAAAATAAATATAAATATAATATATATATTTAAATACATATATAATAAAATTATATGTATATATATATATATATATATATATACACACACACACACACACATACACGTGCAAAAGTCTTGCTTTTGATAGAGATGGTGGAGTGACAATTCTTCAGGGCTCTGTACCCTCACAGAAGCTTTGAACAACCAGCAAGAACTGGCAAAATAATCTTTCCCAAAGCTCCAGGAGACAGAGGGTTGTGGTAACAGAGCAGGCACCAAATTAACAAAAAGGATACATAAAAATGGAAAGACCTTGTGGTGCCCTGGCTGGCCCCTCCCACGTCACCCTCACTGGTTAGCACAGTGTTGGCCCGTGCTCCCAGTTTGGATTCCTGATCCCAGTTCCAGAGGGAACAGAGTAACCCCTGTCCACTGTTTTAGTTTTCTGGCTGCTAAAGAAAATGCCATTTAATGTGTTAGCTTAACAACAGGAATTTTTTGGCTCATTGTTTCAGAGACTAGAACGCTTGCTGCCTCCTGGGGTGGGCATCTTCTGGCTGACTGGCAATCTTTGGAGTTCCTTGGCTTTTCCATCATATGGCCATGCCCGTGATGGTGTCTTCTTTCTCTTCCAGGTTCCAGTGACTTCCATCTTCTAGCTGCTCTCTATGGCTTCTATCTCTCTGACTTTCACCCTGCCTATAAACAATTTCAGTAATCTGAATTAAAGCCCATCTTGATTCATCTGAGTTACACCTTAACTGAAGTAACATCTTAAAGAGGTATTATTTACAATGGGTCCATATCCAGATGCAGACCAAGACCAAGAAAAGTCCAAATTGGGTTATGCAATTCAGTCTACCACATGCACATACAAACAGGCCCAAACTCTTTGGTGATGGCCTGAAGGACTCACTCTTTGTGTAGGAGGTGGCTCACGTAGCTTTCCTACAGTACACTGTAGGAAAACAGTCAAGTGGGTTCCTGGGACAAGGAATGCTGGTTGTAGGTCATACTGTGCAGTGCCCAGGATCATGAGGAAATGGTTTTCCTAGGGAAGAAGGGGCATTCAAAACTGTCTAAAAATGGTAAGTCCTAGGGCCATATGTACATGCCCAAGACAAGACACATGCACAGAAAGGACCAGGGATGCCCATGCACTTTGGCCTAGCATTATTCTCTAAATTCATTGAATGGAGACATTTTGAAGGAAAGCGCTTGCACAGGTCAATCTGCAAAAACAAGAAAAGGTATTTTCCATTATGTATATATTTATTTATTATCTCCCGAAATTCAAAGAAAGTGCTGTCATAAAACTAGCTGTATATGAGCTTAAGAAACAGACCCCTCATTCACCTGATACAGTGTCAACTATAAAGACCCCCAAGTCAATAGGTCATGCCCTTGATCTTGAGGCTTTTTCTTGTGAAGATTATGTACATAGCAGAGAAGCTTAGCCTACCTATAGGTACGCCTAAGAGTTACTTCTGGAGGACCTCTTTTGTTGCTCAGATGTGGCCTCTCTCTCTCTCTAAGCCCAACTTTGCAAGTGAAATCATTACCCTCATCCCTATGTGGCACATGACACTAGGGGTGAAAGTCTCTCTGGCAATGTGGGAGATGACTCCCAGGGATGAATCTGGCCCTGGCACCATGGGATCAACAACTCCATCCTGACCAAAAGAAGTATAACTAATAAAGTATCAGTGGCAGAGAGAGTTCAAATAGAGTCAAAAGGCTGCTCTGGAGGTTGCTGTTACACAAGCTTCAGTTAGACACTGCTACCTATCATAACCTACCAAACCTAACCAGGACCATTCCAGCCAATCCTGGGGAACACCTAGGGCAATATATAAAATTCCACAAGTGTTTCATGCACCAATGTAATTTTCCAGAAACCTACAACCTCCAGATAGGTCCCTGGACCAGATAACTCCTGAAACCCAGAGGGCCCAGCCTCTCCAGAATATCAAATAGTTCCATTTCCCTACCCCATATTAGTGACAAACCCTTCCAACATGAAAAAGTTAGAATGGCCATAGCCTCAACACCTCTAAAGAGAGGGATGGAAAGATCAAAGGTGATAGTGGAGTTATACAGAGAAGATAGGATTTAACAAATGAATATGATTGCTGACTCATTAAATTGATATCTCTTTTTGACTCCAGTATCTTAGAGCAGCTAGAAGTAAAAACCTAAAATTGTGGAATTGTATAACCCATGTCAAACTCTGAAATATGTTCAACAACTAATTGTGGTGCTGTTCTTTGAAATTTATTGCTTTTTTGTATATATGTAACTTTCCAAAAAAAAAAGGAAAAAGTCAATTGTGGTGATAAAAAAATATGTAAGCCTTCTAGCTTCCTATATTCTGGAGCAGCTAGAAGGAAAAATCTTAAGGGATCATATGGTAGTCCATGACAAACTCTGGGATCTGTCCTGTAACTACTTGTTGAACAGTGCTTTGAAAACTATTGCTTTTTTATTTCTTTGCTTTGTATATTTGTTATACTACACAATTAAAAAGTTTAAAAGAAAGAAACACACCCCTCAGAATCTAAATTCCAGCAATAACACATTTAAATATCAAAATGTCCAGGTTATAACAAAAGATTACAAAATATGCAAAGAAATGGATGCAAAGGCCTAGGCAAAAGAGAAGATTAAAGCATTAGAAACCATCAGTGAGAAAGATCAGACTTGAGACTTTCTAGCCAAGGACTTAAAAATTTTTTTAAAAAATATGCTATACCAGTTTGAAGCTATAATGTACCCCAGAAGAGCCATATTTTAATCCTGATCCTATCTTGTGGGAGCAGAAGTTTCCTTTGTCTTGATTCAGTATTGTAGGTGGAAACTTTTGATTAGATTATCTCCACAGAGACGAGGCGTGCCCAATTGTGAGTGTGATCATTTGATTTGATTTGATGGAGATATGACCCCACCCATTCCAGGCAGATCTTGATTATTTTACTTGAGTCCTTTAAAAGAGGAAACATTTTGGAGAGAGCTCAGAACAGAGCTGACACAGATGTCAACACTTGGAGAACAGAGAAACGGATGTTTGGAGATGCCTGAAGCCCAGCAGATATTGCCATGTGGTTTCCCGTGAGATTTTAAGTAAACCAGAATCCGTGAGAGCCAAGGATGCTAAGAGAGGAAAGCCAGCCCTGGAAAAGCAAAGGGAGGATGCCCCATAGGAACAGAGGGTGTAAGCAGCCGAGCCAAGGAGTAAGGGACCAGCAGATGCCATCCATGTGCCTTCCCTGCTGACAAAGGTGTTCAGAAATGCCATCACCCTTTCTTGAGTGAAGGTAACCTCTTGTTGTTGCCTTAATTTGTGCACTTTCACTTCCTTAGAATTGTAAATTTGTAACTTATTAAATTTCCTTTTTAAAAAATTTTACCCCTTATTCCCACTATTATTTATTTATTTTTGTATCCATTTTTTAAAATCATCTGTCCATACCCTGACTAAAAGGAACATCAGACACAAGGTTTTCAAAATCACACACCCACATGGTAAAAGCTATATCATGATACAATTGCTTCAAGAATCAAGGGTACTGGAACATAGCTTACCAGCTTCAGATACTTTCCTCTAGCCACTCCAATACACCATAAACTGAAAAAGAGATATGTATATAATGCATAATAACCTCCAGGAAAACTGCTCAACTCTGTTTGAAATCTTTCAGCCACTGAAACCATTTTGCCTCATTTCTCTCTTCCCCCTTTTGGTTAAGAAGGTTTTCACAATTCCTTTATGCCAGGTTCTGGCTCGTCCTGGGAGGCATGTTCCATGTAAGAGGGAGGGCAGTGAGTCCACCTGCTGAGTTGGCTTAGAGAGTGAGGCCACATCTGAGCAACAAAAGAGGTTCTCTCTCTGGAGGTGACTCTTAGCCATAGTTTTAAGTAAGCTTAGGTTATCATTTGCAGAAATGTTTCAGAGGGGCAAAAAATAAGACCTAGGGCTCAGTCTATTGATTTATTTGTACCCACTAACTTTGAGCATATCAAAAATGCTCCAAATGGAGAAGTTGAATAGTTCCTCCTTTCCCCTCAGTCCCCCCAAGGGGAATTTGCAAATACTTCTTTCTTCATTGCCCAAATTACTCTGGGATGTATTTGGGTATCACACAAACCTGGACAAACCAATAAGATCTCATGCCCTATTCAAGATTCCCTGTACTTATGGTGTTCAATTCAATTAACCATACAAGTTAAATTAGGAAATATACTATCCAAAATATGACAGTATCTTCCTTTACCCTGTATTCTGCTCTACATTAGTCCTATCTAGATCAGCTTCCTTCATATCTCTACTTGAAGTCTGATCACTTTTTCAATTTTTAAACAGTTCCTGAATGGGGTAATGCTGACTTTCATCGCCTTAGATCTCTAACTCTGAGTCTCAGGTATCACATAAATATGAAAATTTCTGGGAATGACCAGATTATATTCTCAGTATTTCAGAATTTAGAAATAACAGTTACAACTTCTGAATATATGTAACTACTGTAAGAGCTTACAATCTAGGACCTTTATAATTGTCCCCAATCTGATAACCCATGCTCTGAACTTCAGTTCACTGAGTTTTTATATTATAGTTTGTTCATATGAGTGAGGCATGATAATATTTGTCTTTTTGTTCCAGACATTTCATTCAATACACAGTCTTTATGATTCATAGACCTAATTGCATGCCTCACAACTTCATTCCTTCTTGTGGTCACTTAGTAGTCCATTGTATGTATACACCATAGTTCCCACCTCCATTCCTTAGTTGTACACTTAGGCCACCTCCTTTCATAGTGAATCTCCAACATTGCTGTCATAAGCACCAATGTGCAAATGTCCATTGGGGTCCTCACACTCAGTTCCTCAGGAATAACTGAGCAACAGGGTTGCAGGATCATATGGGAACCCCACCCCTAGTCTTCTGTGGAACCACCACACTGCGCTCCAAGGGACTAGACTTCTCAGTTTCCCTACCAAATGTGGATGGGTACATCTCTTTCTCCACATTTTTTCTAGCACTTGTTTCTCTCTGTTCACTTTTACAGAGTTTTATTCATACATCATACAATCCAACCTAAGCGTATAGACATGCCTTTGCAGCCATAATCTATATGAAGATGTTTCCTTCTCTTCCACAACAAAATCCATACCCCTTCCCTATGCCTGCCTCCTGTTGATATTTAGTTTTGGCATAATGCCTTTGTTATATTCAGTGGAAGCATATTACAGTGTTACTGTGGACTATAGATCCTAGCTTGTATTGATTATAGTTGTTCATGTATACCAATCATTTTCAATACCTTGCAATGTTGACATTCATTTGTTCTCTCTCATGCAAAAAAATGCTTTTTTATTTGTACATTTAAACACCATCACTGTCCACTCTATGCATTCCTAAAGTACACTGTCTCAGTCTATCCTCTATCTTTCCCTCTGATTTGATACATACCCCAGCCCTTCTCCTTCAATCATACTCGCATTCAGTCTCACTCATTGCTCTTATATTATTGTGTTACAATCAGGTAGTATTGTGTTATCCATTTCTGAATTTTTACAGTCAGTCCTGTTGCACAATCTGTATTCCTTCAGCACCAAATGCCCAATCTCTCCCCTATTTCTCTCTCCTGCTGACCTGTGTTCTTATCTTCAGTTCTCAAATTCATTCATTATTGTTAGTTCATATTAGTGAGACCATACAGCATATACCATCTTGTTTCTCACTAATTTCACTCAGCACAATGTCAGGTTTCATCCATGTTGTTACATGCTTCATGTATACTGTCTTACAACATAGTATGTGTATACTACAGCTTGCTTAGTCACTCATCTGCTGATGAACATTTGGGATGTTTCCATCTCTTGGCATTCATAAATAATGCTGCTATAAACATTGGTGTGCAAATGCCCATTTGTGTCCTTGCCCTCAGGTCCTCTGAATATATACCTAGTAATAGGATTGCTGGATCATATCTCAATTCTATATTTAGCTTCCTGAGTAACTGTAAACTAACTTCCAGAGTGGTTGTACCATTTTACATTCCCACCAACAGTGGATAAGTGTGCCTTTTTCTCCACATCCTCTTCAGCACGTGTCGTTTCTATTTCTGTGGTAGTTATTGTTGTTTTTCTTTTTATAATGAGCATTGTTGTGGTGTCAGGTGATATCTCATTGTGGTTTTGCTTTGCATTTCCTTGATAACCAGGGAAGTTGAACATCTTTTCATGTGCATTTTAGCCATTTGTATATCCTCTTTTGAGAAGTGTCTGTTTATGTTTTGCCCACTTTTAATTGGGTTGTCTTTTTGTTGTTGAATTGAAGAGTCTCTATATATTCTGGATACTAAACACTTACATGATATGTGGGTTTCCAAATGTTGTCTCCCATTGCATTGGCTGCCTTTTAAGTTTCTTGACAAAGTTCTTTGATGCACAAAAGTATTTAATTTTGAGGAGGTCCCATTTATCTATTTCTTTTTTCAATGATCATGCTTTGTGTGTAAGATCTAGGAAACTGCCTCCTATTATAACCTTTATAAGATGTTTCCCTACATTTTCTTTTAAAAGTTTCATGTTCTTAGCTCTAATGTTTAGGTCTTGGATCCATTTTGTGTTAATTTTTGTATAAGTTGTGAGATTTAGATCCTCTTTCATTCTTTTGCATACGGGTATCCAATTCTCCAAGCACCATATATTGAGAAGTCTGCTCTGTCCCAGGTGGGTTGACTTGACCACTTTATCAATGATCAATTGTCCATAGATGGGAGTTTATTTCTGAACACTCTATTTAATTCTATGCATTAGTCTATCTGTCTTTATGCCAGTACTATGCTGTTTGACTATGTAATATGCTTTAAAGTCAGGTAGTGTGAGACCTCCCACTTCATTTTTCTTTCTCAAGATATTTTTTAGCTACTTGGGGTACCCTGCCCTTCCAAATAAATTTGGTCATTGGTTTTTCTATTTATGCAAAGTAAGTTTTTGAGATTTTAACTGGTAGTACATTGAATCTACAAATCAATTTGGATAAAATTGACATTTTAACTATATTTAGTTTTCTAATCCATGATCATGATGTGTGCTTCCATTTATTTCCAATGATTTCTTTTAGAAATATTTTTGTAATTTTCTGAGTATAGATCTTTTGTATAGTTTGTTAAATTTGCTTCTAAATATTTTATTCTTTTGGTTGCTATAGTAAATGGAATCTTTCTCTTGATATCCTCCTCAGATTGTTCATTACTACTGTATAGAAACACTATTGATTTTTGGGTGTTGACCTTGTACCCTATCACTGTGCTGTACTCATTAATTAGCTCTAATAGCTTTGCTATAGATTTTTCTAGATATAGTATATCATCTGCAAACAGTGGAGAGTTTTACTTCTTCCTTTCCAATTTGTATGCCTTTTATTTCTTATTCTTGTCTAATTACTCTGGCTAGAACTTCCAGCACAATGTTGAATGACAATTGTGACAGGGGAATCCTGGTCTTGTACCTGATCTTAGAGGAAAAGCTTTCATTCTTTCCCCAGTGAAAATGATGTTAGCTGTGGGTTTTTCGTGTATCCCTTTATTATGTTGAGGAAGTTCTGTTCTATTCCTACTCTTTGAAGTGCTTTCATCAAGAATTGATGTTGAATTTTATCAAATGCCTTTTCTGCATCAAATGAGATGATCATGTGATTTTTCTGCTTTGATTTGTTGATAATGGTGTATTTCATTAATTGACTTCCTTATGTTGAACCATCTTTGCCTACCTGGAATAAATTTCATTTGGTCATGGTGTATAATTCTTTTTTTTTCTCTCTCTTTAATGCAATTTTATTGAGATTTATTTACATACCATGTAATCAATCCATCCACAGTATACAATTGGTGGTTCACAGTATCATACCATAGTTGTGTGTTCATCACCATGCTCAATAATATATTGTTTTACTATACTGCATATTGCTTATTTTTAAATTTTAATTTTTAATTGAGATTTAGTATATTCACTCATGTGCACCAATCACCATTATCTATTCTAGGACATTTCCATCACCTCCAAAAGGATCCCTGTATTATTAGCAGTCAGTCCCAATACATATTGTTTTGCACTTTTTTTGCTTCATATTTTACACACAGTTAAATATTCATCTTAGGCCCCCATTATTGGATATTATTGTTTCCCCAATAATATTGTGATTTTCTCACTAAGTACTAGAGTACATATTAGACAGAGCCTTAGTGCCTATTATTGTCTACCAGGAAATAGAATTAACCAAATTTAATTAGAGTACTGTTTGTAGCTATACTATCAAGCATCTGTGCCAGTTTAAATGACTCAACCAGTTACGGTATTAGAATTTCATACCCTATATATTTCACAGGTGGGAAAGCGCAGCAATCACTTTTATGTGTCGATCTCTGATCAGCCCCAGTTCTTATTAACTCTATAGATTTTTTTTTTCTGCTAAATCTCCATTGAGATGCTGGCTATCAGTTTTTCATATATTCCCTTTATCATATTGAATTAGTTTACCTTTGATTCCTTTCTTTTGGAGTGTTTTTATCAGAAAAGGATGGTGAATTTTGCCAAATGCTTTTTAAGCATCAATTCAGATGATCATGTGATTTTTCTCTTTCAATTTGTTAATGTGCTTATTACATTGATTGATTTTCTTATGTTAAACCATCCTCGCATTCCTGGTATAAACCCCACTTGGTCATGGAGTATAATTCTTTTAATGTGCTGTTGAATTCGATTTGCTAATATTTTACTGAGAATTTTTGCATCATGTTCATTAAGGAGATTGGCCTATAGTTTTCCTTTCTATAGCATCTTTATAAATGATATCAGCTTCATAAAATGAGTTAGGTAGAGTTGTTTTTTCCTCATTTTTTTGGGAAAAGTTTGAGCATGATTGGTGTTAGTTCTCTTTGAAATGTTTGATATAATTCCACTGTGAAGCCACCTGGCCCTGGGCTTTTCCTTGTAGGAAGATTTTTGATGACTGATTGAGTCTCTTTACTTGGGATTGGTGTGTTGAGATCTTCTATTTCTTCCTGAGTCACTGTAGCTTGTTTATGTGTCTACAGGAATTTGTCCATTTCATCTAAGTTGTCTAGTTTGTTGGCACATAGTTGTTCATAGTATCCTCTTATGATTTAATTCTTCAGGGTGTGTGGTAATGCATGCCTTCTCATTTCTGATTTTATTTGCATCCTCTTTTTTTCTTTGTCAGTCTTGCTAGTGGCCCATCAAATTTATTGATTTTTCTCGAAGAGCCAACTTTTGGTTTTATTGATTCTTTCTATTGTTTTTTATTTTCCCATTCATTTATCTCTGCTTTAATCTTTGTTATTTCTCTTCTCCTATTTGCTTTGGGGTTAGTTTGCTGTACTTTCTCAAGTTCCTCCAGGTTTGCTGTTAAGTCCTCGAGTTTTGCTCTTTCTTGTTTTTTTTTTTTTTAATATAGGGATTTTAGGGCAAGAAATTTTCACAGCCTTTGTTGTATCCCATAAGTTCTGATATGTTGTATTCTCATTTTCATTCATCTCCAGATAGCTACTGATTTCTCTAGCAATGTCTTCTTTGACCCACTGGTTGTATAAGAGTGTATTATTTAATCTCCAGATTTTTGAGAATGTTCTTGTTCTTTGGTGGTTAACTTTGACTCCTATCTTTTGGAGTGCTTTTAACAGAAAAGGATACTGAATTTTGTCAAATGCTTTTTCAGCATCAATCAAGATGATCGTGTGATTTTTCCCTTTCAATTTGTTAATGTGCTGAATTACATTAATTGATTTTCTTGTGTTGAACCATCCTTGCATTCCTGATATAAACCCCACTTAGTCATGGTGTGTAATTCTTTTAATGTGCTGTTGGATTCAATTTGCTAATTTTTTTTTTTTTTAACATGGGCAGGCACTGGGAATCAAACCCGGGTCCTCGGGCATGGCAGGCAAGCATTCTTACCTGCTGAGCCACTGTGGCCCGCCCCAATTTGCTAATATTTTATTGAGATTTTTTGCATCTATGTTCATTAGGGAGATTGGCCTGTAGTTTTTCTTTCTTATAGCAACTTTACCCAGTTTTGGTGTTAAAATGATATTAGCTTCATAAAATGAGTTTGGTAGAGTTCCTTTTTACTCAGATTTTTAGAAAAGTTTGAAGAGAATTGGTGTTACTTCTTTATACAATGTTTGTTAAAATTTCCCTATGAAGCAATCTGACCCTGGGCTTTTCTTTGTAGGAAAATTTTTGATGACTGATAGAATCTCTTTACTTATGATTAGTTTGTTGAGATCTTCTATTTCTTCCTGAGTCATTGTACCTTGTTTATGTGTCTCCAGTTCATCCAAGTGGTGTAGTTTGTTGATGTATAGTTGTTCATACTATTCTCTTATGGTCTCTTTTATTTCTTCAGGGTCTGTGGTAATGCACCCCTTGTCATTTCTGATTTTGTTTATTTGCATCCTCTCTTTTTCTTTGTCAGTCTTGCTAGTGGCCTATCAGTTTTATTGATTTTCTCAAAGAGCCAACTTTTGGTTTTATTTTTTCTTTCTATTGTTCTTTTGCTCTCTCATTCATTTATCTCTGCCTTAATCTTTGATAGTTCTCTTCTTCTGTTTGTTTTGAAGTTAGTTTGTTGTTCTTTTTCAAGTTCCTCCAGATGCTCTGTTAAGTCTCCAATTTTTGCTCTTTCTTGTTTTTATAGGCATTTAGGGCAATAAATTTCCCTCACAGCCCAGCCTTTGCCACATCTCATAAGTTCTGATAAGTTGTATTCTCATTTTCATTCATCTCCAGATAGCTACTGATTTCTCTAGCAATGTCTTCTTTGAACCGCTGGTTGTTTAAGACTGTGTTATTTAATCTCCAATATATTTGTGAATGTTCTCGTTCTTTGGTGGCTATTGAGATCCAGCATCATTCCATTGTGATCAGAGAAAGTGCTTTGAATAATTTCAATATTTTTTTATTCATAAAGACCTGTTTTGTGCCCCAGCATATGTTCTATCCTGGGGAATTTTCCATGAGCACTAGAGAAGAATGTATATCCTCGTGCTTTGGGGTGCAATGATCTATATATATCTGTTAGATAAATTCATTTATCAAGTTATTTAACTTCTTTATTTCTTGTAGGGCCAGTCTCTTGTTGACAAATTCTTTCAGGACTTCTTTGTGAAAACTTTAATCTCTCCCTCAATTCTGAAGGACAATTTGGCTGGGTACAGGATTCTTGGCTGGAAGTCTCTCTCTTTCAGGATCTTGAATTTATCATACCATTGCCTTCTTGCCTCCAGGGTGCTAGCTGAGCAGTCTGAACTCAGTTTTATTTGATTTCCTTTCTATATAGTAGATTGTTTCTCTCTTGCTGCTTTCAGGATTTTCTGCTTCTCTTCAACATTTGACAGATTGGTTAGTATGTGCCTTGGTGATTTGGATTTATTCTGTTTGGAGTTCATTGGGTTTCTTTGACTTGCATATTTATGTCCTTTATGAGAGTTGGGAAGTTTTCCCCCCATTATATCCTCAATTACTCTTCCTAGCCCTTTACTCCTCTCTTCTGGGACACCAATAATTCTAATATTTGCATGCTTTGTTTTGTCTATCATTTCTCTGAGATCCAATTAAATTTTTTCCATCTTTTTTGCCATTTGCTGTTTGAGTCCTTGAAGTCAATTATCCTGTCCTCTATATCACTGACTCTTTCTTCTGTCTCTTCAAATCTGGTGTTGTATGCCTCTAGCATATTTTTTATTTGGTCAACAGAATCTTTAATCTCTGTGATATTTGCTATTTTTCTATTTATTCTTTCAAATTCCTCTTTATGCTCTTCTACTGCCTTCTTGATGTCTTTTACATCATTTGCTATCCCACTTATTTTATTGAGTAGAGTTGTATAAATGATCTTTGATTAGTTGTACCAACGTCTGTGTCTCCTCTGGTATTTTAATTTGGTCATTAGGCAGGGCTGTATTTGTCTGCATTGTGATATGCTTAGTGATCTTCTGCTGTGGCATGTAAATATCTTGATTGATTTACTTTGGGAGTTGATTTCTTTCAGTAGTCTAAAGCCTTGTGTTTGTGGATGGTTGCACAGCAGGAAGCAGGGTACAGGGTGGGGCACTCGGTGTGGTGATTTGTTTTAGGGCAGGTATAAGTGCAGTTTGGGGATATTATACTGATGCTTATTGATGTGGGCACCCAGCGGCCAGGGAGGATGTTACTGTGTTGGTGCATGGGCCGGGGGCATATCCTTGGTTTGCGCAACCCTGGTGTGCACTGGTCTAAGGCACAGGGCCCTTTGTGCACATGTGTGTAGCTGTGGCAGCAGGTTAGCATTATGCCTTTGTGGATTGGGGGGAGATGTGACCTGGCTGAGCAGGTCAGCCCTTTCTCAGAGCTGGGAAGTGTGGCTGAGTGCCATGTGCATGCATGGTTCTAGGACTGCTGTAAAGTGCAGCTCCTAGAACTGAATGATGTGATTTGGGGCCTGTGCACATGCATGGGCCTAGGATTGCCATAAACTGATGTGCAGAGCTCAGGGGATGTGGGGTGAGGCTGTGTGACACTATGGGCAGGGGGGGTGGGGGTAGCCTAGGTAAGGAGGTTAATGTCCACAGCTTTTATGTGCTGGCAACAGCCTGCATGGAACAGGGAGGGGGAGGTAGTGTTCAGGAGGGGTACAGGAGAGATGGGTTGGGCTGCACTTGGGGTGGGGGTGTGGGGCAGGTACATGTTCTAGAGGCTGGTGGGGTGGGGGGTGCCTGGAGCACAGGGAATGGGAGCAGATGATGGGGTTCAGATAGGTGGGGTATGGGATGAGTTGCCGGTCACAAGACTGTGCTGGTGAGGGTAGCATGCCCAAGGAACACGGCCTGGCTTACTTCCTAGTCTCTGGTTCCCATATGCATACTCCTGCAGGCTCTATTCCTCCGTGCCAGGCTCCAGCCCTCTGCCTCTCAGTTCCTTGGCCTCTGCAACCAGGGCTGCCCCATGTGGTACAGAAGGCTCTCCCAGGTCAGCTGCAGTCTGGAATCACCACCTCAGTCATCCTCCTGTCCCTTTCCTAACTTTTCCACAGAGCAGGGCTAATCTCAAGCTATTCTATTTGGCCATCTTCCCAGAAGCCTCTGGTATATAATTCTTTTAAGGTGCTGCTGGATTTGATATGCAAGTATTTTATTGAGGATTTTTGCATCTGTGTTCATTAGAGAGATTGGTCTGTAATTTTCTTTTCTTGTAGTATTTTGTCTGGCTTTGGTATTAGGGTGATGTTGGCTTCATAGAATGAGTTAGGTAGCTTTCCCTATTCTTCAATTTTTTGTGAAGAGTTTGAGCAGGATTGGTACTAATTCTTTCTTGAACACTTGCTAGAATTCACATGTGAAGCCATCTAGTCCTGGACTTTTCCTTTTTGGGAACTTCTTGATGACTGATTAAATCTCTTTACTTGTGTTTGGTTGTTCAGATCATCTATTTCTTCTTGAGTCAATTGGTTGTTCATGCCTTTCTAGGAAATTGTCCATTCCATTTACATTGTCTTGTTAATTAGCATATAGTTGCTCATAATATCTTCTCATTACCTCCTTTAATTCTGCATGGTCAGTGATTATGTCTCTTCCATTTCTGATTTTATTTATTTGCATCCTCTCTCTTTCTTTTTGTTAACCCAGCTAAGGGCCCATCAATTTTGTTGATTTTCTCATAGAACCAACTTCTGGTCTTATTGATTTTCTCTATTGTTTTCATGTTTTCAATTTCATTTATTTCTGCTCTAATCTTTGTTATTTCTTTCCTTTTGCTTGCTTTGGGATTCGTTTGCTGTTCTTTCTCCAGTTCTTCCAAGTGGACAGTTAATTCCTGCATTTTTGCCTTTTCTTCTTTTCTGATATAGGCATTTAGGGCAATAAATTTCCCTCTTAGCACTGCCTTTGCTGCGTCCCATAAGTTTTGATATGTTGTGTTTTCGTTTTCATTCACCTCGAGGTATTTACTAATTTCTCTTGCAATTTCTTCTTTGACCCACTCGTTGTTTAAGAGTGTGTTGTTGAGCCTCCACGTATTTGTGAATTTTCTGGCACTCCGCCTATTATTGATTTCCAACTTCATTTCTTTATGATCCGAGAAAGTGTTGTGTATGATTTCAATCTTTTTAAATTTGTAAAGACTTGCTTTGTGACCCAGCATATGGTCTATCTTTGAGAATGATCCATGAGCACTTGAAAAAAAGGTGTATCCTGCTGTTGTGGGATGTAATGTCCTATAGATGTCTGTTAAGTCTAGCTCATTTATAGTAATATTCAGATTCTCTATTTCTTTATTGATCCTCTGTCTAGATGTTCTGTCCATTGATGAGAGTGGTGAATTGAAGTCTCCAACTATTATGGTATATGAGTCTATTTCCCTTTTCAGTGTTTGCAGTGTATTCCTCACGTATTTTGGGGCATTCTGGTTCAGTGTATAAATATTTATGATTGTTATGTCTTCTTGTTTAATTGTTCCTTTTATTAGTAGATAGTGTCCTTCTTTGTCTCTTTTAACTGTTTTACATTTGAAGTCTAATTTGTTGGATATCGGTATAGCCACTCCTGCTCTTTTCTGGTTGTTATTTGCATGAAATATCTTTTCCCAACCTTTCACTTTCAACCTATGTTTATCTTTGGGTCTAAGATGTGTTTCCTGTAGACAGCATATAGAAGGATCCTGTTTTTTAATCCATTCTGCCAGTCTATGTCTTTTGATTGGGGAATTCAGTCCATTAACATTTAGTGTTATTACTGTTTGGATAAGATTTTCCTCTACCATTTTGCCTTTTGTATTATATATATCATATCTGACTTTCTTTCTTTCTATACTCTTCTCCATACCTCTCTCTTCTGTCTTTTCGTATCTGACTCTAGTGCTCCCTTTAGTATTTCTTGCAGAGCTGGTCTCTTGGTCACAAATTCTCTCAGTGACTTTTTGTCTGAGAATGTTTTAATTTCTCCCTCATTTTTGAAGGATAATTTTGCTGGATATAGGAGTCTTGGTTGGCAGTTTTTCTCTTTTAGTAATTTAAATATATCATCCCACTGTCTTCTAGCTTTCATGGTTTCTGCTGAGAAATCTACACATAGTCTTATTGGGTTTCCCTTGTATGTGATGGATTGTTTTTCTCTTGCTGCTTTCAAGATCCTCTCTTTCTCTTTGACCTCTGACATTCTAACTAGTAAGTGTCTTGGAGAACGCCTATTGGCCTATTCTCTTTGGGGTGCGCTGCACTTCTTGCCTCTGTAATTTTAGGTCTTTCATAAGAGTTGGGGAATTTTCAGTGATAATTTCTTCCATTAGTTTTTCTACTCCTTTTCCCTTCTCTTCTCCTTCTGGGACACCCATGACACGTATATTTGTGTGGTTTAAATTGTCCTTCAGTTCCCTGATCCCCTGTTCAATTTTTTCCATTCTTTTCCCTATATTTTCTGTTTCTTTTTGGAATTCAGATGTTCCATCCTCCAAATCACTAATTCTATCTTCTGTCTCTTTAAATCTATCATTGTATGTATCCATTGTTTTTTCCATCTTTTATACTTTATCCTTCACTTCTATAAGTTCTGTGATTTGTTTTTTCAGTTTTTCTATTTCTTCTTTTTGTTCAGCCCATGTCTTCTTCATGTCCTCCCTCAATTTATTGATTTCATTTTTGAAGAGGTTTTCCATTTCTGTTTGTATATTCAGCATTAGTTGTCTCAGCTCCTGTATCTCATTTGAACTATTGGTTTGTTCTTTTGACTGGGCCATATTTTCAATTTTCTGAGCGTGATCCGTTATCTTCTGCTGGCGTCTGGGCATTTAGTCAGATTTCCCTGGGTGTTGGACCCAACAGGTTGAAAGATTTTTCTGTGAAATCTCTGGGTTCTGTTTTTCTTATCCTGCCCAGTAGGTGGCGCTCGTGGCACACGTTTGTCTGCAGGTCCCACCAGTAAAAGGTGCTGTGTGTCCTTTAACTTTGGAAAACTCTTGCCCTGGGGGAGGTTCGCCAGCTGAAGCGGCTTGGAAGAGTGCCAGCTGGCCCGGGGATCGGAACGCGGGGAGGGTTGCCGGCCGCCACAGCCCGGGAGAGCACCCGTCCGAATCTCCTAGTCGGCCCGGGGCGCCAAGAGTGGCAGGAGGGCGCCAGCCGCCACGGCCCGGGAGAGTGCACCGTTCCCAGCCTGACCGGGAAGCCACGTGTTTGGAAGGGACCCCGGTCACCGTTCTCCGCGGCCTGGGGATCTCTGATCCAATTCTCCCAGTTGGTCCGGGGGGCTATGCATGGGGGGCGCGCCAGCTGCCGTGGCTTGAGGGGACCGCCTGTCCAATTGTCCCAGCAAGGAGGAAGGGAGGGACTCCGGCCGCTTGCCGCCCCGGCCCAGGGAAGCCCACACCCCTCGGCGATCTCACCGGAGCGGGTTCTCTTAGCCATTCAGCCCTTCCAGGATGGGGTACGCTGTCTTTTTGATCTCTGTCATGGCTCCGGGAGCTATTCTGTATCGTTTCTACTCCCCTAGTAGCTGTTCTGGAGGAGGAACTAAGATCCGCGTGTCTTACTAAGCCGCCATCTTCTCCGGAAGTCCTTGCCTTTTTTTTTTTTTTTCGAGGAGGGTCTCCTCATTGACCCCAGTCAGATTTTCCAAGACCACACAGGCCCACATCTCAGGAGCAGAGAGTACCCAGCATCAGTTTTCCCTGAGGGTGAGACCCAGCGCATTGTCAAACACTGCTGGACTCTGTGCTTTTCCTATTCTGCCCAGCATGTGGCGCTTGTCTGCCTGCAGCTTCTAACCAGTATAAAATGATGTGATGTCTTCAGTTTCAGCAGACTCTCCATGCCAGGGGCATGGTTGAGAGAGAAGCTGCAATAGTAAGTGATCTTTGATTGCTTGTATTTCCTTTCTTTAGGGCCTGAATTCTTTGAAGGACGATTCTACTTGAGCTGGTCCTTCCCCCCTTCTCTTGGGGAAGATACAACGTTTAAGGAATTAACCACTTTCACCTGACTAGATACTTTGTCTCTCACAGATGCTTTAGTTCCGTCCTTGCCTGGAGCAGTGCTGAAGGTTGAAAGTGCTTCCAGTTCCATCTACTGAGCTATTTAAGAAGTTGAAAAAAAAAAATGCATAAAAGACTATTCAGAGCCAGACCCCTGCTCCTCAGGTTTGCTAATCAAGAGCTCGAGTTGTTATGTGGCTCTATGTATCTCCAGGCTCTATATGTCCTGTTTTCTTGGAGTCCAACAATTTTCCACTATTTTGTACTGTGAACTCAAAAAGCCTCTTGTTTTTTTTTTCTACAAGCTCTTCCACCTCTCTGCTGGGACAAAAACTCCTAGTTCTTTTAATGCTTACTCCAGGTTTTTCTGTGCTGAGGGCCTGTTTTCAGTAGTCAGAATTTGTTAATTCCATAATTGGAGCTTGGATGAGCTAAACCTTGCTACTAATAAAGTATGTTGCCTTACCTCTCCGGGAACCAGCTTTCAGTGCCTGTGGGGGAGGGGCGCCAGCTTTCGTTGCTTGGGGACTTACAGCTCTGTGTGGTATCTCAGCCATTCCACCTGGTTTAGACTGATGTATACTGCATGTCCTGTCACTGGTGTTCCCCCAGAAGTTGTTGTGTAATGTTCCTGGCTATTTACTAGCTGCTCTGGAAGACGAACTAAATTCCATACCTCACTATTGCACCATTTTGTCCCACCTCAGAAAGTGAAAATTCTTAACTGAAGTAGATTTGCATAACCACAAATAAGGAAAATGGCATATAGGGAAGGGTAACTGGGGGTGGGGTGTAATAAAAAAGAGAAACGAAAAGCATGATAAATAATTGTCAGCATGGAGTAAACTCAAATAAGTAAAATGCATTGTAAAAAACTGAAATGAATCTTGATAAAAACTGTCAGGCAATTTGTCAAAAGATTAATAGTGGTTAACATACATATTAAAAGGAAAACATATATGTGCGTGCAGACCCCCACCTATGCACACACACACACACACACACACACACACACACACACACACTTACATGTACCCCCGAACAAAAGCACAAAAGGAAAAGAGCCTCAAAATCTTGGCTATTTTATAGACTTCTCAATTTCTTATAAGCCCTTTGCTCTACCTTGGGCAGAATTGGAAATGTCTTCCTGTGCACACACCAGTAGCACAACAGTAGAACTATTAGAGCGGGAGCTCCAGAGATGCGCACCTAGATTCAAATTTGGACTGTGCCACTTATGGCAATGGAACTTAGAAAGTTATTTAACTTTCCCATGCCTCATTTTCCTATATCTGTATGATGCACCTATCTCAGCGTTTGGGGATAAATTAAGTGAGGTTCCATGTTTAAAGCACTTAGAAGTGCCTGGCATTGTTACACTTAATAGATGTTAGTTTTCATTATTGTTGCTTTCATCAAAGCAAAGAATGACACAGTACTATGTGTTACACATACAGAATGGTTATTACACAGCATATTCCAAGAAACTCTGCTCTAGCCAGTTGAGACAGAGTTTTCTATTATGAGCAGATGAAAGTTTCCTATTGGACACACATGGCTTGAATTATCCTAACACAATTAAACTCCTGAGGCAGCTTTTGGAGGAAAAGTATGACCTGGCATGTGCAGGAACCAAATGGCATGTTGCAACTTTCATGTTGCTTACATTCTGAAGGAGGGAAGCAAATAGTAAGGAGTAAAATAAAAGGATGATTTCAGATTGTGAAAGGTGCAGCAAAGAAAATCAGGCAAGCGATGTTCTGGTGGAAGGATGTAATTTGTAAGGAGGCAACAACACCTGAGCCACGACGCAGATGATAAGAAGAAGCCAACCACACAAAGGACTCACCTGAGCCACGACCCAGATGAGAAGGAGGAGCCAACCACACAAAGGACTGAAAGGAGAGGATCCCAGGCACCGGGAGCAGCAAGTTGCAAAGGCTCTTCAGTGGGACGTCCCTTGACAGTGTTTGAAGTACAGCTAAAGTGGCCACCTGGTCCCAGTTTTCCTGGGATGCTCCTGATTCTAGAACTAAGTCTCAACCCCTCAATTGCATGCCAGTTCTGGGCAATCCAGGATGGTTCGTCATTCTAGCCTGGCGAGAAGGCTAAGACATTTACATTCGTAAGAAAAACAATAAGATCCCGATAGTTAAATAGGGAAAAACTGTGAACAAGTATTTCATATGAGAAAGTAAAAATAATAAACACTTAAATTATTTATCCAAGAAGTAAAAATACAAGGATTCTTAAGGCACAGGTACACATTTATTACATAACAAATAATTCAAAAGGAAATGCAAATATTAATAATCTTGTGATGCAAATGACACATCAATAGATTGTTGCTGGTTTTTTAAATCACTACAGGGTCTGGCAACACATATTTTGAAGTAGTCATCCAATGATATAATCCAATACAAGAATAAATGTATATACATAATATATTCTTTGCAGCATTATCTAAATTATTTTAAAAATCAGTATAGCCTTAAGGTTAAAAGACAGGAGAATGATTAATAAATCACTGTACACTCAATGGAATCATTAAATGGAACAATTATGAAGAATGTAAAAACATTAAAAATATTTATAATATAGAGCTGAGACTAGAAAATTGTACACACTGTGATTAAAAGTTCATGAAAAAGGTGTCTGCATATAAACTAACGCAAAACTAAAAGTACTGGTTTTAAAATAATGCAGTTTTCCCCTTTCCCTCCCTTCCTCCCTCCTTCCATAATGTCCCTTAAAAGTATATTGTATTTAAAATTTAAAACAAAGTCTTACAAGGGCAAGTTCAAGGTCGCGTAGTGAGTCCTCAGGGTAATAGAACTCAGGTCTCCTGACTCCAGTCCAGGATCCTTACAGAATTTGTATTCCCATATTATACTCCTTCCTGCATCTAAGAAAAGACCTGCACCCTCACTGCCTATTTGTTCTCAGATTCATTCTTTGTCTCGCCCTCAGTCTGCTCTATCTTAAAGAGGTCTGAGCCCTTGAGCCCTGCAAACTGCATTCCTCATGCTTCCTTACCAACTAACTGCCTTCCAGCTACCTTCAGTCAATAAGGGGCACCTGCAGGACACAGACATGTGGGCAGAAACTAAGAGCCAGAGTGTTTCTCCCTACTCCTGTTTTTTGGGGGTCCACCTCTCTTAGTGGGTGGTCTCCTCTGTGGCTTCGGCTCCTGTCTAAGAATCCCTCCCTCCTTGGCCTCAATTCTTGCTGGGCAGTCCTTCCTCTTTTCAGGGCTCCTCCAGTCCTAAAGCGGTAGCAGTTTCCTGCTGGCGCTAATCACTGGGTTCCCTCACTGTGCCCTCGTTGGCTTTTCATCCATCCCAACATACTTGTGACCAGTTCCCCATGTGAAATTCCCTCCACTGATCTCTGGTATGAGCTCTGGTTCCTGACCAGATGCTGGTGCACACTTATCCCAAAGGCCAGGGTAGCCTCGCATTTTGTGTAGGGTATTGGGTCTTGCTACCTGATTCCCCAGTGGTTCTGTTGATTGCTCAAAGCTATTTATCAATGGTTAATGTCTCAGTTGTAGGATTGCAGGCATTTTTTAAAAACTTACCTTTGTTTTCTGTGTAATAATTTGCCATCTAATTTTTCTACAATCAATTGCACATCCTTTACAATAATGAGGACATAAAGAAATACTTATTTTTACCCCAACCAATCTACAGTGTTCCCTCCCTTGAATAGGGTTTGAAATCTTTCTCTAGTGAAAACACTGCCCCTTCAGTGTGTGCCAGATTACAGTGTGGCTCTATATGTGCTGATGACTCCAAACACAATATAAAATACTATGTATTAAAGCAGAATATACATATCTGTAGACTGATATCTACATCCCAGATTAAGTAAATTATGCAATATTCAGCGAATTGGGAAAGTAGTTAGTTAAGGTAAACCATACAAAGACCTAAGAGTTTCAGAGTAAGAGAAAAAAATATCTATCCTATATCTAGATAAGTTTTAAGGTTAAGTAAAAAACCCTATAAAGTTAAATTTGATTTGGGGATGTTAGTATAAACTTATGACTTTTCTTTAAGAAAATTTATGTTTTCTAACCCTGGCCACTGAAAAGACCTAGAAATGATGACAAACTTGTAGCAATGATAGATTAACACCCAAATACCCGCTGCCAAATACCATCTCTGTGAAAGGGAGCTAGGGCTCTTTGGAAGAATGGATGATTCCAGATCTAGGGTAGAATATTTACAAGATAAGCCCCAAACCCTTTTTTATCCTGGAACTCAAAGGAGCTTGTTAAGATCAATATTAATAAGAACATAGGAGCCCACATGAAGGGGGTCTCATTGTCAAAGATAGATCACAAATATAAAAAAGAACAATTACTGTATTTATTGACACACATTGAATCTAATAAAGCCCATGAGTTCATAATATTAGTTTAAAAATAGGAAGCAAAACAATAAAAACAAATAATAAAACACCTCATTAGTCCCCATTGGAAGTAACTAGGGCAACAATTTCCTTTTTCTCTCCATAACTCCAAACAAAAATTTTGTACCCATTATGCATTAACCCCCCAATCTCCTTCCCCCACCCTACCTCATCCACCCCTGGTCACCTATAGTCTACTTCCTTTTATTTAAAAAGTTCTAAAATCTAAATCTTTAGTTTTTACAAACACTCCCCATATTAGTCAGGGTTCTCTAGAGGAACAGAACCAACAGGAAATATCTGTAAATATGAGATTTAAAGGTGTCTCATGCAACCATGGGAATGGAAGAGTCAAAAATCTGCAGGGCAGGCTGTGACGCAGGTGGCTCTGATGAAAGTTCTGGACGAACTCCACAGGAGAGGCTTGCTGGCTAAAGAAGCAGTGAAGGTCTTTCTTCTTCCTTAAAAGCCTTCAACTGAGTGAATTATCTCCTTGGTGGGGAACACACCTTAGTTGATTGTAGATGTAATCAGCCACAGATGCAATAAACTGACTGATGATTTAATAAACCAATTTCTGTTTATCAACCAACCATGAAACATCCTTGCAGCAATGGTCAGACCAGTGCTTGCCTGACCAGACAACTGGGCATCATCACTTGGCCAAGTTAACACCCAGAACCTAACCATCACACTCCCACTTTCCCTTTCTCCTCACCTCCTATTCAATTCTAATCTGCTTTTTTTTTTTTTTTTTTTTTAACATGGGCAGGCACCAGAAATTGAACCCCGGGTCTTCGGCATGGCAGGTGAGAATTCTGCCATGGAGCTACCATTGTACCACCCCCTAAACTAAATCATCTCTGCAAATTTGCAATTTCTGTCATCTAAGTGATATAATACAATATTTGTTCTTAATGTGCCTTTCACTGAGCACAATGTTTTCGAAGTTCTATAGACCAATTTCTTACTCTAAAAATTGGCAATTAAAAGGAATCCTTTTAATTCCATGGGGAACTGGTCACAAGTGTGTTGGGATTGTTCAACTAACCTTTCCTGAACTATCATATTTTGAAGAAATATTAAGGGAAAGTTCTCTTTTCTTCCAAAGGAATTCCAGCTAGTAAGTGTAGAAAGAATGAAAGAATTAGAAACTCCCCTGTTAGCAACTCCTAAAGAAAAATTTGATCCACCAAACATCATCAGGGATGAAATCATAAGCTGTAAGTTTGATAAGGAACTCTGTCAATAGCAGAGTCAGGCTGTCATCCCCTGAACTCACTGACTAGTCTTAGAATCACTGGAAGGGTTAACCAGACATTGGGTACAAGCTGATGCAATTCAATGTGAAGTATACAGCATTGCTTGCAAAATATTCCTGCCAAAATCTGTTGCATGTGAGTCTAATCAAATCTTTGTAGCTAACTTCTAGTTTAGCAGAAATAAGGGGAAAGGAGGAACAAGTTAAACAATATTAGAAAGAAGTTACTGTATCAGTTAGTTATTGCCACAATAGTGCTGCATTACAAATTACCCTAAAATGCAGGAACTTAAAACAATAATAATATATTCTCACACTCCACAGGGTTGTATCACTATGGAGCTAAGGCTTGAAGGGGCACTGGCTACCTAGAGGGGCTCTTTTCATAGCAGAGGTCCAGTAGATCTTGGAGATGCAAGTGGACACTCATGTGCCTCAGAAGCCTCTGAAGTTGCCCCACCTGTCAGTTCTGCCCATAGTCTATTGGCCAAAGCAAGTCATATGGGCAAACCCAACAACATTGGGGCATAAAACATACTTCTATGGAACTTGAGACAGAGGAAATAGAATATTTGCTTAAAAAATATTACAGGGTGGCGTGATGGTGGTTCAGTGGCAAAATTCTAGCCTGTCATGCTGGAGACCCCAGTTCAATTCCCAGTGCCTGCCCATGCAAAAAAAATAATAATGATAAATAATATCACAGACCATATCAATAGATAAATCCAGAAGGGGGAACATTCCACAGGAAAACTGACCCATTTCTTCAAATCAATAGTAAGGGGTAAAAAAGAGAGACTTAAAAAACAAAACACCCATGTATTATATGTAGCTCTTGATTGGCTCTTGATTTGAAACACCAATTATAAAAATATATTTTTGAGAAAACTTGAGAACTATCTTTATGGACTTGATGTTTAGTGTTTTAGTTTGCTAGCTGCAGGTGAGATGGATTGGCCTTTAATAAAAGGGGATTTATTTAGTTAGTTCTTCAAAGGAAAGACAGCTAACTTTCAACTGAGGTTCTTTCTTAGGCAGGAAGGCGCAGGGTGATCTCTGCTGGCCTTCTCTCCAGGCCTCTGGGTTCTAACAACTTTCCCTGGGGTGATTTCTTTCTGCATCTCCAAAGGCCTGGGCTGAGCTGCTTAGTGCTGAGACAAGGTATGCTGAGCCGCTTTTGCTGTGCTACATTGAGTCTCTCATTTAAGCACCAGCCAATTAAATCAAACATCATTCATTATAGCGGGCACGCCTCCTAGCCGACTGAGATGTAATGAGCAACAGATGAGGTTCACGTACCATTGGCTCATGTCCACAGCAATAGAACTAGGTGCCTTCACCTGGTCAAGTTGACACCTGAACATAACTACCACATTCAGTCATACCAATGACATTGTTTTAATTTTACTGTTGTGAAAATGACATTGGGTTTCATAAGAAACTATCCAGAATTTTTGAAAGTAGACATGAAATGATATGATGTCTGGGATACCCTTTAAAATACTTTGCCAGGAAGGAATGAAGACAGAAAGAGGGGAAGGAAGAAAATTAAAAAGTAAAAGGAAAGGAAGACATGAAGGAAAGAAAGGAATATTTGAAGCACAGCAAAATCTCAACATTTGTTAAATCTGGGGGTTGAGCATATTGCAATTTATGCGACTATTCACTCTATCCTTATGTATATTTGAAAATGCTTTTATAATGAAAAATTAAGCAAAAGAAAAAAGTAAACTAGATATACCTTATGGATTCAGACTTTGTGGAGGCCATGAAAATGGGCTGCTTAGCGCTCCTACTACAGGTTGAGAATTGCTGGGCAGCTCCAGCTGCTGTTCTCCCAGTCCATCGCTGACGTGCACCAAGACCGCACTTCCCATCACTCTTCCCAGCCAAACACTGAGCGTGGCAGGGAAACAAAGGCACGCCCATTTCCACACATATAGGTGTCCTCTGTTGGGAGATTGGTTTGAAGATGACCCTTCACTGGCCTGCACTTTTCTTCAAACTCTGCTGCAGTCTCAGACTCTGCCTGTCCATCCTTCCTTCCTTCCCTCTCCTTCACAGGTGTCAGAACGACACAAGCTGACAACTCTCCTTGCCTCTTTTGGTTCCCTCTTTTCTTTCCTCATAGGCATTTCCCCCAATAAATCCCTGGCATGAACTGAAGAACTCAAACTAATGCTAAACTGTTCCTTTTCTTTCTTTACCTTTCACATCTTATCAGTACCTACAACTTACGAATATGAACTATCAGTGAATACTCTAAATTTCACTATTGAAATGAACTATATTTATAGTGAAAGACGAGAGACCCTTTAAGAACTCGAGAGGCCACAGGGAACCCCTAGTCCCCCAGCCTCACTTTGGAAATGAGGCACTTCAGTGGATGAGGGAAGCTAGAGTCCATGGCAGTGTGGGGCCAGAACTCGGATTTTCTGTCTCCTAGCCTGGTGTCTGCCTCAAGCTCGGGATGCTGCTTTTGTAGTCAGAGAACTGGGTCCACTTTTCCTGTACCCTTGATCATCCTGCATTCTGACAGTGTCCCTCAGTCTCATGACCCAAGTGCCAAAATGTCTGTTTATATTAATCAGTGAAAAGTACATCTCCTTCCTGAAAGGGTAAAGGGTAAAGAGAAGAAATACCATGCATCAAAATTCTGTTGTGGCTTCTTCCAAGCAAACGTGTGCACTCTCCACTCTGCTGGAATCAGCCTCTGTAGTTTCTGCTTTGCTGAGCTCATGAATGCTGGTAGAGGGATTCTTTAACTATGCATATGTCTTCATTCAATTAAACCATTCCCAACCGCATGGAGACGCAGCACATAAATTTCACAGCTTTCTAAAATGCCGCTGAGCATCAGGAAAACCACTATTTGGGAATAAAGGCAAGGTGCTTGGGAGAGCTGCGAAGGTGCAGCATGCTAAAACCTAAAGCAGCTGCCTCTAAAAAAAATAAATAAATAAAAACAGAGCACACAAAAATACAAAAGCAGTTCCTATGGATATGCTATATGCTCTGTGGAGTGGTGGACCAAAAGCAGATGATTTTCCAGAATGTAGGAATCAGGCTGCTTCAGAAGAATACCTCATGGTGTGGCTAAATTATGTTTGCCTTAGTAGTGGCTCTCCTCACCTATTCTCCAAAGATCCATGACTCTTCGTCATTTCAAAGTCCTCTCAAAGCTACCATCTTTTTAAAAAAGTGGCTGTAAGGAAAGAGTCATTGTATAATGCTGAAAAGCTGAAAGGCAAAGACAGATTTTTTTTTTCCAGGTCATGGGGCACCGTGCGCTTTTTCCTCCTGGGTGAGGGAATGGATGAGAATAGCAGCACAGACCAGTGTGTTTAAACACCCCTGAAAGACAAGTGCAGAGATTGTGTGATTTCTTTCTGAATGGTGATGTGAGCCCTGGGAAGAAAAGGGCTGAGTGTATGGTCCTTTGAGATCCTACCTTGCAGGGAGGATTTCTACAGCAGCTCCCATCGTGCTGCTTGTGATTCCAGACCAAGAAAGGCGGTGCTGGGATCAGCTGCTACTGCTTCTGTTAAGACCTTGGTTCTAGAAGGTCCTGCATTGTCCGCTAATTTTCAGGAATTTAATGAAACCTGGCAGTAGATGTATTTGGGTGGCCTCTTCCTGCCAATTCTTAGCCCCCTGCAATCTCTCCACTTGGAGTTCAGTGCTTTTTTTTTTTTAATTTTCATTTTTACTATTTTAAAAACTAATATTCCCATTCTGAAAAAATACATAAAGGTTATCTTCTCTTGGAAGCACAGTCCAGTTCAACAAGCATATGCTGAGCTTCCGATATGCATTAGGTTCTGAGCTAGGTGCTGGGAATTTTGAGGTGATGTCCTCGGAGAATTTATCCTGTACGAAGTTCTCTAAATGAATCTGCACTCATTAATATGTAGCTCTGGAAATGTGCCCTTGGGTCTTTTTATGCGTGTACATGAGTGGATTTTGTCCATCCTTGCTCCATTAGACATAAGGTCAGAACTAGATGTTATATATTCGATCAAAGAGGCTTAGAGCAAAATGAAAACGCAGGGCCTCCTGTCCTAAAAGCAGTGGGGGGAAAGTACGGTTAAAGGCTCATTCAATGCTTTTCCTTCATTCTGCAGTTTCCACTAAGTCATGTATTTCCCCTTTGCTATTTATGTACTTTTTTAAAAAAATGGAATTTTCAATGACTAGCACAAATGTTACCATTTGTCTTTATATTGTGTCATGCCAGTTTTAAATGCAAATAACAGAGCATTTAACTGGGGTGTGGATTCACTGAAATATACAATTCGTTGTTTTTTGGTGGCACTAGGGTTTATTGAACTGTCCCTTCGTACAGGCATGGGGCTTGCCCGTGGTGCTCTTGATACATAAAACTTGGGCATTCTGCCAATTCTTTTTTTATATAACTTTTTTACTGTATAATATAACACATGAACAAAGCAAAAAAAATTAAAAATCAATAGTTTCCATAGCAGTCCTCAACAAGAAGTTACAGGACAGATCCCAGAGTTTGTCATGGCCACCACATGATCCTTTCAGATTTCTCCTTCTAGCTGCTCCAAAATACAGGAGGCTAGAAGGCTAAATATTTTTTTTATCAGTACAATCGACTTTTTTTCCTTTCTTTTTGTGAAAAATAACATATGCATAAAAAAAGCAATACATTTCAAAGCACAGCACCACAATTAGTTGTAGAACATATTTCAGAGTTTGGTATGGGTTACAATTCCACCATTTTAGATTTTTAGTAAGATACTGGAGACTAAAAGACATGCCAATTTAATGATTCAGCAATTATATTCCTTTGTTATGCCCTACCTTCTCTGCGTAACTCCACCATCACCTTTGATCTTTCTATCCCACTCCTTAGGGGTATTTGGGCTATGGCCATTCTAACTTTTTCATGTTGGAAGGGGTTGTCAGTAATATGGGGTAGGGAGATGGAACTAGCCGATGTTCTGGAGAGGCTGAGCCCTCTAGCTTTCAGGATTTATCTGGTCTAGGGACCCATCTGGAAGTTGTAGGTTTCTGGAAAGTTACACTAGTGCATGAAACCCCTGTGGAATTTTATACATTGTGCCAATTCTTTTTGAGCAGTGATACTAGGAGGTTGACAGCCCGGCGGATGTTGTGCACAAGTGCATTGTCTTCACATGGCCAACAGCCACAGCTAGACACAGCACCTTCTTCATCTGGAAGAAGTTGTCACCATCACAGCTGGTGACTGTGGACTTCACCTCTCCAACTTTGGCCACCATGTTTACCATTGTGGGTCAGCAGGAAAGGGAACTTGTCAGCCTTATTCAGGCCTGGGCCCAGGATCTGCTTGAGCAGAGACTCAGAGGCCAAAAAGGCATCAGACTTTTGGCTCATTTCTTCACCAGCTTCTTCTTCTCTTTTAGTTCCTTCGGAGCTTGCATACCCACAGCCTTGGCCTCAGCACAGTAGGCCTCGCCACGCTGCTGGTCCCCCCAGACACACACACACAGCGAACTGGGGGCGGGGAGTTGACTTAACCCTGACGGTTCCCGGGAAAGTCTTGTCCTTCTGAGGTCATAGTTCTTCAAGCTGATCTGCAGTTCCACCGTCTCCAAAAGCTTCCGGCGCTTGCGTTGGCTCCCAGGCAGGAGCCCTGCACCGCCTCAGGCAGGGTGTCGGGGTGTCGTGAGACCCTTTGCTGCTCCTGATCCTTAGCGCCGCAGTAAACGGAAAAGTGCCGCAATTCCATTCTGTGGCTGATACCCGCGGGCGCCTCCAGCCGCCCCGGAGTGACAACACGAGCCAGATTCAGTAGGGTTGGAAGGGGGAAGCGTACCCCCGCGCACGAGGCCCGCTTGAGGGAGGGCTCGGGCTCGGGCTCTCAGGGACGTGGGTGCCCCTCCCCCCCGGTGAGCACCGGGAGCCGGCCCCACGCTGGGGGCCCCACGCGCTCTCGCGGGGGCCTGAAGGCTGCGGATCCCGCTCCTGCCTGGTACGCGCTGCCCACCGGGCGGGGCAGCGGGACGATCCCAGAAGTGGAGCCAAGCCTCCCCCATGCGCACTGTTCTGCCACTCCGCACCACAGCGGACAGGTGGGCCTCGAGGATCCTTCGAGCTGCGTGCTGGGAAGCAGTCGATATCTGGATGGCTGCTGGGGGTGAGTGGGGGCGTGAGGGGTGAGGTGCAAGGCCCACCTGTCAAGACTCCGCCTCCAGCCAGAGCCCACCGGACACATCAAGGTTTTGACAGCCTAGAGTGGGCTCTCCTTCCTGGTGCCATGGGGTATGTGCACCCGACTCCCGGTCTTTCCCCGACCCCTACGCAGGTCTCTGCCGGGCGCAGGAGACAGCAGCAGTTGTGGTTCTAGGGTTGGGAGAGGGACCTAAGGCGGGTAGGGGTGGGTGGGTGGGAGGAGGCAACCCAGAACCCCAGGCCCCAAGCCCCCTGCACATGCTCCAGTGTGCATGTTTCACTTAAAAAACCCAATCTCAAAAATAGATTCAAGAACTTAAAGATGGTGACTGCAAAACACTAAACCCAGGTGCAAGCCCTTTTGAAGGGGGTGACGGTGACAGGGTGCATGGGTCGCTGGTGCTAGAAGCCGGCCCTGCCTCGCTGACTGCACACCCTTGTGTACTCAATACCCCGGTCTGGGTTCAAGCTCAGTGAATGTTGTAACTAATCCACGAGACTCGTGACCCTGCCCAGCAGGCCTGGTGGAGACTAGGGCACCTTTTAAGGGGTAGGACCATGCTGGACAGATTTGTCCCATGGCCAACAGGTGTCCGATGCCCTTTACTCTAGCATTATGGTTAATCCACTTTTATTGCTCTTGCATCCACCACCCGCTTCCTCCTGCGCATGGTTGCAGCTTCCTCTTGGCTTCTACCGCTGGTGACTTTCGCTTTCAGCTTCTCTTCCCCGAGTCTCTGAGTTTTTTGCCTGCTGCCTACTTCTCTACAGCCTCTCTGTCTCATTCCAGGCCGCCTTCCAGGCCCCAGACACCGCGGGCTGCAGTCTTCCAGCCGGAGCCCCGCCCCGGGCTGGGTGGGTTTGGCTGGGGTGGGAGTGGGGGCCCTACGCCGTGTGATAAGGAGCAGGGAAACCTCGGAAAGAACAGCCACCCAGAAAGAGAGCTGTGAGCAACCCAGCCTTGAGGCTTCCCTGCCAAAAATCCTCAGTAGACAGTGACTGACTTTCCTAGAGCCGCTGTAACAAGTACCACCAACTGGCTGGCATAAAACAGGGGAACATATGCTCTCGCAGTTCTGGAGGCTACAAATCTGCAATCAAGGTGTCAGCAGGGCGGTGAGCCCTGCGAAACCTCTAGGGAGAGCTCTTCCTTGCCTGTCTAGGTTTGGTATTTGCCAGCAATCCTTGGCATAGCTTGGCTTGTAGATGTATCACTGCAATCTCTGCCCCCATCACGGTCACATGGCCCCTCATGTCACATGTCACACTCCCAGGTGTATGTCTTTGTTCAAATTCCCTCCTTCTTATAAAGGCACGGGTCATACTGGACAAGGGTCTACCTAATCCAGTGTGCTTTCATTTTAACTAATCATATCATCAAAGACCCTATTTCCAAATAAGGTCACATTCCCAGGACTGGGATTATGACTTCAATATATCTTTTTAGGGGGACCAACTCAACTCATAACATGGGGTAACAGCAAGGCCTTGCATTGCTTGCCTAACATACAAGGTTCTAAGAAAAACACCTGTGCTGTAGCACCCTTTCCTCTGGTAAGTGTTCAAACGAAACGAAGTATAATCAAGACTTTATGATGCTTCTATGAAAATATGTAGATTCTAAGCAAAGGTTTCTATTCGTTGAGAGCTGAGCTAAAATAACTGCCAGGGCTCCTTTTATTGAGTCCTGTGCAATATATGTGTCCTATAGTTTATACATCAATCCTCTGCCTCATTCCAAAAAAGGATTTGAGGCAGCTGTTTGCCCTGGGTATCTGGAACCACACCAGAAGCTTCTTCTCAGGAACGATTTAAATGGTATTCCTTCCAAAATATATTGTGAAAGGGAAATTATTTTGTGTACAATGTAGATAATGTTAAAAATCTATTTGTATCATTTGCTTTTAAAATTACAGCTAACAATATTATAGATTCTATAATAAAATGAACATGGTGGCCTATAGAGAATATCCTAACTTTAACATTTTACCTATTTTATACTCAGAAATTCACTTTTACTTTAATTTGTTCTCTTTTAATCTTTACATATTCTAACTTTCACATTGTAACAGCAAATGTCTATAATATTTTTAATGGGATACTGGACAAAAATCTGAAACTTCAACTTCAGTAAATTCCAGTATTGTTTCCTTGAATTAACCTCCCCAAATCACCACTGTCTTCTTCCTGCCACTCCGATCCCACACATTATACCCAGTACCAATCTTTCTCTGGCAAGACTCAAAGAACATCATCTCATTTTAGGAACCACCTGAACAAGACAGAATTAGAAGGGAAATGTTTAGCACCTCCAAAATTCATAAATCCACTGTTTTAGTTTCCTAGGTGCTAAAACAAATACCATACACTGGGTTGGCTTAACAATAGGAATTTATTGGCTCATGGTTTCAGAGGCTATAAGGCTTGCTTCCTCCTGGGTCAGTATGTTATGTCTGGCTGGCAACCTTTGGGGTTCCTTGACTTTTCCATCACATAGTCAGGCACATGGTAATGTCCTCTCCTTTCTCTTCCTAGTTCCGCTGACTCCCAGCTTCTGGCTGCTTCCTGTGCATTCTCTTTCTGTGTCCAGCCTTCTTTGCTTATAAAGGACTCCAGT
Source organism: Tamandua tetradactyla (assembly GCF_023851605.1). Lineage (NCBI taxonomy): Eukaryota > Metazoa > Chordata > Mammalia > Pilosa > Myrmecophagidae > Tamandua > Tamandua tetradactyla. The sequence continues at coordinate 207,353,969 of NC_135327.1, forward strand.
AATCTGAATCAGCTCAACCTGATTCAGCTTAGCCACACCTTAACTGAAGTCACATTTGAAGAAATCTTTATTTATAATGAGTCCTCATCCGCCAGAATGCAAACCAAGATCAAGAAGATGTCCAAACAGGGGTACACAGTTCAATCAATCACAAGCACCAAAGAAATTAAAATGATTCTTATTTGTCTTGCCACGAGAGAGAAGGTGGACTGTGAATTGTCACACCACCTATATGGTGGCCTCTTCACAGTGGCACAACCCCAAGGATCTGGCTTGTTCCGTATGGAACAAGTTGCCTAAGCTGGTTCCATAAAGCAGGCTGCCCCAGGTGGGCTGGGGAAGAGTCACTCCACATTTGCTGCAGCTCTTCACACGGGAGAGAAATAAGAGGCAGTTCCATTTGGAAGGCAAATGATAAGTCTGCCCCGGAATTTCCATGGACTCATAATTTTGCAGACTGCTTTGGAAAGTACAAATAGAGGAGGGAACAGAGAAAGCCTTGATTGGATATGTCTCTAAAGATTTCCCCAGTTGCAAAGACCCCTATTTAAGAAGCCAACTGCCTATTTCTACTTACAAGATTTAGGAGATGGGAGTTGAAATTTTGATTTTTTAAAAAAATATATTCATTTACAAAAGTGGTGAATTGACTGTCAAAGGCACATTAAAAAAAAACTCAGGAGCAGGTGCATGATTTGGTAGTGGTGAGGCCAGGTGCCAGCGCAGTATTTCCCACCTCCCAGATTCTTCACATCGTGACACATGCAGAAAATGGCACAATTCATGCGGCGCACAGTAGTAAACTAGGGGGGCTTTGGTGGCATCCATGTGGGGCTGAGAAAAAATTACCTTACCTTTTCTTTATAATTATATAGATATTATAAGAAAATATTGAATTTGCATAAAACTTGCAAATGAAATCTTTTCAAAAACTTTTATTGAGAAACTTGTTTTAGAACATGATTTTTTCATCAGGCTTTATCTTTGAAATGCTTACCCGTAATTCCTTATCAAGACTTTCTAATGAGGAGCTCTTTCAATTCTTCAAATTCACTAGCAATGAGGTAAAGGAATTTAAAACCATTTTTACAACCATTTAGAAGTTAAAAGCTGGAGTCTCAGTTAAGATTTGAACAACACCTTTCCTTCCCTTGCAATGTTGACATTTTGTATAATAATTTGAATGGATTTTAAAGCTAATCAAAGTTTCTCTTAGCAAGTATTTCAAAATAATGATGGAGTCATAATTTGCAATATGCATATGCATTTTTAACACAGACATTTTGCAGCTGGTTTGGGTGCTATTGAAAGGGCCCATCAGTTGCGAGTGGAAGGAAGCAGCTGGTATGTATATGTGAAGATAGAAAATGGAGACTCAGGACTACCCTCTGGGGCTCCAGAAGCCCTTAGCTGGCCTCCCTACCCCTCTCCCCACTGACCTGCTGCACCTTGTTCCTTGGGCACATGAACTCTTCTGACAGCTCCATGGGTCCCTTGTCCACGATGGGCAGGGGCATGCCCTGTGGCTGCTGCTAAACTAAACACCCATGTGAAGAGCCCCTTCTTGACTGTGCTGCATGGATGAGGTGGAGGTGACAAAACCTGGGTGTCACTCGTCTGCTTACTGCCTGCTGAGATGGGGGCCACCATTAGACCCTACCTTTCTCAGGCTGAAGTCAAAAGAGCCCCTGTTGGGGGCAGCTGGGACTTGAGGCATCTGGCTGGAAGCTCTGGCAGTCCTCACCTGCCTGACTGCCCTAGGGGCTGAAGGAATAAATATCTAGGGTTACACTTTGTTGGGAATTGAATCATGTCCCTCACAAAGCTGTTTAAATTCTAATCCCCTGTCCTGTGGGTGTGACCCATTTGTAAATAGGACCTCCGGTGATGTCATTATTGGTTAAGGTGTGGCCCCTCTGAATGAAGGTGGGCCTCAATCCACTATGGCTAAAGTCCTTATGAGGCAATAAAACTGGACATGGAAGTAGAAGCCAGAAGTCAGCGGAAAGAGAGGAGCAGACACAAGGAGAGAGAGAAAGCTAGCCATGTGATGGAGGCTTGCCAGAATGCTACAGACTCCAGAGAAAGCAAGCCCTGCTAATACCTTCCTGTGGGACTTCTATCTTCCAAAACCACGAGACAATTTTTGTTGTCTAAGCCAACCCATTGTGTGGTATTTGTCACAGCAACCCTAGCAAACTAAGGCATGCCTATTACTCATTCACATGAATAGGTTAGGAAGACCTACTGGGAAACTGTGCCCTAAAGGGCATATGGCAGTTGTAAAACCCTAAGCACAAGTCAGAATCACCAGGAGAAAATGGTCATCATTCCTAAGGCAATGGGGAACGGGGGAGAGGAGAGGAAGTCCATAGTATGGATAGAGATCCTAGGAAATGGCAGACTCTTGGACCAGGACACTTGGGGGATGAGGGCTAAAAAGAGACAAGGATAAAATGGATAAGTGGACTGGACCTGTATTGTGCAATGCACTAGCAACTAGGGGTTATTGAGGACTTGAAATAGGGTTGGGCTGAACTGAGATGTGCCATAAGTGTAAAATACACACCAGATATGTATGAAAAAAGTATATAAAAAATATATAAAACACCTCATTAATAACTTTTGGGTTGATTATATGTTGAAATGTGATAGAAATAGTGGCTAAAATAAAATATTTTATTAGAATTAATTTTACCTGTTGCTTTTTAATTTTTAAATGCGGCTACTAGAAAACATAAAATTACGTAAGTGGCTTGTATTATATTTCTGTTGTACAGTGCTAGGCCAGATGAAAGGACAGATATGCAGATTAACAGGTGACTGGCTATTAAAAGTGACAGTCCATGGCCCTGTCCCAGTTCTACACATATATTTTCGACTGGAGCCGACTTGAATGAGGTAAGAACATCCTCACCATGTTTGTGGATGGTAGAAACTGAGATGGAATCAAAACTGCTTTGATTGACAGTCTCTTAAAAAATCTTGACAAGTAATAGATCTGATAGGATTTAATTTCATGGAAATACATGTATGTTTCTGTACTCTGTTAACCCCAGAGTGCACAAGTATGGGATGAGAAAAAGGTAGCTCCACAGAGACAATTAAAAACCTTTGGGGGCTCTTACTATTTGAAGGGAAGATACCTTGGAACCTATAGTCCAGTTACTTTTGGCAGTAACTGAAATATCACATTTATTCATACTCATTCAACAAATAATTGCAGCATGCCCATCTTGTGCCTGGGGATACAGGGGTGAGCAGAGTCCCTGCCTCCTAGTAAACAAACAGACACACAGCAAATGTAATATGGTAATAAGGAAAATAACACACAGTACAGAGCTCGGGAACTATGGGACGGGTACTTGAAATGAGGTGGTCAGAGGTATTTAAGGGGAATAAGAGCCTTCAGGACCTGTGGCAGTAGTGAGCTTGGTTTATAACCAGAGCTGAGTTAATAAGAAGGACAGTGGTCAAAGATGAGGTCAGAGATCAGAGAGGTGCCAGGGGCCAGATCATCTAGGACTTTCTAGAACATATTGAGAACTTTGGGTTTTGTTCAAATTATTATGGCAAGTACTGGAGGGTTTTGAGCAGGGGAGTGATTAAGGTTTCTGACTATTATGGGGCTGATAGGCTATAGGGAGGGAGATTTGAAGCAGGAAGCTGGTGAGAGACAAGGGTGTCTTGGACTAGGGACAAGTCAGAGGGGATGGTAAGAAGTGACTGAATTCAGGCTATATTTACAAGTAAAGCCAACTTCAGGTAGACATTGCTACCTATCATAACTTGCCAACCCCAACCAAAACCGTTCCTGCCAATCCTAAAGAACACCTAGGGCATTACGTAAAATTCTACAAAAGTCCCATGCACTAGGGTAACTTTCCAGAAGTCTACAACCTCCAGATGGGTCCCTGGACCAGATAAATCCTGAAATGCTGAGGAGCCAGCCTCTCCAGAACATCAGTTAGTTCCATCTCCCCATCCCATATTATCAATAGCACCTTCCAACATGAGAAAGTTAGAATGCGCATAGTCCAAATATCCCTAAAGAGTGGGAGAAAGACTAAAGGTGATGGTGGAGTTATACAGGGAAGGTAGGGTTTAACCAATGAGTATGAATGCTGAATCATTATATTGATATTTCTTTTAGTCTCCAGTGTCTTACAGCAGCTAGAAATAAAAACCTAAAACTGTGGAATTGCAATCCATACCGAACTCTGAAATCTATAACACAACTAATTGTTGCAATGTGCTTTGAAACTTATTGGTTTTTTTGTATATATGTTATTTTTCCCCAAAAAAGAAAAAAAGTCGATTGTGATCATAAATGCACAGCTCTATTTCTATGATGATATTGTGGGGAAAAAAGCCTTGTATTGATACAATTAAAAAAATGCAAAAAAATAATACAAGGTATCGATAAGCAGATGTGTGGATGCAATTGTGTGGCAGAATGAACTTTCAGTTTTGAACATGATAGCATCAAAATAATAGTAATGTATTCATTTGATTGAGACATCTAAGATCAGAGATACAGAAGTAAGGAAGGAGAAATGGAAACGAGAGTGGATGTGGTCACAGAAAAAGGGGAAAAGTGGGGAAACAGAATAAGCAGACACCAAAGATGAGGAAGAGGAAGATTGAAATGATGCAGTTAAAGAGACATATGAGGATCAGTACAGAGAGAATTTAAATAAAGAAGACTATCCACAGATAGTTTGATAAATATAGAAATACAGCTGAAAGTGAATATAAATAAAAAGTTAACAGATGATGCAGATGAAAATATAGATATAGATGGTGTTCTAGTTTGCTAGTTGCCGGAATGCAATATACCAGAAACGGAACGGCTTTTAAAAAGGGGAATTTACTAAGTTGCTAGTTTACACTTCTAAGCCTGTGAAGTTGTCCAAATTAAAACAATGTATGTCTAATCTAAGGCATCCAGGGAAAGATACCTTGGTTCAAGAAGGCGGAATGATATTCAGCATTTCTCTCTCAGCTGGAAGGGCACATGGCAGAACATGGCGGCGTCTGCTGGCTTTCTCTCCAGGCCTCTTGCTTCATGAAGCTCCCTGGGAGGCATTTTCCTTCTTCATCTCCAAAGGTCACTGGCAGGTGGACTCTGTGGTTCTCGTGTCCTTTTGTCGTGGTTCTGTGGCTCTCTCCTCATTCTCGAAAGGCACGTTCTCCAAAATGCCTCCTCTCTTATAGAATCCCAGTAAACTCATCAAGACCCACATAGAGTGGGTGGAGACACGACTCCTTCTATTCAAGTTTAATACCCACAACTGATTGAGCCACATCTCTGTGGAGATAACCTAATCAAGTTTCCACCCTATAGTACTGAAGAGGGATTAGAAGAAACGGTTGCTCCCACAAGATTAAGTAGGATTACAACATGGCTTTTCTGGGGTACATAAATCCTTTCAAACTGGCACAGATGGTTACAGGTATGGCTATATACATGTATACGGACATCACTAGAGCAACTACAGATTGAAATTTACTTAAAACAGGCCCAGATTATACCGTTTATGCCAGTTCTATTATTACCGTTAATGTAACATATTAGTAACATACATAGTAATTTACTGTTACTATGATTTACTCTCAAAAATGTCTTATTTGGGGAGGTAATTTTTGTGTTCCCAGTGGATAGAAATAGATATAGGTATTATGTATAGACCTAACCTAAAAGTATATGCATGTATGTGTGCACATGTAGAAATTTCTATTTATGCATAGGTATTATATATCTATATAGGTAGATATCTAGATATAGATATTTTTCTATGAATTTTTCAATGTTTTCTGTGAATTCAATCTTAGTGGAGGGCAACCTGAGTAATTTTGTCACCATAGGTCAGCTGTAAACATATTTTATGTCATAAAACCTTTCTAAGTACTCCTGGGTTTTTTTTGTATGCTATATGGTGGGGTCACATTTAATTCTTTTTTCCATGTGAATATCCCATTATTGCAGCACCATTTGTTGAAATTTTTTGTTTGTTTGTTTGCTTGGGGAAGTGTATGGGCCGGGAATTGAACCTGGGTCTCCCGCATGGCAGGTGAGAATTCTACCACGGAAATACCCTTGCACCCCTCTGAGTTCTCTTTAAAAAAAGGTAAAGCCATAGGGGAAAGATGCGAATCCCTTTGAATTCTGTTCTGGCAGATCAGTTCGGGTATATTACAGTAGGCTAGAGTATTTAGAATATAGGCAAGCAGGAACGGGTTTAAAGGAGAGGGGACAGGTTGGTGAAGGAACTTGAAAGGATATAAGGAACTAAGGATGTTGAGATGAGGGAAGAAAAGTTCATGGTGGGAATCAAAAGACTCCCACAAGGAGGAGGGAATGGACTTGTTCTGTGATGTTCAGTGGTTCTGTCTTTCAGCTGCTCAGCATGGAAGGCTCTCCTCGGGAGTGGTGAATGGATCAAGGTGAGGTTTTGGGCATAGCCTGGGCAGCTGCTCTGTGGGTTCATGAGAGACAGAGCTTGATAGTCAGAGAGTTGATTATCTGAGCTGACCTTCCATGGCTCTACCCAACTCTGAAATTATGTTTCTGTGGAGAGAAGAACGGAGGCTAAAAGAAGATGTACAGTGGCACCAGGAAAAATGCAGTCATAAATTTTCCTGGACTGGCTCTGCTGGACCTTGGGTTCATTGTCTCTTTGGTGTCCATGGGCAATGCTTGTGGTGCCTACTTAAGTAAGTGTATTAGTTTTCTATTGCTGCAGAATAAGTTGCCACAATCTCAGCAACCTACAACAACAACTCACAGTTCTATAGGTTAAAAGTTTGATGTCTTAGTTTCCTAGGACTGCCATGACAAACTACTACCACCTGGGTGGCTTAAAACAGCAGAAATGTATGGTTCCACCGTTCTGGTGGCTTGAAATCTGAAGTCAAGGTGTCAGCAGGGTTATGCTTCCTGTGAAACTCCACGGGAGAGTCCTTCATTGTGTCTTCCAGCTTCTAGGGGTGTGCCAGTATCCTTGGCCTTTCCTGTCTTGTGGCAACTTAACTCCAATGCCTGTCTCTGTCTTCACAGTTTCAATCTCTGTCATCTTCTTGTGTCTGTCTCTTCTGCTCTTTTTATAAGGACATCGGGTATATTGGATGAGGGGCCCACCTGACTCTGTTCTGACCTCACTTTAATTTAGCTGATTTCATCTGCAAAAACCCTATTTCCAAATAAAGTCACACACTGAGGTACTGGGGACTGTTCTAGTTTGCTAGCTGCCGGAATGCAATATACCAGAAATGGAATGGCTTTTAAAAAGGGGAATTTAGTAAGTTGCTGGTTTACAGTTCTAAGGCCAAGAAAATGTCCCAATTACAATAAATCTATAGCAATGTCCAATCAAAGGCATCCAGGGAAAGATACCATGGTTCAAGAAGGCTGATGAAGTTCAGGGTTTCTCTCTCAAGTGAGAAGGCACATGGTGAACACAGTTAGGGCTTCTCTTGCATCTGGAAAGGCACATGGTGAACATGGTCAGGGTTCCTCTCTCATCTGGAAGGACACATAGCAGTCATGGTGTCATCTGCTAGCTTCTCCTGGCTTCCAGTTTCATGAAGCTCCCCAGGAGACATTTTCCTTTTTCATCTCTAAAGGTCACTGGCTCATGGACTCTCTGCTTCGTGGTGCTGCAGCATTCTCTGCTTTCTCCGAATCACACTCATTCTCCAAAATATTCTCTCTTTTATAGGACTCCAGAAACTTATCAAAACCCACCCAAATGGGTGGAGACACCTAATCCAGCTTAACAACCACTCTTGACTAAATCACATCATCCAGGGAGATGATCTGATTACAGTTTCAAACATACGGTATTGAATAGGGATTATTCTGCCTTTACAAAATGGGATTTAGATTTAAACATGGCTTTTCTAGGGAACATACATCCTTTCAAACCAGCACAAGAACTTACACATATCTTTTAGGGGGATACAATTCAACCCTTAACATCCAGGCAAGGCATGGCTGGTTCCTTTGCTTTGGGTCTCATAAGGCTAAAATTAAGGTATCAGCCAGCTGTATCCTGGTCAGGAGGCTTGACTAAGGAGAGATCCACTGCTGAGCTTCCTGGGATTGTCAGCAGAATTCCTTTCCTTGCAGTTGAAGGTCTGAGGTGTCTGTTGACTAGCCAGCTGTCAGCCGGGGACCGCGCTCGGCTACTTCAGGCCTCTCTCAGGTCCTTGCCATTTGGCTCCACCTCGTACCCTCCCATACAGTTATCCCTTTCACATCGTGAAGGTTAGGGGTACAGTGCCCCCACAATCTGGAAAATCCACATAAAATATTTATTTTAGGGTTTGAGGAAACTCCCTAGCTGCCTCTTGATTGGCAGATGCTGCCTCTCCCATTACTTTTACATTGCATATTTTTATACATACATTTTATGCATTTCTAAATTTCTAAACTTTTTCTGTGTCATCTGCTGGTCTTTATGTGTCATTTGCAGCTTTCGCAAAAATCCTTGAAAACTCCCATTTAATATATCATGCCCAGTCCATGATATATTGAAACCATGATCTGGAAAGTTGCAATGCAGAAGGGGTAACAGTACTTCCAATCTCTCTGACTAGACACAGGCCTGTTGCATTTAATAAGATTTCCTGATTAGGTCAAGCCCACCTGGATAATCTCCATTTTGATGAACTAAAGACAATTGATTGGTACTTAATCATGAGGGGGATGCTATCCCATCATATTCACAGATTCTTTCCACACTCAAGGAGAGGGACTTATCCAGGGTATACACACTAGGAAGTGGGACTCTTAGAGACTGTCTTTAAATTCTGCCTGTCGCAGTAAGATCTAATGCTAATCAGAGTTGGGTGCCAAATTAAAGTCCTCAAATGAGGACCTAATTGGCTTCTCCAAGAGCATAGGAGGAATTTTTCTGTATTTGGAGGTCATGAGTATCTTAGGATCCTCTATTCTTCTCCAGTCTCCCCAGGAAGAGGTGACTAAAGAGAAGTGACAAATCAAAGGAGGTTTAGATGAAATAAAGTTGGGTTACAGTCTAAGAGCAGAAATACATTTCCACAGCCAGGCAGTTTTGAGTTTGTACTTTAAAGGATTCTGGATTAGGTGTTGACTAGTGGCCTGTAATGGGTTAGAAAGTTCATTCGTGTGTTTGCAGAGTGCTTTGAAGATGAAGAGGGCAATAGAAGTGCCAGAAATTGATGTATCATTATTCCTACGGCTTACTGAAGCAGGGGAGGATTTGTCAGAATTCAGAATGGCTAGAGGGTGTGTGTTGGGGGAGGAGGGGATGTCCCTGTGATTTGGGAGGGTGCTGTTCAGTGGACAAAATCCCATCTGTCATCCCTTAATTTCAGAAGATGTGTTTTCCTCCAGGGCTAAATTACTCATTTTTGAACACAGAACAGGGATTGTTGGACAGCGTTTGTATTTGAAATACAAAGCATTAAAGGAGGGTCAAAAAAAAAAAAGATTGGCGCTGTCGTTAGAAATGGAAGAATAAATATTATCCAAGTAGCTCTTGTTTATGGAAGGCAAGGCCAGCCACATGAGAAACCTATTTCTGCAGGAGAGAGAGGGGGGGGGGGAGGGGAGGGGAAGGGTAAAAACCCACCCAGTTTTGGTATATTGCATTCCAGCAGCTTTAGCAAATTGAAATAGTCACCATAAGAAAAATTTCATAGACAACAACCAGTTCAGTCTTTTGATTTTTTTCAACTCATAAAGGAATCAACAGAAACCAAGCCATGACCTTCACCTAGGAGACATTACCTGTTGAGGTTCCCTAAATCAGAGAAGGTCATAACCTCCACTATAGCTCAAAGTCATTAAAACTTTTATCCATAGAAGGAACTGCAGGCTCAGTTCTGTCTCTCATTTGACCAAGTAATTACAGTCCCATTTTCCCTACAATTCTAGTATTTATAACATCTTCCATCCCTACATGAAACCACTTGTTCTCTAATAAATGGCATGACTTTAAAATATTTGTGTAATGGAAAGCCCACATTTCTAATTGACTTTAACTTCAAAATTAAATGTGTCCATAATAAAAATATTCTCCAAATAAGTACAAGTTGAAAATGTCAAGAAAGAGCTTATCATAGGAGATGTTGTAAAGGTGTAGTAAAGGAACCTTTCTGCTTCTCTTTCAGAATTGCTGGATACTTTTACAATTCCAGGATCTTCTTTCTATCTTTGACCTCTTGCCCGCTGCTGCTTTCCATTAGATAGTGTTTGTTAGTAGGAATTCCTAATTTCTAAGTTATCCTTCTTTAAACTCAATACCCTTGGGTATTTAAAAATGGTTTCTGGAGCCAAGGTGCAATATCATATATTTCCAGTAAGTGCTACTCTCTCAACCATATAGGAATACCTGAGTGCTGAAGTTTAAAACTATAAAATGAGCTGTCTCCATTTAATCAATTCTACAGTTTAGAAGAATGAGTAAAACTTCAGGTGGTGCTACTAATAATAAACATTTATTTTTCCTTCGCTCTAGGAATCTGTAGTCTTGGCAAATTCCCCAATGTTAGTCTATGACAATCATCTAATTTTTTTTTAACAACTTGAAGGTATAGCTGATGCTTTATCCTTTCAATGCAGTCTCATCATTTGTTTTTTTTATTATTATTTTCATAAATTTTTCCTATAACACATGCACAAAAATAATATCGCCCCCAAATGCAGAGTATGGGGGGATGGGTAGGGAACAGACACATTTTCAAACAAACAAACAAAAAACATTTACAAAATAGATCTTCAATCAAAACCACCCAACAAACAAACAAACAAAAAAACTCCACCCTGTTAGTTGGGTGGGACCACATCAGGATTTCTAAATGAAATAGAGATCCTTCTGCTTTACTCAGCATATTAATATGTATCATTATACTGCTTTTGTGCTTGGACCTTACTCCTATCTAATGAAAAATTTTCCCTTTTCTCATAATTTTTCTAGTATTGACAATCATCTAACTTTCCACTCATTTCTTCATGTGTTCTATCTATCTATCTATCTATCTATCTATCTATCTATCTATCTATCTATCTATCTATCTACCTACCTACCTATCTATCTCTATCTATCTATCTATCTATCTATCTATCTATCTATCTATCTATCTATCTATCTATCTATCTACATATAATGCCTTCTATGTATCAACACTGAGCGAGGTTCTTGGAATACAGTAGTATATAAAAACAGACATGGTCCCTTCCCTCATTGTTGGCTTTTAGTCTTGTGGTAACTAGTCTCCAAAGATGTCCCCTAATGAACTTGCCTTCTGGTATTTATACCCTTATGGGGTTTCCTCCACTTAAATCCTGGCTGGCCCTGTGAGTCACTTGTAAGCAATGGAATGCAGTGGGAATGAGGCCATTGACTTCCCAGGTAGGTCAGAAGACTTGCAGCTTCCTCTTGTTGTTTTAGAAATCTCACTCTGGGTGAAGCCAGCTACTGTATTACAAGTTTTAGTAACCCAAAACTACCATGCTGTGAGGAAGCCCAAGCTAGTTACTGAAGAGTCAGTGTGGAAAAAGAGAGATACCTGGTCAACCCCAGCTCTTCTGGCCATCCCAGCCCAGGAGTTAGACATATGAGTGAAGAAGCCATCTTGGACACATCAGATATGTGGAAAAGAATGAAGGACACCAGGCAACAGCCAGAACTGAGGGGCCCAGACATATGGCCCCAGTCAGAGCCATTCCAGCCAGCTCCCATAGTTTGAGTTACTCTAGCTGAAGCCCTAGACAAATTCCTGGCCCATAAATAATTAGCATAATAGAATGGTTATATATCTGTGTATTTTGGGGTGGTGGTGCATGGTCCAGGAATCGAACACAGGCCTCCCTTGTGGAAGGCGAGCATCCTACCACTGAACCACCTGGACACCCAGAATGGTTATATTTTATACCACTTAAGTTTTGGATGTTATGCAGGCAATGGATAACCAAAACAAGCCTGATGGCGGAGATGAACAAAAATTAAATAGTTCTACAAACAAATACAAAATTGTAATTGTGCTAATTAAGTGAAAGAGAGGAAGATGGCTCTCTATGCTTATAAAACAGCGGGATAATCAGAGAAGTAAGGAAAGCCTTCCCCCAAAGAAATGATACTTGAGGTGAAATCTGAAACCAGCAAAGAGGGAGGCAAGAGTGTTCCAAGTAAGGGAACAGCAGGTTCAAATGTCCTGTAGTCAGAGAGATTATAGTAAGTACTCAGGAAGGAAAGAAAGTCAATGAGCCTAGAACACAGACAGCAAAGAGCAAGGAAATTGTGGTTTGAGATGAAGCTGTGTAGGAAGGATAAAGAGTTTAGTCTTTACCCTAAGAGTATAGGGAGGATATTAAATAGGGAGACAGCATGTTTGTAAAGGTCCTTCTGGCTTCAGTGGGCAGAGGCTGGGAGGCGTGGGGGTGGAGGATAGATTTCAAGTCGAGGAAAGTAGACTAATGTTCAATGTTAGATCTTAGCTACTGTAGGGCCTTTAGTGACAAGGAGCATCTGAAAATGTAAAAAATATAAATAGTGCCCTCCTGAGCCTTGCAATGCCAACCAAAGAGCAGTGAGCCCCCTAAGCAATTTCATGTTTTAAAAATAGCCCATGATCACTTTGTTTAAAGAAGCACATATATGAGATGCCCATTTCCATTCACATGGTAGGCTGTCACTACTTAAGAGACTACTGGCTTATGGGCAGTCAGTGTGCTGGCATCCCCAGGAGAGTGGGGCTCATGGTTCAAGTCAGTGCCAAATGCTTGATGACAGCTAACAGCTGCTCTGTAAAGGCTATGGCATTCACCAGAAGCTAACTTTCTCCTGTACTCCCATCATTTCTACCTGCAAAACGGAAATGGGTGAAATTTTCTAAAGCAACAAGTGGTCTCATTTTAAAGTCTAATTTCTATCACATCTTTTTACCAGAGGCAGTTGTTATGGGTTGAATTGTGTTCCCCTCCCCCCAAAAGATATGATGAGGTCCTAATGCCCAGTACCACGGAATGTGATGTAATTTGGAAGTAGGGCATTAAGTGAGTTAAAATGAGGTCATCCTGGAGAAAGGTAGGCCCTTAATCTAATATGGCTTGTGTCTTAGTAAGAAGGGGAAAATCTGGACATAGACAAAGAGAAGATGGTCATGTGACAACTAAGGTAGGGATAGAAACCCAAGCCATGCCAGCAAACCACCAGAAGCCAGGAGAAAGGCATGGAACAGATTTTTCCCTAAAGACATCAGAAGAAACTTGGCACTGCTGTGGTAATTTTAGACTATACGTACCCCAGAAAATTATGCTCTTAAAGTTAATCCGTTCCTGTGAGTTTAAAACTATTGTGGGTAGGACTTTTTGATTAGGTTACTTTTGTTAAGGGGGCTTTTGATTTAGGACCTGGCCAGGGTGGGTCTTAATCATCTTACTGGAGTCCTTTGTAAGAGCATGGAATTCAAACAAAGAGAGAAAGAAAGCCACAGAAGCAAGAAGCTGAAGGCAATGAAACTGCAAAGAGAAGGGAGAGACCAGCAGAAGCTGCCATCTGCCTTGCCATGTGTCAGAGGAATCCAGGATCACCAGGCAAGAAGCATCTCCTGATGATGCCTTGAGTTGGACATTTTTCTCAGCCTCGAAACAAGTTAATAAATAAATAAATACATTTATTAACTTACAGTTAATGCATTCCCATTGTTAAAAGCTGACCCATTTCATGGAACCAGCATTTCAGCAGCTTAGCAAACGAAGACACCTGCTGACACCTCGATTTCAGACTTGTGGCCTCCAGAACCGTGAGACAAATTTCTGTTGTTTTAAGCCACCCAGTTTGTGGGACTTTGGTACAGCAGCCCCGGAAAACTAAGACAACATCAGGGTCACCCTCAGAGAGTGGACGGAGCTTCTTATGGGATGAGATATAAAAAGTTGAAGGAAGAACCTTTACCTAAGAACGTTTTGTGGACCACATTTCCCTTGTGTCTCTAATTCTCAACCTCAAAATTCCATTATTCAACATAAGGGGTTGGTCATTATTGTGCTTTAGATTTAGAGGCCCTGACTGAGGTTTGAATTTTCACTCCAGCATTCTGTGACTGGGCAAAGTAACCATTTAAGCCCATCTCTAACAGGGGTTGGCACCGTCTATTTCACTGGCCCTAGATAATCTTTGGAAAAGGGCCTAGAATGGTGTCTGCCTGGCTCAGAGAAGGTTCCCAATAAATGTCAGATGAATCATGGACTCAGAAGAGGCCAAGCCAACAGAGGATGGGGAGCCAGGGAGGAAGCCAGAATGTCAAATCCAAGAGAAAACAAGTGGGGAAAGCTGAAAGCTGGGATGTGAGCCAAAGGTTAAGACAAGGCAAGCCAGGGGGAAGCTGGACCCAGAAGCAATTAGTTCAAATAGCTGCTCTGCAGACACTGGCCTTTGTGAAAGCCCAGGTTCAAATTCCTATACCTCCCCTTCTAGAATTTTAAAGGACTGGCCCCTTGGCCTTGGTTCCCCTTTTGGCCTCAGATAAATCATTCTCTGTCGAAATAGAAAACATTCCTGGACTGGCCCGCTGAACTGTTAGCTGCCTTTAACACCTTGACGTAAACCTATTTATCAGAATTTGACAAACTGTGGATTAACCTCTAGTTGAATAAAGGCTGGGGCCTGGCCTGGGGCAGCTGCAATGGGAAGACCTTGCATCAGCAAAAGATGCCCCCAGAGGGACCAGCCTTCTACCCAGAGGAGGGGCCAGAGACAAATGACACATCTTTCACTTTTTCACCAAGAGCCATCATTTCTAAATGCAGACCCTGTTTATGATTTTCTATGCTTCATAAGTTTTGAAAGGTATCAATCATACCTTGCTTTTCAGAGTAGGATCTGTGGACCACAACGTTAGATTTCCTTGGGGTATTTGTTAACATGCCGACTCTTGGATCACAGAGTTAGGTTTCCTGGAAGTGACCCAGGAACTTGCATTTTAACAAGTTCTCCTGGGGATTTTAATGCTCAGTCAAGTTTGAGAACCATGGGTCTAGATTTAGCTTTCCACCTAAGAATTAATTACAAGACAGCATTGTTAGTCAGCTCAACTCCAGATCGTGGACATGAGATCTTACAGGTATCCTTAAAACTTAGGAAAGGTGGTCCTATTCTTTGAGAGATCAAAGCAGACAAACCAACTGTGCTGAGCTTTACTCTGCTCTTCCTTGGATGAGGCTCACCACAATTCCAGCCCTGGGAGAAACTACTCACATCTATTGAATTATTTACACATTAGGTTCTATTCAACCAAACTAAACCATCAGCAGCTCTTTTAAGTGCAATTCTTAGTTGTCATGCAAGGCCTGGCATGCAGCCAGGGATGCACTCAGAGCCCCATTTTGCCCATCCGTCGTTGGCTGTATCAGAAGTTAGAAGCTGGTAAAATCTTTCTCTTTTCGGAAAGGCAGTTTTCAGGTTGCATACACTATGCTCTTTAGAACCGGGCTATGCCAGCATCTGCATGTGTGCTTTGCAAATCTGTGATGTGTGAATGTTTTCAATAGGAAATCCTTAATTATACACTCTTCTTTCCATTCACTAGCCCTCCCAACTTTGGGTTCCTTTATTTATTCTTACAGTAATTGGGCCCTGGCATTGTCTAAGTCAATTGTGACATCTCTGCTGTGAAGATTGTTTTTAACACACACCCTTTTCTTGTTGCCAGGATGGGAAATAAATCAAAGGTCTCAAATGAAGGCTATTGAGATGGCTGGATAGGGTTGACTGGACTCTTCATAACAGACACATTTCCCCAGCCCAGTCTCTTGTTTGAGTCCCCAGTGACCCTGCCTAAGGGCTTTTCTGGGCTATAGAAGTGTGCTGTCCTATGGACAGGGCAGGCTGGAAGTGTCAGGGACTCACCCACAGGACAAGCAGGAATTGGTGGATAAGTACCCCAGGTTCCTCTGGGGTGGGGGGCAGCCACCCAGACATTTTTTACTGTCTCCTGCAGGTCTCCAGCAGAACTAAACCCTAATTGCCCTCAGTGGTGGACAGTTTGATACCATTCAAGTGCTTGCTTGCCTTCCCACAGCTCTTTTGCTGGTTCTTCCTGGGACCACTTCCCAAATCGACTATTTGCACCCAAATTCTAACCTTTAAGCTCATCTTCTGGGGGGAGCCCCCAACCCCCAACCTCAGGCATCCTCTTAAAGACACAGCGACAGAAGAAAGGGCCCTGGGAGCTCTTTGTGATGCTCCTCAAAGCCTGGACTCCTGAACACTGGCTGGATGAGATGAAGGCAGGGAAACACTTGCAGTCATTTTAGGGCAGTGATGAGAGTGCAAGAGCTTATTAGAGATCAATAAGTTGGCTAAATTATATGGGAGTGGGCAGGTCTTCATCTTAATGCAACTTTTCTCAAGAGAGCTAATGAGTCTTGTTTGGATGCCATCCAGGAGAAAATGACAAGAGGGTAAATGAGAATGGAAGTGAGTCAGAGCATTCATGAAACTGTAAGCATATTTTTTTCTCAGGGCAGAGGAGATCCCCTTTGCTTTGACCTTTTGATCGACTGGGGACAATCTGGAGGAGAGGCGCTGCACTTTAAGCAGTATTGATCCTCAGAGAAGCTGGCTCAGTCCGCGAGGGGCAGGTGAGAGTGGGTAGGTTTCATGCTAATGGCCTCGGAAGGAGTATTTCCTGCTGATGGCCTGGGCATGCGGCTTAGATGCTGCTGTCTTCACTTCCCTTGTCCTTGGCTAATGGGGGAGGCACTTACTCCTAACTTGAGAAAGAGGAAGTAAATCAATTCCCACCTCAGGGATGCAGGGCTCACAGGCAATTACAAAAGGGGACAGATTCCTGTCTAGCAATCAAATTTGCTGAGGGAAATTCTCTCTCTCTCCTGGACCACCTGAGATCAGTACCAGCCGTGATTTGCATCTGATCCCTGGGTGAGTGTCAAAGGACCTTTTCAAATCCCAGTGTAGGGGGAAGAGGGAGGCTTACTCCTTCCTTCCTCCACAGCAAGTGATGTACGTGTAACCGAGTGCCTTCGTTAACCACTGAGTCAGTGTGCTGAAATGCCATTTTTAGAAGCATCACTGAAGGTTCAGTGCCAGTGAATCAGAATTTCCGCTATTGAAATAGATTTTGCAGAAGCGTTATTTCCTACCAGGCAGAAATGTGGAGGGTGCAGACCACGGCGATGATGACTGCGCCTCCCACGCAAGCACCTCCTATGGGTGCAGCTCTCCCTGGAGTTTGGAGAGAATGCTCTCAAGAGCTGGAGGGAGGAGAAGGTGCAGAGTGGGTGTGGGGGTAGGAGTAAGGGACAGAGGAGTGCAAATTTGCTTTGAGTAGAGTCTAAAAAGCACAGACCAATAACAAGTTAGGATCTTAGCTTGCCAATGCTACTAACCAGGGCACTCTGCAAGCTACAGGATGGGGCATGGCAAAAAAGCAAGGTTTCTGCTAGAAATATAAGCCTGGGGTGGGTTTAGTCTGTGATCCAAGAAGGTACAGAGTCCAGAGCAGGTACTGGAAACACAGCGGGGCTAACCGGTCAGGAGGAGGAGAGGTTGAGCAAATGCAGGCCAAAGGCTTTTATAATGTGCCACCCCCTGGGGTCACAAAGGTGCTGCGTGGGCCCTGGTCATCAACTGCACCTGACTGTACCTGTTCCTGTCCTGGGACCCTGCTTTCCATGGATAGTGTTTTAAATTCTCTAATGGTTAGACTTTTGAACTCTTAAGTCAGGCTAAAGAAGAAGCTTTTTTGGAGTCCAAGGCTTTTAAGAGCCCCATCATCCCACAGGAGATAAGCAGCCCACCATCCTTTCAGTGACATTCATTAAGCACCTTCTGTGTACCAAATACTTTGTGGGTCACAAGCAAGGTGATAGCTAATTAATATCAGAGCTGGTGGGACCAACAGTCCCAATTTGCTCAGGACTTAGGTATTTCCCAGGGCATGGGACTTCCATTGCTAAGCAGGGCAAACCGGGATGAGCTGGTCACCCTAATTAGAGACATTGCTAGAAAAAAAATTGACCCTGAGGGTGAAAGTTCTGGAAACCAAGTCACATGAGGAAGAAGTGGACAGACTGGGTTATACCATTTGGATCAGCAGTTCCAAAAGGAGTCTCTGTGAAGCTATTTAGATGCAGATTCCCAGGCCACATACCAGACCTTCTGAGTCACAATTTCCAGTATGTGCTTCCAGGTGATTCTGATGCACAGCCTTGGAAGGACAGGCCTAAAGGAGAGAGGTCTGGGGAAAGGGGAGAATGATGAGGAGACTGTGCCTGACATCAGAGAAGTACAGGGTTTTCTACGTGAACACTACAAGACAGTTCATGGTCTACATTAGAGGGTGATGACTGAATGATGACATCCAATACATACTTTAATCCACTTAGTGCCCTCAACAACTCTCTGAAGCTCTTCCAGGGAATATGGCAGAGTAGAAAGCTGCAGCACTCCATCCTTCTCCAAAAACAGCTAGTGGACAGGCAGAAACTGTCTGAAACAACTGTTTTGGAGCTCTGGAAGCCAGGGGAGCTTATGTGCCCTTCTAGATGAGAGAGGAACCCTGACTGTGTTCGCCATGTGCCCTTCCACTTGAGAGAGAAACCCTGAACTTCATTGACCTTCTTGAACAAAGGTATCTTTCCCCGGATGCCTTAAATTGGACATTTCTATAGACTTGTTTTAATTGGGACATTTTCTTGGCCTTAGAACTGTAAACTAGCAACTCATTAAAGTCCCCTTTTTTAAAAGCCATTTTGTTTTTGGTATATTGCATTCTAGCAGGCAGCAAACTAGAACAACCCTGCTCCCAGATTTTGCCCATGAGGCAAAAGCAGCTAGAGACAATGAAAGAAGGGTAAAACAAAACAAAACAAAAAACCCAAAACAACAACAAAAAACTATAGAGACACAATAAAAACAAACAGAACAGATTAAGATTCCCAGAGAAGGAATAGAGGAAAGGAAGCTTTTCCTTGGGGATGAAACAATTGCACAAATAATGCAATCTTAAAAATTGTGCCACGTACCCAGAGTAAGAATCAGATGAAGAAGAGCTGAAAAAGTTTGATCAGTTAATCACAGGCAATTCTAAAGGTCTAGAATAAGTTCAACCAAGTGTCAAAGAAGAGCCTTAACACAAACCAGTCAACAATAAAACCCTAGGCAAGAGAGAGAGAAACTGACCTTCAGAGTAAACTCACCAACATAATCAAATACCTACATACCAGCTAAAACTTACAAGTCATACTAAGAAACAGAAAGATAGGGCCCAGTCAAAGAAACACCTAATCAAGGATATTCAAACAAATAAATTCAGGGAGATGAAGGAAAATATGACTAAAGATATAAAGAATATTAAGAAGGAACTGGGTAACTATAAAGAAAAAATGGAAAATATGAAAAGAAACATTAGCATAAATTATGAGGATGAACAGCACAATAGAAGAGATTAAAATACACTAGAGGCATACAACAGCAGATTTCTATGGGCAGAAGAAAAGATCAGCAAATTAGAAGATAGGATAATCAATTTCTAATAGTCAGAAGAACAGATAGAGAAAAGAATGAAAAAAATTGGACAGGGTCTCAAGGAATTGAATTACAGCACAAAGCACACACACATAACCATCCCTGATGTCCCAGAAGGAGAAGAAAAGGGAAAGAGGACAGAAAGAGTATTTGAAAAAATATTGACCAAAATTTTCCAATTCTTATGAAAGGCACAGATAAACATATCCAATAAGCACAAAATAATCCAAACAGAAAAAAAACTAATAAACCTATTCTGAGACACATACTCATCAGAATGTCAAATGCCAAAGATAAAGAGAAAATTCTGAAAGCAGCAAGAGAAAAGTTATTTGTTACATACATGGGAACTGCAATAAGATTAAGTGCCAATTTCTCATCATATACCCTGGGGGCAAGAAGGCAGTGGTATGAAATGTTGCATGGTATGAGATGTGGTATTAAGATGTTGAAAGAGAAGAACTTCCAGAAAAGAATTCTTTATTTGTCCAAACTGTCCTTCAAAATTGAAGGAGAGTTTTAAATATTCACAGATAAACAGAAATACTGAGAGAGATCATCAACAAGAAGGCATCCCTGTAAGAAATACTAAAGGGAGTTATGCAGGCTGAAAATAAAAGACAGGAAAGAAAGGCCTGGAAAAGAGTATAGAAATGAAGATTATCAATAAGGATAATTAAAAGGGTTACAAAAAAGAGAGACAAGAAAAAATAAGACATGATATATGTGCTGGCTTGAAATTATTATGTTCCCCAGAAGGGCCATGTTTTAATCCTGATCCAATCTTCTGTGGCCACACCTATTGTTTGGGTTGGGAAACTTGGATTGGATTCTTTCCATGGAGATGTGACACACCCAATTGTCACATCTTTTGATTAGATGGAGATGTGACTCTATTCCAGGTGGGTCTTGATTAGCTTACTAGAGACCTTTACAAGGGGAAACACTTTGGAAAAAATCTCAGATGCACATGCTTGGAAAACAGTTGCTTCAGAGCTGACAGAGACACAGATGTTTGGAGATGCTTGGAGATGCTGTGGAGACACAGATGTTTGCAGATGCTTAGACATAGGAAGAGTCCAGTAGATGTTGCCATGCGCCTTCCCATGAGATGCTAAGCAAGCCAGAAACTGGAGAGAGCCAAGGGAAGCCAAGAGATGAAACCCACTCCCAGAGAAGCCAAGTGAGGAATCCCACAAGAAACAGAGGCTAAAAGCAAAAGAACCCAGAAGCCAGGGAGAAGCAGAAGCCAGCCATTTGCCTTTCCCAGCAGACAGAAGTGTTCTGGATGGTATCAGCCTTTCTTGAGTGAAGGTAACCTCTTATTGGTGCCTTAATTTGGACATTTTCATGGCCTTAGAACTGTAAATTTGTAACTTAATAAATTCCCTTTATAAAAGCTGTTCCATTTCTGGTATTGCATCCTGGAAGCTTTAGCAAACTAAAGCAACATATAAAAAACAGAGGATAAAAATGGTTGAAGTAAGTACTGCCTTTACAACAACAACAACATTGAGTGTCAATGGATTAAATACCCCAATCAAAAGACAAATTGGCTGAATGGATAAGAAAGTATGATTCATCTATATGCTGTCTATAGACTCACCTTAGACACAAGAACATAAGTAGGGTAAAAGTGAAAGGTTGGAAAAGGGTATTCCATGCAAATTGTAACCAGAAAAGAGCTGGTTATCATACAAGATATCACACAAAATAGACTTTAAATGCAAAACTGTTATATGAGACAAATAAAGACACTATACATTAATGAAAGACACAATGCACAAGGAAGAAATAACAATCATAAAAATTCATGCATCTGGGGCGGGCCACGATGGCTCAGCAGGTAAGAATGCTTGCCTGCCATGCCCAAGGACCTGGGTTCGATTCCTGGTACCTGCCCATGTAAAAAAAAAAAAAAAAGAGAGAGAGAGAGATTTATGCATCTAACTAGAGTGCCTTAAAATGCATAAGGCAAACACTGACAAAACTTAAGGGAGAAATAGATATTGCTGCACTAATAGTTGGAGACATCAATAAACCACTTTCATGAAGAGATAGAGCATCTAGACAGAAGATCAATTAGGAAACAGAGAACTTGAGTAATAGGATAAATGAACTAGACCTAAAAGACATTTCTAGAACATTCCACCCCAAAACAGCAGCATATAATTTCTTCTCAAGTGTGCATGGATCATTCTCCAGGATAGATCACATGTTAGGTCACAAAGCAAGTCTCAGTAATGTTAAAAAAACTGAAATTATACAGATCACTTTCTCGCACCATAATAGAATAAAGGTGAAACTCAATAGCAGGCAGAGAACTGGAAAAATTCACAAATATATGGAGACTAAAGAACACACTCTTAAACAATGAGTGACTCAAAGAAGAAATTGCAAGAGAATATCTTGAAACATGTAAACAAGAACACAACATATTAAAACTTATGGGATGTAGTGAAGGCAGTGCTGAAAGGATATTTATAGCCCTATACATCTACACTAAAAAAGAGGAAAGAATGAAAAATCAAAGTCCT